>NC_050444.1:90122984-90445291 GCF_903995425.1 Onychomys torridus
CTCCAGAGTGTGCACCATCATTCGTATATTCTTAAGCCTCTTTTCTGTCAGTTTTCTGGAATTATTTGCTGATTTTACCTCCTTGGGTGTGTTTATCTTCAGACCTAAGTCTTTTTTCCAGTATCTTCTGTAGAGGTAGCTTAGTGGACATAAATCCCCTAAATCTGTTTTATCATAGAAAATTTTCCTTTTTCCCTCAATTATGAATGATAGTTTTGCTAGGTATATTGTAGTCTGGTCTTGCATCTGTGATCTGTCATAACTTGTAAAACATCATTCTAATCTCTTCTGGCTCTCATGGTTTTCCTTGCTGCTGTTGTTCTCATGGGTCTCCCTTTATGTGTGAGTTTGTATTTTTTTTTCTCTTGTGGCTTTCAGTGTCCTTTCTTTGTTCTATACATTTACTGTTTTTACTGTTATATGACATAAGCTAAATAAACCTGGGCTAAACCTTAAAAACACATATAGGAGGCTAAATAAACCTTTTTCTTATAATTAATTACATTAGTACTTAGCATAACTACAATTATAGTTCTGAACACATTAAAGAATTTGATCATTTTTAAAGTGGCTGACTATTACTTTGCATGTCTTAATTATCTTTAACAGATTACAATTATAAGCTTTCTATAAGATTAGGACTTTATAGCTTTATCTTTAAGTTTGCCTTTAAAAACAATTTCTGAATTTCTGAATAAAACTTTAACTCATAAATATAGTCCACAAGAAGACTGGCACCTTTACTTTCCTGGTCCTTTCCTAGTATACCATTACAGAATGTAAGTTTCATATAAGACTCAGCTTATCAAAATATCTTAAGCTTAACAAAGTTAGCAAAGATAAGGAGGCTAGACATGCATTCTTAAGCATAAACAGAACTTAGGTGGTGAGGAAAAACATTCTCTAAGCCAGTGGAATTCAGCCTTTCTAATGCTGTCACCCTTTAACACAGTTTGCCATGTTGTGGTAACCTCCCAGCCACAAAATCATTCCTATTGATATTTTACAACTCCAATTTTGCCACTGTTATAAAACACAAAGCAAACATCCAACATCCAGGTTGCCCTAGGCTACTTCTGTAAATGGTCTTTCAATTCCTAAAGGGTTGGAACTTATAAGTTAAGAAGCTGCTTCAAGTTATTTGCCAGACAGCTTAGGTCATTGTCTTGCAGCATCTTAAGATAGAAATATCCCAGTTTCTGATGTTAGTATTTGGTGCTCATAGCTGTGGCATTAATTTTTAACCTTTTATTTATTTTTACATTCAAATATTAATAATATAAAATATTTTATAAACTTAAAATGTCCTATAGCTTTATAAATTTAAATATTTTAAAACTGTTCCTTCAAAATTATCCAGTTTTTTATTTAAGTTTTCTGTGAAACTCCAAAATTCCTGAACTACCAAAAATATAAAGTTTGGTTTTTTTTTTGTTGTTGTTGTTTTGTTTTTTTGTTTATTTAACTTCAAAAGGAAATATATAGGGCACAACTACAACCTGCATAAGGCAAAACCAAGCTCCAATAGTGTGATTAATTCAAAGCTCAATATCAGGGATTCATTCATAATTCTTTGGGTTTTCCTCAGGGGCTTGGATTACCTTTTTGGCCCCACCCTTGGCAGCATATACATACCCTGCCTTCTATATCTCAGCCTGCTCCATTTCATTGTGGCTGGTGCTGCTGGTGACTTCACATAACACTAGCATTTCCAAAATTGTTAGGGTCCCCATTTCAACTGGGCTCCCTTTAGGAACTCAAACCTTGCTACACACTGGCAAGCCTCAGCTGTTCACCATTATACCTTCACGTCTTTAAAACCAATATCACCTATGTGACTCTTATGTTACAAAGTTTTGCTTCCAGTACAAGGTACATTCTTGCGTATGAATGCATCAAGATGCAGCTTTATCTTGGAGACATGTTGTTACCTCCTTGGTAGTGTTGGTTTTAAAAAATACATGGTGCTGGTTACCATGCAAGAAAGGTCAGAGGCACAACAAAAGCCAGTATCGGAGCTTTATTAGGAGTTGGGGGGCGGGCAGAAAAGATCATGGCCAGGTCTAGAGCAGAGACATGTGCAAGGGAAGGGGGAGGGAGAGCAGAAGAGAGCAGAGTAGTCTGTGTCTGGCTTTTTAAGGATTCTCCTGCACATGCACAGGTGGGCTTACAGAGCTATGCCATGCATGTGCTGATTGTGTGACCATTCTGCGTGCATTTGCATAATCACACAGCAGCACACTGATGGCATAAGACATAAGACCCCTTGCTTAGCTACTGAACTGTGTATGTGTGGTCATATAGCTAGAGTGGCAGAATCCTAACAGGTAGGCCCACTCCACCATGTCACCTTTAATCAAGATGGCAGTGAAGTCTCCAATCTTAGCAAAGTTGGCTGCCAACCATGAGGCTACCTCAATATTGTGGTAATTCACATGTTACTTATATCCCAAAATGGAATTGTGCCACATGGTTCCTTTAAGATTACCTATGCATAGGTTTTTAACAATCAACTCCTAGTGTTACTAGTTTAAAGTTAATTTTTTTTCATAGATTTTACAGATTTTTAACCATATCAAATAAAATAAGCTTATAAACCTCGAGGTACAGAATGTTCACATAGACCGAGTCTAATTTTTTTTTTTTTTTTTTTTTTTTTTTTTGGCTGTTCTGCTTTGCTTTCTTTTCCCTGACAGTGTCAGGAAGATCATCTGACACAGGACGTACATAAAGGAAACTTTTAGGTATGCTTGGGTCTAGAGAAGGGAGTGTGATAACTCAGCTCTAGAGCCAGCTTTCCAATAAAAGAGAACAGCACAAAACAACTTTAATGCTACCCACACCCAAAAGACATCTGAACTCCTGCTAACCTGAATCCAGTGACCAGAGAGTTTAGAGATAAATTCTGAGCCCTGGCCATAAAAACAGCCATGGCAGAGGTGGTATTTGGTGGCTGGCACACAGAGACAGCACAAAATATTGCAATGAAATTTACAGACACACCAGAAAACATAGGAAGACACAACTATCAACAAGAAACAGACAGACAAAACTTTCTGTAGGAAAGAGAACTTTCCAACCAGAACCAGAACTGTTCTTTACCAGGCATAAGAATGGACCATGAGATACAACAAAACCCCTTTAAGAGTTTTATTAAGGGGATAGGAAAGAGCAGATAGTCCTGCAGGCCTGCTGGAGAGAAATGTGTGGAAGTGGGGAGGGAACAGGTGAGTCTTCTTTTAAGGATCACCTGGTGCATGCATATAGGGGCTTACATAACAACACCATGCTTGTGCATAGATTAAGTGGGACCTAAGTCCCTGGAGTGACTAAGCATTTTGCCTGAATGCTGACAGTGCAGCAACTCCAGAAATGGCTAGGAGGGTATCGGGAATGATAACAAGAACCAGGTGGGTGGACAGAGACTCATTGTTTGCCCTTGAGAAGAGATTATTGGGTTCCACTGAATCCCCTCTGTTAGGATTCAGGCATTATACTAGCCTGCCCTTGGGAACCTAGCAGGATGTGTCACCAACCAGAGCCACTCCCTGCCCACATGTGCTTACTAGCATTCATACATCATGCTAGCCTGCTTTTGGGGTCCTCACCTATAGCCACTAAGAGCACCCCTTGTTCACATGCACTTGCTACCATTCAGGCAGGTACACTGGCCAGCACTGGCCACTACATCACTGCATAGTCTCTGTGCATGCACTAAGCCTATTAAAAGTGAGCTCTGCCTATTCCCCCTTCTCTTTTCTGTCACGTCTCCTTCAGAGGCAGGCTTCCATGTTCCTTTTCTCTCCAATCCTTCCAGTAAACCCTCTACAAGAGCCCTGTCACATGGTGTGTCTGTCTGCTCTCCCCAACTGTTTTTAAATTATAACACCCTCCATATCTCAGTTAGGAATTCCACATAACAGAGCAAGACTGTGACTCACCAGGAGGCCTCTGTAGATGCTTACTTCATTTCTCAAAATGACCATTCACTCCTGATAGTCTGTGAACTGAAGGTAGCCTCAGATCCATGGAATATCTCAAGGCACATGCCTCCTGAAGTGGCCCTCACCCCTCGAGTTCCAGAGTGAAGGTCCAGTTTTAGAATTTGGGTGGGTGGTCTGAATTTCACTGGGAGCCTCCAGAAAATGTTTATCCCACTGGTTGAAAATAAGACCTTGACCACAGTTGAAAGCCAAATTTGAAGCAAACTTTAATTAAATACTGGCCAGATAGATGGACTCTGGCCAGGTCTACACCAGGGTTCCCAGGAAATGGCTCTGAGTCATAGTGGTCATGGTCTTAAAGTATTTCCTATCAGGTCCAACCAGGGGGCAAGCATACATTCTGATGTATTTCCTGCCTGTGAACCTCCTGCCCACATATGATCAAGCACTCCTGTTGTAGTTGGTGTTTGTTACTATGCAGCACTGTGTTATTCATTAAGCAGAGCTGTTTACCATTTGAGAAAAGCCACAAGGCACAACAAAACCCACTATAGAAGTTTATTAGGGGAAAGAGAACAGAGAGGAGTGTGCTTAGGCCCATGGAAATGGTTGTGCAAGGAGAGGGGGGGAGGGCCTGTGACCCGTTTTTTAGGGATTCCCCTGCTCATGCACATATGGGCTTATATAGCTACACCACTCATGCACATAGATTATATGATAATGCTGTGTGCAAATTACATGACCACAGAGCACATGGATTATGTAGGAAGTAAGGCCCTGGGATGACTAAGCCTCTTACTTGGCTACTGGACAGCACATGTGCGGTCATGTGGCTGGGGGAGTGGCCAGGCATTCCAGCAGTTGGGTCAAACAAACTTGTTAAAGGGAGTGAAAGTGTGTGGCTTGTTATTTTACATAAATAATAGCCTCCAGCATTTCAGGAACTATCTGTCCTTGGGCAAGCAGCTAGAAGATCAGAGGCACTTTCGTTTCATGATCTCTTAGACCTAGTAATTAAAACTTAAAATGTAACTTTGGCTCTCACAGGTTAGGGTAAACAGGGTCCTGGAGTACTGTGGAGGCTTTCTAACATCTTGTGAGTTTGATTCAGGAGTTAGGGTGCTGTAAGCTCATGGTCACATGAAGTTTCTACTGACTGAGCTGCTCTGGGTTCTTGTCTCATGAATTGGAAGAATGGATTTCATCGGCCACAGACATGGTCTGGTTTTAGGAAACAGTTTACTATAGGCTCATAGGTAGGAGCTAAAAGCAAGCAAGCAAGCAAGCAGGCAGGCAAGCAAGCAAGCAAACAGGTAAGCAAGCAAGCAGAAGCAGAGTTCCTGTGTAGGAGTAGTGGGTTCCAGAGATGGAGAGTCATTGGGATACTAATTTAAGGATGTTTTTATAGGATATATGGCAGAAGCTTGGTTGAGATATGCAGAGGGAGCCAGTTCAATTGGCACACACACTAGGTATCTGTGCCTCACCTTCTCAGGTGTGTACTGAAGTTTCATTCACACCCTAACATACAGTCTCCAGGCAGCCATGTAAAAGGAGAAGCAAGATCAGACAGGCAACCATAACCCTTAAACACTTCTAGAACAAAACCAAAGACAATTATAGCTTCTGGCTACAAATAAGTACTTTGGTCCCCATTCCTCAAATTGTCTTAATCATTTCTATTTCCTGCTTCTTCTCCATTGTCTTTATTTTACTGGCAAGGAATCTGAAGCTAAGAGTCTCATGTGGAAGAGGTCTGTTTCTAATTCTAGTATTCCACAAAACTCACTAACAGACCCTGGTCATGGCTAGCACAGTAGATGCTCTTCTAGTGATTTCCCCACAGATCTACTGATAGAAAAATGTGTGTACAACATACACACACACACACACACACACACACACAAACACACACCCCTCTGCAGTCAGCTCCCAACTGGGGAGGCTCCACTCAGCAGTTCTTACTGCTTATATAACCTGGAATGGGGGTGGATTTTATACATTTCAAAAACTCCCCAAGATCTGTGAGTTGTTTGTTTCTAGGGAATGGAGTTTTTCAATTTATACTAAATTGTCATACAACTAAAGAATAATAGTGAGATCAGAGCTTGGGACATGTGTGTGTGTGTGTGCGTGCGTGCGCGCGTGAGAGAGAGAGAGAGAGAGAGAGAGAGAGAGAGAGAGAGAGAGAGAGAGGAGAATTTGATGAATTTAAAATTCTTGGTTGGAATAGTGGTATACACATGTAATTCTAGCTCTCTTGAGATTGAGGCATAAGGACTGAGTGTTCAAGTCCAGCTTTGACTACCTGAGGAGACTGAGGCTACCCTTGGGTGTATAATGAGTCTTTTCTCAAAGAAACTGAAAACAGATACAATTCTACTACTTTAATTTGGTATACAATTAGTAGAAGATAGAGGTGGTGAAGGCAATGAGTGTTTAGTTTGAGTAGTAGATCAATTTGGTTCATTTAGTTTGGAAGAAAATTTCAAATAAGATTAATAATAATAATCAAATGTATTCATGGGTGTCTGAGTATCTATTGGAGTATGTTTGGCCTACCTTAATGAAAACTGACTGTGCCTCCCTCAGAAGTCATCAACTATTCATTCAACTATTAAGGGTGGCAATTCATGAGCCCCTTTCTACACCATGTTTATGATGCTTGATTTTGTGCTAGTCTGATGTAGGCACCACAGCTGCTGTGAGTTCATGAGTCCAATGGTCCAGTCATGTGTGGAAGACACTGCTTTGGTCCTGACAATCTTTCCACTTCTTCTTCTCATATTGTCCCTGAGCCTTGGGGAAAGGAGATGTGATGTTGTTATCCCATTAGTTATTGAAAACTCTAAAGCACTTATTCTCTGTACTTTGACCAGTTGTGTATTTTAGTGTTAACTACTGCTCATTGTACAAAATAACTAATCTGATGAGGTATGAGAGTTGTACTAATCTCTAATCTATGGAGATATGAATTTAGAAGGCAGTTGAAATTATGTTCAATTAGCAAAATAATACTAGTACACTTGGCCCTGGAATCTATGAGCTCCCTAGTGATGGGTGTTTGGCCAGATTTATAGTACCAAGTATGTGTTTCTTCCTGTGGGCTGGGACTTAAATCCAATCAGAAGGCAGTTAGTTACCCTGGGAACATTTGTGCCACAATAACATCTATGGGCATATCTTGGTAAGACAGTAATTATTCCAACTAAAATGATCTGATGATGTGTAAGACAGTTGATGACTCTCACCCCCAGCAGCCTGCATAGCGTTTTTGCAGGTGTAAAAGAAAAATAACAGGGAGGAAGCGTTCCAGTTGGCACCAGTTTTGCTTCTCCATGTCCTGTGACTTAAGTGTGCTGTTTTTTGTTTGTTTGTTTGTTTGTTTGGTTGGTTGGTTGGTTTTTTGAGACAGGATTTCTCTGTGTTGTTTTGGTGCCTGTCCTGGATCTCACTCTGTAGACCATGCTGGGCTCGAACTTACAGAGATCCGCCTGGCTCTGCCTCCCAAGTGCTGGGATTAAAGGCATTCACCACTGTCACCCCGCTTGAGTGTGCTGTCTTTAGAATTAGGGTCTTATCATCAAGTTCTGGTGAGCAAGCAAAAGCAGTGGCAATATCTTGTATTGTTTTCTGGGCATTTGGGATACCACTGACCAGCAACTCAAGGAGAGGCATTCCATACCTGATGCTGTGCTTTTCATTTGGCAACCTATAGCTTCTGGGAGGAGCACTCCCCTCTATGCAAGATAATTCCAATTAAACCCCTTTAGATGAATATATGTATATGAATATATACATTCATATATATATCTTATGAAATAGTATATTTCTGTATGGATTTTTCAAACAACCTTCATGTTATTTCTCTTCTCAGATCCTTCTCCACCATACCTTCCCATCCTTCTGTCTACTTAACCTCTCTCTTCATTATTCTCCTTCCCACTTCGTAACAACTGTCTTACTCTGTCTCCTCACTTAAGAACTTTCTTTCCTCTCCCCAGTAATGGCTCCTTTCTAGTTTACTGGATTTTGCACGTACTTCCAACTTAAACTTACGAAGTTGAAGATTCAACACTAAAACCCACATATTAGTGAAAACATGTGACATTTTCTTTCTGGGTCTGGGTTACCTCATTCTGTATAATGTTTTCCAGTTCTATTCATTTAACCACAAATTTTATTTTTCTTTACAGTAGAGTAAATTTTCATTGTATATGAGTCCCACCATTTCATTATCCAGTCATCAGATAATGTGCATGAAGAATGTTTCCATGCCCTAGATTCTGTGAATAGACTAGCTATAAACATGGATGAGCATGTGTCTTTATATCAGCAAACAGAGTTCCTTGGATGGAAGCTCAGGAATGGTATAGCTAATTCATATGGTAGGTCTAGTTTTAGTTTTTTGAGGAACTGCTATACTGGTCTCCATAGTGTCTGCACCAGTTTCCATTCTCATCAATATGAGGATATGAGGGCTCTCCGTTACCCACATCCTCATCCATACTTATTGTCTTTCATTTTATTAATCTTAGTCACTGACATTGGAATAACAAGAAACTCAGTCATTTTAATAAGCATTTCTCCCATAGCTAAGGATGGTGAATGCTTTTAAATATATTTCTTATCCATTTTTACTTCTTTTTAGAACTCTATTCCATTCACAGCCAATTTTTTAATTGGATTGTTTGCTTTCTTGGTGTTTACTATCTTTATTTCTATATCATATGTATAGCTAGCAAAAGTTTTTTATTTCCCATCCTGTAGGCTGCCTTTTTGGTTCATTAAAAGTTTCTTTTACATTACATCATGAATTCTTCTTGATTGTTGGTTCTATTTCCTGTGTGCTAGAGTCCAATTCAGAAAGTTTTCTTATCAAAGCCTATATTCTGAAGTGCACCCTCTACTCATTCTTCTAGAAGCTTCAGAATTCTGAGTGTCAAATTGAGATCTTGGATCCATTTGGAATTGATTTATGTAGAGGGTAAGAGAGAAGGATCAAGTTTCAATTTCACAACATGTATTTAATGCTATATTATTTTCCAATGTGTATTTTGGGCATCTTTTAGACAATCAGGTGATTGAAGGTACATAAACCTATATCTGTTTTCTTAATTCTGTTCCATTGATCTGTCATTTTTGTGTCTGTTATGATGCTGTTTTATTACTATTCCTCTATAGTATAACAGGAAATCAGGAAGGATGATACCTCCAGAAGTCTTTCTCTCTTTTAAAATATATTTTGTATGTTTATCTATGCATAAATGTTTGTCATGAAAGTGTTCCATGTGCATACAGTGCCTGTAGAGGATATCAGATCCCCTGAAAGTGTAATTAAAGATAGTTGTGAGCAGCCATAGGTTTAGGAACCAAACTCAGGTGCTCTGTAAAAGTAGCAAATACTGAAACACTGAACCACCTCTCCAGTTCCTCTTGGAGTGATTTTATTGTTTCAGATTACTTTGGGTATACAGTGTCTTTTGTGCTTCCATGTAAATTATTAAAATTGATTTTTTTCTGCTTCTGGGAGGAATTATTTTGGTAGGATGGCCATGTTCACAATATTAAATCTACCAATACATTGCATGGGAGGTCTCTATCTTCTAGGGCCATCTTCAATTCCTTTCTTTAGTGTTTTAAAGTTTTAATGATATAAATCTTCCATCTTTTTGGTAAGTTTATTCCAAGTTATCTTCTTTTCCCTTGGGACTGTTGTGATTTTCTTCTCAGTCTGTCTTTGGTAATATAAGAAGGCTATTGATTTATGTATGTTAATTTTTAACATGCCTTTTCTATTTGTAACCCTTTTATTTTCTTCTCTTGTTTTATTGTTCTGGCTAGGACTCCAAACACTGTATTGAACAGGGATGGTATAAGTGGAAACCCTTGACTGATTCACAGTCTTTTCAGGGAATGCTTGGAGTTTTTCTCCAGTTAATGTAATTCTGGCCAACAGCTTGCCATTTATAGCCTTTATCATGTTGAAATATGTCCCCGTCTTCCCTCCTGTCTCCAGAATTTTTAGTGTGAAGGGATGTTAGCTTTTGTCAAAGCCTTTCTCTTCATTAATTGAAATGATCATGTATTTTTTTTGTCCTTGAATCTTTCTATGTGACAAGTTACTTTTACTAATTTATATATGTTGAGTCATACCTAAATCACTGGAATGAAACCAGCTTGCTCACAGCTGATAAACTTTTAGATGCATTCTTGAATAAGTTTGCAAGCATTTTGTTGAGATTTGTTTTTGTATACATGTTCATCAGGGATATTGGTCTATAATTTTCTTTTTCTTTCTTTTGTTCTTCCTTACTTCTTTTTTTTTTTTTAATTGGGTCTTTATTTGGTTTGGGTATCAGGGTAGTGCTGGCTTTGTAAAGAGTTTAGAAAGGTTCATTTTGTATTTTCCACATAATTTCAAGAGTGCTATTGTTAGTTCTTTGAAGGTCTGTTAGAATTGTGTGTAGAATCCAGTTCATGCTGAGCTTTTTTCTAGTAGGGAGATTTTTCTTTTTTAAAGATTTTTATTATTTTGAATTACATATATGTATGCATGTATATATGGGGACAGTGCATTTAAGTACAGGCACCCATGGGGGACAGAGGCATTGGATCTTCCTGAAGCTAGAATTACAGGTGATTATGAATTACCTGACATGGGCATGTATGAATAATACAGTCAAATTAATTTTGCCAAATATTTTCAGGCACTTTCTAGATCCTATGCTAAGAACACAACAACTACATTTTTCAAAGTTAGTACTAATGTCCCTTTCCTCTGCCCAGCTATTTTGTGTACATTCATTACCAGGGCCTAGCCAGGTGAGTCAATCTGATATACTCCTCCATGTACCAACCCCTGGATCTGGCCTGGGTCCCATATCCAGTGTCCAGGCCTGGTCTTGATACTCCTTTCTGCACCACCTACAAACTACAGGCATTTGCTAAGATTATACATGCCTGCCCACAACCTAAAGTCCTTTCACACATTATATCCAACCTTTGTGTCAGGACCAGAAAACAAACAAGCTAACAACAACAACAACAAACAAACAAACAAACAATGCATAGCATAGTTAAAACACCAACTATACAAAACAAAGAGTATTTAAAGTGGCAAGAGGGTTGGGGATTTAGCTCAGTGATAGAGTACTTGCCTAGCAAGTGCAAGGCCCTGGGTTCAGTCCTCAGCTCCAGTAAAATATAAAAAATAAAAAAATAAAAAAATAAATAAAAAATTAAAGTGGCAAGAACAAAATGATCAAAGACACGTATAAAGGAAAGTCCCTCAGATTTCTCAGTGAAAACTTGCAAGCCTGGAGCAATGTATTCTCAATCCTAAAAGATAATAATAGCCAAACATATACTCAGCAAATCTATCTGCCATATTTGAAGGAGAAAGAAAAATGTTCATGCTAAAAACAGCCAAAAATGTATGTACAACAGCCTAAATATAAAACACAATAAGCAATGTTTGAGTTGAAAGGGGGAATGATTATAGCCAAGAAATTATAGAAAGAAAAACAAAGTGCCATTGAGAAGACAAACAACACCAAAATTAAACAACATAATGGCTGCAGTCAATAATAATAACTTTAAATATTATAGCCTTATTTCTCCAATCAAAAGACACATGCTGCCTGAATGGATTAAGAAGCAAAATCCATCTCTCTGGTGTCTACAAACAATACATATTAACTTTGAAGATAGGCACCACTTATCTCTGAAAGGGTGGACAAAGGCATGTCAATCAAATACATCAGGTTGCAAGTAGGTGTTTCCATCCTCATATCTGGATAAAAGTGTCATCAAGCTTAAACTTAACAGAGGAAATAAAGAAGAACACTTCATTATAAACAATGAAACAGTTAACCAAGAAGCAATTACATGTGGACCAAACTCTGGTGCACCCAATTTCATAAAAAGTATATATCCAGAATTAAAGACATAGGTTAACATCAACTCATTTCAGGTTGATTCAACACCCTAGTTTCTCCAATAAACGGATCATCTGGACAGAAAAAATAAGCAGAGAAATATAAGAATTAAACAACATCATACATTAAAATTATATAACAGATACCTACAGAATATTTCAGCCAAACACCAGATATATATTCTACTCAGCAGCACATGGAAGCTTCTCTAAAATAAATCACATCCTGGGAAACAAAGCAAACCTTAACAAATTATGGAAGATTGAACAACTCCATGTATTCTATCTGACCACAATACAATAAAACTTAAAGTCAGCAGCAAACAAATCTCTAGTAAGTAAACAAACTCATGGAGAGTTAGCAATTCATTACTGAATGGGTCAAATAAGAAACCAAGAAAGAATCTGGGGTTTGGGGGTGGCTCACACCTTTAATCCCAGTACTTGGGAGGCAGAGGCAGGCGGATCTCTGTGAGTTCAAGACCAGTCTGGTCTACAGAGTGAGTTCCAGGACAGCCATGACTATATAGAGAAACCCTGTTGGGAAAAACCATGAGAGAGAGAGAGGGAGAGAGAGAGAGAGAGAGAGAGAGACAGAGAGAGAGACAGAGACAGAGACAGAGACAGAGACAGAGAGACAGAGGAGAAAAGTGACCAAGAAAGAAATTTTAAAATTTTCTAGAAATAAATTAAAATGGAAAGATGATATAACAAAGCCTCTGCAACACATGGAAAGCAGTCCTGTGAGCAAATTTATAATACTAAGTGTCTATATTAAACAGCCAGAAAGAGCATAGATAAATGACATAATGGCACAACTCCAAAATTTGGAAACACCAGAACAAACCAAATAAAAACCTAGTTGACATTAAAAAAAAAAATACTAAAAACCAGAGCAGAAACCAGTGAAATGGAAGCAAAGAGAAAAAAATATATAAGGAATTAATGAATCTAAGTGCTGGTTCTTTGGGAAGATAAACGAGACTGACATATGCTTGGGCAAGCTAACCAAAGAGAGAAAGGGAGGACCCAAATTAACAGAATCAGAAATGAACATGGAAACAAGATGAACAACAAACACCAGAGAAATTCAGAATGTTAAAAGGGAATGCTTAAAAACATAATTCCATTAAGTTGGAAAACCTAAAATGAATGGATGAATTTTTAGATTCATCAAACCACCAACATTAAACCAAGAAGAGGTCAACAATCTAAATAGACTCATAAGAAATGAGATTGAAAAAGTAGTAATCTGTAGCTGAACAGTCTTATTAAACAAGAAACACAGAGCCATTTGCAGAGTTAAAAGCCCAAGAGGTCAAAGCAGTAGCTGAGAGCTGAGACTTAAAACCACTTTTCTTACCCTTTGTTGCCACTGTTGTCCTTCCCCTCAGAAATAGACCTACTTCCTGTGTATCTATCTTTTTATTGACTTTCTGTTCTGCCTTCTCATTGGTTGTAAACCCAACCACATGACCTCCACATCACTGCCTGTCTATGTAGACTTCCAGGTCTTCTGTGGTTGGTATTGAGATTAAAGGCATGTGTCTCTATGCTGGCTATATCCTTGAACACACAGAGATCTGCCTGCCATGTTGTCAGGATTAAAGGTGTGTGCCACCACAGCCTGGCTTCTGCTATGGCTTGCTATTAGCTCTGACCCCCAGGCAACTTTATTTATTAACATACAAATGAAATCACATTTCAGTACAAATAAAATATCACCATAGTAAGCCTTTCAACTAACAATAGTCCAGGCCCAGATGGATTCACCACAGAATTCTACCAGACTTTCATAGAAGATCTGCAGCTGGGTGAGGGTGAGGGACACAGAAGGTATAGTCAAAACTCCTTTTATGAGTCCAATACCATTCTAATACCAAATCCAGGTAAAGAAAGATACAGAAACAACAAAAAAAAGAAAACTACAGGGCAATATCTTGATCAACATTTATTGAAAACAGCCTAATAAAACACTTGGAAATCAAATGCTGACATACACCAAAGATTATCCCCCATGACCTAACTGTCTTTAATAAACCACATAAATGGTTTTAAAGACAAAAATCACATGATCATTTGACAAATTCAACATGCCTCCATGATAAAAATCCCAGCGAATGTAGGACTAGAGGGAATATAGCTCAACATAAGCAAAACTGCATATGAGAAACCTATGGTCAGTATTATCCTAAATGAACAAAAATTCAAAGTAGTGAGATAGGGCTGTCAACTATCCTCACTTCTTTTCATTATTGTACTTGAGGTACTAGCTGGATTAATAAGACAAAAGAAGGAAACAGAAGAGCTATAAATAGCAAAAGTAGAAATCAAACTATTCATATTTTCAGATGATATATTATATATAAGAAATTCCAAAAATTGCCTGTTCTTATGTAAGTAATCAATAAATTCAGCAATGCAGCAGGATACAGAATCAATTTGAAAAGTATCAATAGCTTTTCTATGTACCAACAACAAATATATTGAGAAAGAAATCATGGACATACTTCCATTCACAGTAGCATCAACGAAAATAAAATATTTAAGAATAAATCTAACTAAAGAGGGAAAATACCTCTACAATGAAAATATTAAATTGCTGAAGAAAGATATAAAGATACTAAAAAGTTGAAAGATATCCTACACTCATGGATTTGTAGTATTAATATTTTTTAAATGACAGTTCTACCAAAAGCCATTGCAGATTCAGTGCATTCCCAATCAAAATCCCCATCTCATCCTTCATAGTTTTATATGCATATATATATATATATATATATATATATATATATATATATATATATATAATGTATATATCTTAAACTTCATTTGGAACCAGAAAGACTCTGATAGCCAAAAGAATCCTGAACAAAAACAACAACATAGTAGGGATACCATCCTAACTCTCAAAATATAGAGCTATACTAATAAAAATGATATAGTATTGACACAAAAACAGACATATAGACCAATGAAACAAAATCAAATACCAAAGCATTAGTGCATATAATTACATCCATCTAATATTTGAAAAAAGGAAGTCATCTTCAACAAATGGTGCTGGGAAAACTTCTATATGTCCACATATAGAAGAATGAAAGTAGAAGCCTATTTATTACCTTGCATAAAAACTAACTACAAATGGATCAGAGATACAGATATGGAACCAGAAAGACTGAAACTTCTAGAAGAAACTAGGTAGTACCCTACATAATATAGGTATAGGAAAGGACTTTCTAAATAGAAATCCTTTTGCTCAGGAATTGAAGCCTAAAACTGACAGGTTGGACCTCACAAAATTAAAAAGCTTCTGCATAGCTGAAGAAATATTCATGAATTCAGTAATAAGGAACTCCACAGATAGGGAGAGAATCTGCCATCTATACATCTGACAGAGGACTAATACCCTGAAAATAGAGAGAATTCAAAGAATAAACAACAACAACAACAACCAAAAAACCCAATGGTGATTCAAAAAAGGGGCCTAGGACCTGAGCAGAGAATTCTTAAAAGAAGAAGTAAAAAATGACTAAGAAATATTGCAAAAATGTTCATCATCCCTAGGAATTAGGGAAATACAAATCAAAACAACTTTGAAATTTCATCTCAACCCAGTCAACATGACAAAGACCAACAAAACAACTGACAACAAATTCTGGAGGAGATCTGAGATGTGATGATATTTTATTTGTGCTGAAATGTGGTGATATTTTATTTGTGCATTAATAAATAAAGCTTGCCTGGAGATCAGAGGGAAAAGGCCAGCCATTTTAAGTAAACAAAGAAGTCAGGCAGCACACACTCTTAATCCCTTAGCAGGCAGGATCTCATGTGTTCAAGGCCACACTTGGGAACAAAGCCAAGCATGGTGACACACACCTTTAGTTCCAGTACCAACCATAGAGACCTAGAGGTCTATACACACAGACAGACAGTGACAGAGCTTTGTAGGAAGAGGAAGGAAGGTAGCTGGGCTAAGAGCCAATGCCAGGGCAGAAAAGCAAGGCATATAAGCCTGGGTAGACAGGAAGTTACGCCATTTTGGAAGCTGCAGAGTTGGTGAGGTAGGGTTGGCTGGTGGCTTTCCCCATTTCCCTGATCTCTAAGGCTTTCACCCTTATATTTGGCTCCGTGTTTGTTTATTTATCTATCTATCTATTTATTTAACAAGACCTTTTACGACTTGTGTTACACTGAGGAAAAGGAAACTCTCGTTCACTGTTGGTGAGATTTTAGACTATTGGAGATGAGTGTGGAGATAACATCAAATGGCTAAAAATAAGTGCACCATGTGACCTAGCTTATACCACCCCTTATCAGATCCCCAAAGGATCAACATCTTAGTCCACAGATACTTGCTCAGTTTGCTGCTGCTTTATTCACAATAGCTAGGAAATGGAAACAACTTGAATGTCCTTCAACTGATGAAAAAAACCCCATTATATATATATATATATATATATATATATATAATACTATTCAGCAACAAAGAAAAATAAAATCTTGAACTTTGCAGGTAATTGGATATAACTAGAAATGATCATATTGAATGAAGTAACTCAGATCCAGAAATAGAAAAATTGCCTGTTCTTCATCTGAAGTTCCTAGCAACAAATCTTCAGATGTGAATAACTGCAGAAACCAGGAAAATAAAAAGAGACCATTGCCTGGGGTGGGAGGGGAATAATAAAGAGGGGGTAGCAGGTGACATGTGCTCTCAGGGGAAAAGGGAGCCTTTAGCAGGGATGGGGAGAGAAATTAATACAGAAGGAAAGAGGAGGGTAAAGTAACAGTAGCGATGTTTGACAAAATCATGAGGAATCATATTATTATCGCTCTACCTAAAATTAAACTCAGTACATATAAGCATATAAGTTATAGTAAATATAATTGTATGTATGTATGTATACCATTCTGAAGAAATACAATCCTCAGAGTATATGATAAACAAATAAGAAATACCTGTTAATAAATGGGTAAAGTCCATTTTTTACTTTCAAATTGGTCAGTTTTTTCCTACCACAGTCTGCTGGAAGGAAAGAAGGGGAGGTAGATTATTTTTTAAAAAATATGTTACAAAGTAACAGATTTCCTTTATGGCATATGTGTAGCATATTGCTACACAAAGCAAGGGGAGGAGTGAGCACATTGCCCTTGACAGAAAATATTTCTGTTGCAAATTCTTTGAGTACCCTTACTTTTTCAAAGCCATTCTGCTCCTAAGAACTCTTTTACCTTCAGTGCTAGGCATATCAACCCCCAGGCCTCTCATGTGCTTAGAGCTGCACTCAGGAACACCTTCAGCTTTCTATTCTCTTGAAATGCTTGGTGCCAACTGCTTGCTTATCCCTACTGCCATGAAACTTATGGAAGAACTGGGTCAGTGAGAGTTTCCTCATTCTTAGGTTTAGAATAAAACTGTTTCATCATTATAAATGTATTTAAAACACAGATAACTGTGTCAGCATATGACATTGATTTCAGACCCAGCAGCGCTATTGCTGAAATAGTTCCAATCTATCAGTTCCATCTCAGTTGCTGAAAGTTCCTCATAAAGACAGTATGAGAAGGTTACTGTTCACACAAGCATACCAGCGGTATTAAATATTGTCTACCATTTGCCCATCACTTATTAACCAGAGGTGACTGAGTAACATTTTGAAAGTTAGGCCAACAATTCTCAGGGTACAAACACAGCTAGAAATTTGCATTCACAGGCTCACAGGCAGAAAGCAGAATAAACCCAAGTTCACAGACTCACAAGAGGTAATATGTAAGAAAACAATGTGTTGATTTGTACATCAGCGATTTGAACATAAGATGTTTTTTGTAATGAAATGTGGGGTTATTATTATTGTTATTATTATTATTATTATTAGGAAGTGCCTTACTACATAGCCCTGCCTGGCCTGGAACTTGCTATGTAAATAAGTCTGGCCTTGAACGCAGAGATCAGCTTACTTCTGTCTGCTGAATGCTGGGCCTAAAGGTAATTCCTACGGGTAGATTTTTTTAAAAAAACATGTTACAAAGTAACAGATTTCCTTTATGGCCCTTTCATATATACTTAGATTTTGTTGATCCAGCCTGTCCATTTCCTTGTACCCTGTACACTTCCTCCCACAGAATTCCTCTTTCACTGACATATCACATGTGTTCTATTTCTCTTCCCATCCTCTTCCCTTAAAGCTTCTTTCTCCTCTCATAGACCCATTTCTAGCTTCCTGGCCTCCACACATTCATATTCTTACATAAATACACAATATAACAATTAGAATCTAGGTTCTTCACATGAGAATGAACGTGACTAGCATTTGTTGCAGTTAAAAAGTTTCTCACAGCATGCAGAGAGTAGTCATAGAAAAACTTGCTGGGTTCAGTTTTCTTCTTTCATCTGTGGGTCCGAGGACTTGGACTCATCTTTTCAGGCTTGATGACAAGTGCCTTTACTTGCTGAGACTTCTCAGTGGCCTCTATACAAAAATGTTTTGTTTTCATGATGATAGCCATTCTGGCTGAGATAAGATGGGATCTCAAAGTAGTTTTAACTTGCATTTCTCTGATGGTGAAGGATATTGAACAGAAACGTAGTATCATGAGAGCTCACAGTTGGCTCAGGCAGCAGCTGACAGCTATCCTTTTTATATAGCACTCTTGATAGAAAGGGCCATTGTTTTCTGAATCTGAAGTTAACACTCTTCCCTTTATCCTCTTTTCTAGGCCTTGTAGTGTTTGCTTAATCAGAATATTTTAATCCCTAATGTGGTGATTAGATGTAATTTATCACATTAAGCCTCTCCTATTTTCTTCTGCTTACATGACTAATGTTATTGTCTCTTATTGCACTTATACAAACAAGCCTTTCCTTTGTTCCATTGTTTCAGCGCTAAGCCAAAAACCAACAAATAAAGTTTTATCTTTCCAATCCTGGACTCACCCACTTGTCATTCAGTTTGTGTAGGCTGTGTGAAGAGCAGGTTTCTTTGAAAACAACGCAAGGATTCATTTGTATGGTCTAAGAACAGCCACCTCTCTGGAAAGATCTTGGCCACTCCTTTGGTAGAGCTCACTGGCAAAGACGCATCTGGGAAAGGAAAAAGAGTACCGTCCTCCTTGTCTGCTGGAAGCTTGACTGTGTGCTTGCCACCTAAACCATATTTCTTAAAATGCATCTGGCACATTTTGCAATCAGAGACCATGAGTCCAGGAAGGTCAGCTTCCAAACCCTGTCTCCAGCATGACCACACCCAAGCCTGACAGCAGAGAACAGTTAATAAAGCAGATTGTTTCATTCTTCTTCTTCTTCTTTTCTTTCTTTCTTTCTTTTTTTGTTTGTTTGTTTTTGTTATTTGAGACAGGGTTTCTCTGTATAAGCAGCCCTAACTGTCCTGAAACTTGCTCTGTAGACCAGGCTAGCCTTAATTTCACAGAGATCCACTTGCCTGTGCCTCCTGAGTGCTGGAATTAAAGACGTGCCATCACTACCCAGCTCAGATTGTTCTTTAAAGTGTCTTCTGTTTGAAATTATCCTGTCAGAAAATTCCTCTTCTAAAAATCCAATGCAGTATATTCTTTGTTTTTCATTCTATTACCATCTCCCTTTTTTTTCTTTCCATCCTCCTTTATTTTTTCTTTTTGGAGCTGGCACATGCTAGGCAAATACTGCGCTCCAGAGCTAAAGACCCAGCTTATCTACTTTTGAAATCCTCAAGTGTTTGTTGTTTGTTGTTGGTTTGTAGAGATAGACTCAATATGTGTCCAGGTTGGCCTCCAGTACACAATCTTTCTTCCTCAGCTTCCTCAGTGCTGGGATTACAAGAACCATACAGAACCATCAAGAACCATTAAATGAAAAATATATTCCTCTAAGGCACTGTTATTCAAACATCATTAAAATGCATCAGAATCACCTGACAAGCTTTTTAAAACAGAACATGTTAGACTCTACTTTGAGAGTTTCAAATTTTTGTGATGAAGCAGAAGTGCTGGAGAATTGGAATTGCTTGAAAGTTCCCAGATGATTCTGATCTCAGTCAACCAGGAGAGACCCACTGTGAGAATCGCTGAGGTAAAATTTCATCACCAGGGACTTAGAGGCCAGAAATATTAAGATGATTAAGAGACAGAACCAAGTTGTTAAGTTAAATAAGTTAACATCTAAAACAAAAGCACAGCTTAGCAAGTTAATATCTATATAGAAAATGCCCATCAGGCAACTTCTTTGCTGTCTAGTGCAGCAAGCTGACCACAAACAGTAGGATGTTAGCCATTAATCCAGGGTGCTGCTGAGCATGGGAAAAGAACAGTGTTAGCATAGATAAGGAAAAGGGCAGAGATGGCTAAAAGCCGGGGAACTATAACCTAGAATTAGAAGGATGCACGTTCTCAATCCTGAATCTGCCAGTCTTCCTGAAGGACAGAAACAAGGGAAGTGCTAGCCACAGCTGGAGGGATAGTGTGTTGTTTTTTGTTGGTATCATGCAAGCCAGAGTCATCTGAGAAGAGGAAAGGAACTGATAAAAATGCTCCCCCATCAGAGTGGCCTGTAGGCAATCCATGAGGGCATATTCCTGATTCATAATTGATGAATGGTGCCACCCCTGGACAGGCGAAGAGGAAGCCAGTAATCAGCATTCCTCTAGGTTCGTGTCTTGGCTTCCTCTAATACTACAACTTTTAAGTCAAATAAAACCTTTTCTTCCCAAGTTGATTTTGGTCATGGTGTTGTATAACAGCAATAGAAAGCAGACCAAGACAGAAATTGGTACCAGGTTCTCAGGATATTGCTATGACAAGTTTGACTCTGTTGTATTTGGGAGGACTGTGGAAGGAGTTTGGAACTTTGGGCTGGAAAAGCCAGTGAGTGCTCAGAGCTTAATGGGCTGTTGTGGAAATTTGTAAGATAAGGATACTAAGAATGTTAACTGGCCTGGCAGAAAGAAATAAGGTTATTCTAAAGCAGTGGTTCGAACATTTCTAATGCTTTGACACTTGCACATAGTTCATCATGTGGTGGTGACCTCCAACCATAAAATTATTTCATTGCTACTTCATAACTGTAATTTTCCTACTGTAGGAATCCTACTGTATATCTGGTATGCAGAATATCTGATATACAACCCCCCAAAAGGTTGTGACCTGCAGGCTGAGAACACAGAATCTAGAGACACTTGGATCTTTCAATCTGATTATTAGACTACTGAAACAATGGACCCCCCTGCCCCTCCTCCTTCTCTCCAACCTCCCCTCTCCCATGAGAATTTCCCCAGGAGTTTTATGCTAGGAGAAGGAAAAGGGCACCACCCAGAGGGGGAATTGTCTTCTAGAAAAAGATTTCAAACAGTTCTGGTAGTTGGGTGAGGGAACACATCCCTTTAAACCCAGAACTCAGGAAGCAGAGGCAGAATTCTGAGTTCAAGGCCAGCCTGGTTTGCATAGTGAGTTCCAGGACAGCCAGACATGCAAAAATTAACCAAGGGACCAAGAAAGCAGTTCTAACAACTTATTAGACTGCCCTACAGGGTGAGACTGAAACTCAGATAATGATGAGTCAATAGGGGGTGGTGTTAGACATAGTTTGGGGTTACAAATAAAGAAACCTCCACTTCTACTGAAGCTCCTGGACAAGACAAAACTTGACTCCTCATCAAGAGCATGTATTAAGAGTAGTGAACACATAGAAACAGAAAGTGAACTTGTTTTTTTCTTCCCCCTGCAGAAGGTGGTGACTGAGTTTCTACCCCATTGTTTGAGGTTCTACCTCATGGTTTTATTCAATTGGCTGGTCTTAAAAGAATTGGCACACAAGAAGTGAAGAGGGCTGAGGTCAGCCACTTTAATAGAGACTGTAGTAAGGACTTAGTGTAAACAAAAGTTTACCTGCTGTGAGGGGCATTAAACATTTGCATAAAAGTTTTACAAGGTAGGGCAAATAAAAACATTTGAATTCCTTGTCATAAACACAAGGTTTACATTAGTTTATAGAAAATACTCATGTTTAATATTTCTTGCTGGAGGGACCAAAACTTGACCAGAACTGCTTAGATGTGCATATACTTGGGCCTCCATTTAAACTTTGACCTCAGTTCAGGAACCTGAAGACAGACATGTGTGCTTTGCTGGATCTCTTTGTCCCGCTTCCCAATGTGGCCACATTGAATAAATCTGCATTTTCTGATCTTCACTTAATAACACTCAATAACAAATAACAGCCATGAAGGAATAAAGGCACATTTTAAGAGTGTCTGTCACTAGCAGTTAGCTGACTCTGTATAAAGGAAAAATAGAGATGAACCTAGCAGCTTCTGGAGCTTTTTATTCCACAGACATTTTCTTAGTTACTTCTCTAATGCTGTGAAGAGACACTATGACCAAGGCATCTTACAGAAGAAAGAATTCATTAAGGGCTTACAGTTTCACAGGGTGAGTACAAGACCATCATGACAAGGAATACAACAGCAGGCAGGCCCACATGGCACTACAGCAGTAGCTGTGAGCTTACATCTTATCCACAAACACGAGGCAGAGAGCCAACAGATTTGCAAAGGCTTTCAAAACCTCAAAGCCCACTGCCAGTGACACACCCTTTCCAAGAAGGTCAAATCTAATCCTTCCCAAACAGTTTCTCCAACTGGGGACCAAGTATACAAATTTATGAGCCTATGGGTCCATTCTCATTCACACCAACACAGACTTTTTCTTCTATTTCCTCTTGCTGTCATCCACTTGATGAAACAAACAAACAAACCAACAAACAAACAAAAAGGATTTTGAACACTGTCTTTGATTCTTGAGAAAATCTGACCTTGGTACCTCTCTCCCTGAAGAGCTTTGCCTTCCTGTTTGCTTTTATACTCGTTTGAACACTTTGAGGTTCTTTTGAACTATCTGGGGAGAAGGTTTGCCATTTGGTGACTGACTTTGCCTTTTGGTATTCTTCTGTTGAATAATATTAGAGTTACTAGAGTATTATTGTAAAACAGAGAACAAAGCAGCCTTGTAAGTGGAACAGAAAGATCTGGAAGGCACTGGGAACCTGACCGATCAGTAGCTTCCTGAAGACCTATTTAGGTCTCCTTTGTTCTAGGGTTTGCTTTTTTCCCTGCTATGACTAATTCAGAAGGAGCCAGTCAGCTCTAAGAAGGAACATGGTTTGACTTTGTACAGTAATGAGTGTCTTAAGTCAACAGACAGAAAATCTAACAATAATGCCACTTGTAGGACAAGGCTTGTCAATTTGGAAGCTCTTTTGAGCAAATTTGCAGTTCTGTTGCAAAAAATATAGAGCATCCACTATGTGACAGGAATTGAGGAGGGCTCTCTTGAGCCACTGGGTTCTGTGGAATCATTTGGGATAGAGAAACAAGGGTGGTGTGAAGAGTGATTAGGAGTTAAACAGATCCCTATTCTGCAAACAGACAGAGAGAGGGCGCCCATTCCAAGATTTCTGGCCTCTTCCTGGCCCTACAGTTTTGAGGGAAAAGCCCACTGTCTTAAAGCAAGGCCTACAAAAAACAACATGGAGTTTGTTCTATGTTGTCTGATTCCTTTTTGTTTGGGCATTTTTGTCTTTTTATTGTTTGTTTGTTTTGATTTTCATTTTGTTTTGTTTGTTTACACACACACACAAACTGAGAGAGAGAGAAAGAAAGAGAAACATGTAGTTAGGTGGATAGGAAGGTAGGTAGGATCTGGGAAGAGTTCAGAGGGGGCAAAAACATGACCCAAAAGAAAACAAACATAAAAAACAGAGGCCCAGAGGGCATTTGTTTATTTATTTATTTGTTTGTTTATTTATTTATTTTCTTCTACGAATAGGGTCCACTGCTGAAGATATGACCTGAGTTGTTCAAGGATGATGAGGATATGTTTACAGAACAGTTGTAATCATCAACCTTAAATTAGGGTAGGAAGACCCTTCGAAGACTTGAAAAACACACTCTGGAAGAGAGACTGCATTCTCTCTTTATCTCTCTGTATGTTTCTCTTCTTCCCTCCTTCTCCCTCTCCTTTTCTCCCTCCCTCTCTCCCTCCTGACCCCTCCTCTCTGTATGTGTGTATAGGCGTGCCTCTCTCATTTCCTCATATATGATAAAAGCCTTTCTTTACCATCTGATTCTGTTTGCTAATGTTGAGACTTTGTCTGCTGCTACCTGTGATACTCCACATTTTCCTGCCTTTTAACTCTAACTGGCAGAGAAAATGAACCTGAGCAAGACCCTTAGATGGCAGCATTAAGATCTGTCGTGATTTATGTAACTATGAAAACATTAAGTCTTTGCTAGTCTGCCCCCACAGGGAGGGCTGAGCTGACCAATCTTTTATACACATAGGGTGATTTGTGCGACAGGAGAGGGACAAACCAATCTCTGTTCCTGGAACTCCTGAAGAGAAAATTCTGGCCACTTCGGTTTTGTGTTTATTTTTAAACTCAAGGTGCACTGATAAAATGATTAGCATGGCTTTAAAAAATATTTGAGTTTTTGTGTGTACAAATGTGTTTTAGGTCATTTTGGACTACATAAAGAGCAGTTGCTTCTGTGTCTATTTTTTTTTTTTTAAGCTAAAATCCAAGGATTCAGAAAATTTAAATGTAAGAATGAAAAACTGGTTTCTCGGCTTTACCTCTACTAGGCTTATCTAAAATTAATTAAAACGTGAATTTTAAATATACTTCTCTAAAATTATTTGGGTCTGGTGCTTTCAAGTGCTAATTATGGAAACTCAGGTTGAAGGAAAATCTGATTACAGAATTCAGTTCAGATAACCTAAAGATAGCTAAACACATCTTTTTATTAAGTGCTAAAAAAAAAAAGGGACTCTGAACTGCTTTACTAGACTTGCTAGACAAAGCGTCAAATGGGATTATTTCATGATTGACCTGTATAAAGGGGTATTTTTAAGGTGTTTCATTTAACACATACATGTATTGAGGATACTGAGCTGGGCTAGCCTTTGCTTTGAGTTAGTTACTAAGAGATATTGTACTTTGTTATACATTTTAGTATCAAATTAAAATAAATTATTAGTGTTCCTCTTCCGGGGCTCTTAGTCTCCTTGATGTGGGAATTTGAAAACAGGGCTCAGAAGAAATCTTGAGGACCATCTAATATAGAAAAAAGTGGGGAGGGTAGAATTGAAGCAAACCTACTACTGGTACCTGCATGTCTTACTACTGGCAGCCTCTATTAAAACAAAATAAATTGGAAGACAGTAATTGGTAGAGGAATAGTTTTATTTTGAGTCCCAGCTTGGAAAAAATGAAGCAGAAACCATAAGCACTTAACAATGGGAGGTGACTTCAGGGGTTTTTATTAGAAAAATAGATAGGAAAAAAAAAATCCCATGAGTCGATGACTTCTTTGTTCTCCAGTGAAAGTTCCTCAAAGTGTGGAGATTTTCTCTGCCTTTCCTGCATTTTGCTCTCCAGGCCTACCAAAGTCTTGCATCCCTACTAAAACACTAAAGGAAGGGTGTTCGGGGAAATCAGTCAGTAATGGTGAATGGTGAGTCAGTGTGTGGGCCAGCCTGGCAGAGGCTTTTCTACTCGTTATCAGTGCCTGACTAAGGACAGCTACTTGCTGCTGGATAAGACATCTTTATAAATTTTAGTTGGCTCTGTTACAATAAAAACAATACCATTCACAGGAGGGTAGTGCTAGATTTA
This sequence comes from Onychomys torridus, assembly GCF_903995425.1. Lineage (NCBI taxonomy): Eukaryota > Metazoa > Chordata > Mammalia > Rodentia > Cricetidae > Onychomys > Onychomys torridus. The sequence continues at coordinate 90,148,537 of NC_050444.1, forward strand.
GAATCTATGCTCACTAGATTATTGAAAGCTTGCTTTTTATTTTCTGCCTTTCTGATAAAAGACAACAAGCTCTCTTCTCCATGTTCACCTGAGCATACTGTCAGTTTTTCTGTTTTGTTCAAACAGTTAATTATTTATTTTTGGAGTACTGAGAGTTGCCTTTGCCAAACTTGATATTATAATAGACTATGCTTAATGCTAAGTATTTCGTGAGTTTGAAATTTTGATGCCACATTTTCTTCCTTCTGTTCTGACTCTGTGCTTGTCATGTTCCATTAGCTATTTGTAAACTATTAGTACAAGAGGAAAAAGCAAAAGTTTAGTTAATTGTGTCTGTCATATAAAATGAACTCTAATTACTTAAGGCTTCAGGACGCTACCCATGAAAAATAGAAGTTAAAAACTCACAAGTAGGCACTCAGTAGAGTACCTGACATTAAAAAAAAAAATTATTATGAGGTATAGAAGGAGGGAGGAAGGGAAGGAAGGAAAGGGGGTAGGCATGACCTAAATAGCCTAGTTCTAATCTAGCATAAGCTTTCTTGTAAATTCTAGCTTCAGCAAATGCTTTCTCTGTGGCTTATACTATCTAGTTTTGATTACTCTTCCCTGAGACTAGCTAATATCTCAGTAGTTTTACAGGCTCATTAGTTTTAAAGTGTGACTGTGCTGTGTGTCTTGGTCGTGTGTGTGTGTGTGTGTGTGTGTGTGTGTGTGTGTGTGTGTGTAAAATTAAGATTTTACAGTTTATTTTATTTATTTATTTATTTATTTTCGAGACAGGGTTTCTCTGTGTAGCTTTGCTCCTTTCCTGGAACTCGCTTTGGAGACCAGGCTGGCCTTGAACTCACAGAGATCTGCCTGGCTCTGCCTCCCAAGTGCTGGGATTAAAGGCATGTGCCACCACCCGGCTACAGTTTATTTTTAAGTGTTCTATGTTTTCTACAGTTTGTGTTTCAACCTTTGATTTCGTAGGAAATTGTCTTAAAGTTAAGGTTTATCTAAGCATCAGTTTGTGTCATAGTCTTAGAATATTAACTTTGTAAGCAAAGTATTTTGAATTGATTTTGGTCCCTGTTAATGTAACTGAATAGGAACATGTAGAGCTGTGTATCTAAATGTTATACACTCTGTGACATAACCAACAGATTCTAGTCCCTGTTAATGTACCTGACTAGGAATGTGCAGTGTAGTTGGAGAGTTGCTCGCTAGCCCCCACCAAGCCTTGTTAGTCCAACAAGCCACTTATAAAATAAACACACAGACATTCATATTATTTAAACTGCTTGGCCATTAGCTCAGGCCTACCATTGTCTAGCTCTTACTCTTATATTTAGCTCATTTCTATTAATCTATACTTTGCCACGTGGTTCGTGGCTCTCTTTCTTGTCATGGCGGCGGCTGGCAGTATATCTCCACCCAGCCTTCCACTTCTGACAATTCTCCTCCTCTTTGTCCTGCCTACCCTATCCTTCCTGCCTGGCTACTGGCCAATTAGCACTTTATTTATTTTAACCAATCAGAGCAACACATTTGACATACAGAACATCCCACAGCAGTGTAGAGCTGTGTATCTAATGTTATATACTCTGTGAAATAACCAACAAGTGCTGTTGCTCAGTACAATGTCTTTGTAGCAGCCAGATGTGGCTGAAGGAGAAACAATTACAGGGCTGCATCTGGCAGGAGCCAGTCTGAGCAACAGGCATAGCAGGCCGGAACAAGCCCTGATTCCCTTTGCAAGGCTGAAGAGCCTAAGCTCAATGCACAGAAGATAAAAAAGATGTAAAAAGCCTCGTGACAGCACCTGGGTGAGCAAGAGAGACAATTTGTGGATTAAGGGGGAAATAAAATGAAAGTCTTCCCATTGGCATAGTCGCTCTTTTACAAAATGATGCGCTGTCTGTTGGACCTTGCTATTATTTTTCTTTAGTCCCTCAAACTACTGGCTCCTGCAACCAACTTGTACCTGTTTAATATAGATAGTGCTGGGCCTTCGGAGACCCTCCCACCCTCTGTGAAAAGGTTCCACTTCATGTGCGGTATAATGCTGATTTCTTCATGTCTTACAAACTTTAAAAAGCATTAAAAAATTGCTCTTCTTTTTCCTTCTACTCAACCAGAAATGTTTAATTTTTGTCTTAAAAGTAGCTTCTGTATAGTTCTTCTGTGTCATTATGCTAATAATTTCTAGATTTATGTATAGATACTTCTTAAACTATGTAAACCTTCTAAAGATTTACAGTTTAGATATTTATAAATCTGTATATGATTGCTTAACTTTCCAAATAGTTTTACTCTTTTTGGTGTTTCTATAAAATCTTGTACCTACCCACCGTGTTCTATTTGACAGTTATGTTTTTGTCAAGTCTTGTAACCAAATGGTTAGTATACAGACCTGCAACTTCTGACAAAGGCACAGCAACATTTTTAGATGGTGGGGCATTGTCCAAGGGACAAGTAGACTGGACTTCAGATGTACCTTCCTAAGATCCACATCTATGTACCTCAGTTTCTTAAACCAGGCCTAAAGGTTTAGTAACACTAATTGTTTGACATCTATTACTTAACCCCCACTGCTGATATGGGGTCAAATCAGATCAGCCAGGATGAATCCTTCCCTGGCATCACAGAACAAAGAAGAATGAACTACCAGGTGGTTAATGAATAATATCTTCAGAGAATGTTGTTCAGCAACAAGGGGGGAAGTTATCAGAACTGTAATAAAGTTATGCTGGCTGTCTTAGTTTGGGTTTTTATAGCTGTGAAGAGACAACATGACTACAGCAACTTTTATAAAGAAAATATTTAATTGGAGTGGCTTGCTTATTGTGTCAGAGGTTCAATCCATTATTATCATGATGGAGAGCATGGTAGCATGCAGGAAGACATGATGCTGGAGCTGAGAGTGCTACATCTTGCAGGTTACAGGAAGCTGACTGACATCATACTGAGGGAAGCTTGAGCAAGAGACCTCAAAGCCTGCCCTCAGTGACACACTTCCTCTAACAAGGCCAACACCTCCTAACAGTGCCACTTTCTTGGTAGGCCATTTTCTTCAAACCACCACAGCCGGCATGGCACTGCTTGCTTGTAACCCAGAATTTGGGAAGCTGAAACAGGAGGATCTTAAGTTTGAGGACAGGCTAGTCTTCATTTCAAGATCCCATCTTAAACCAGTAAGATGGAGTTTCTTGTGCAAGCCCTTCCAAAAAATATACCTAAAAGTCAAAATGTTTTGAAAATGTTTCTTATGTGCAGCTGCAAGTGAGTTTTAACTTTTTGTAAATTGTGTCCTATTTATTATATTACAGAAGTGTGGAGATTTGCTATTTCTGGTATTTCCCTAGATTTATCTTATGGACTACATACATTATCTTCTTTTCCTTAAAAAACAAAATTTCTTCCAACAAAACTTACAACTTTTCTACTGCCTAACTGAAGGCCAAAGATGAGTCTCTCCAGTTTGTGAAAACAAGCAGGTATAATCTGCCAGTTCTGGCTTGTATCCTGAGACCCTTGAGAGGTGTTCATCCATGCAGTTTCCACTGTCCATATGTGTGCACACTAACTTGTTTTATTATGTATTAAGTGTATATTTGTGTGTGTTTATATTCAGGCTCATAAATGGTCTAGTGTGCATGTGGAGGTCAGAGTACAACTTTTGGAAGTAAGTTCTTTCCTACCCTCTGGGTCCTGGAGACTGAACTCAAGTTATCAGGTTTGGCTTGGCAGCAAGTACCTTTCTTTACCTGGTAATCCACCTCTACAGCCATCAATGTACAATTAAAATGGGAGATTACTCTTAGCTTTTCTTTCCATAATAAAGAAATTTAAGAACCCTTCCTGTCTTTGTTATGGGAACTCATTTTAGGCTCAAAGCAAAACAGGAGGGTAGGAAGAATAGCCATAGTTCTTCTTATTCAACTGTGCATTTTGCAAAAGATTGTCTCTATGTTTAAATGTTCTGGTTTTATGACTTAATTTTTTTGTGGAAGAAAGATAAGGTTTTACTATGTAGCCCTGGCTTGCCTTCAACTCACTATGTGGACCAGGCTGGCCTTGAACTCATAATGATCCACCTCCTGTGCCTCTTGAGTGCTGAGATTAAAGACATGAACCACACCTGGATTTGAAAGTGGCTTTTCTATTCTACTTATCTGTAATTCATGAACATCATTAGGCATTAAAATTTCTTCAGAAGTGCTGCTCTTAATGGCTTATTATAATTTTCAAGAGTCTGAGGCTGGAATTTATTTCCTCATCCCCAGACTCTTCCACAATTATTTGGTGCCATGTGCAGTTTCCCACCTGTAAATAATATGGAGGTGTCTTTTCTTTGTACGTTTGAAAACTGCCTCAGAAGGAATGCCTTGAAGTAGGATTCTTGGAAAAGTTGAGTTCTCCTAGCAGCTCCCATTATCTTTACTGCCAAAGCATCTTTAAAGTGTTTCATGTTGATTTTTATAACAAAGAGTTCAGTAACTAAGGAATGTCATAACTTGTCTGTAGGGTGGTTTGATAGCATGTGCATGGAGGAAAATATAATGAGGTTGAATTATAATTAGGATCTGGAAATAGTCCAAGGTGACAGTAGCAACTATTTAACAACAACAGCTAATAATGATTGGGTGACCATTATTTCTAGTGTTTTATAATTGTTAACTCATTGTCATTATTCTCCCTGTCGTGCAGAAGGGAAAACTGAGGCACGGGGAGTTTAGATTACTTATCTAAGTTTAGTTTCAGAGGTATTATTCAAACCCTAGTTCTTTGGCTACCAGCATTTACCTTTACCAGAAAGAGCTTGTTCCTCCTTGGAAATACCCTAATGGGTGAGAGCTCTCCTCCCCACTACATAGAGATACACTGCATGTTGGTACTTAGCTGGAGAGGAGGTGGTACCTCTGCTGATCACTGTGTATCCCAGTCACCTTTCTCTCTCCTTCATCAGTTGCTTGCCTGCCCTGGACCACATAGGACAGAACATGAGGTCAGAACACCTGACTGATTCTGTGTGTGAAAGGAAAATGTGTGTCATCATGTTCTCAGAAAGCTCTTTATTGAGGAAGGGAGGGGGAGAGGACAGAAATGAGTGGAAATAAATGTTTCAGAGTGCTGGATTGCTGAGGAACAATCCTCTTGTACATTGTTAAGATTTGTCATTGGAGTTGGTTTAATAAAATGCTGATTGGCCAGTAGGCAGGCAGGAAGTATAGGCGGGGCAGCCAAACTAAGAATGCTGGGAAGAGGAAGGGTGGAGTCAGGAGTTGCCAGCCAGATGCAGAAGAAGGAGAATGCTGTACTGAGAAAAGGTACCAAGCCACTTGGCTAAACATAGATAAGAATTATGGGTTAAGTGTAAGAGCTAGTTAGTAATAATCCTGAGCTACCAGCTGATCATTTGTAAGTAATATTAAGCTTCTGAGTCAATTATTTGTGAAGCAGCTGCTATATATTTGTGATCAGATTGGGAAAGACCCTGAGATTACCTATGGTGCCCAAATGTTTGGCAAGAATTTCCACATAAAACCTGGGAAAGCTTAAAAAAAGGATTCTAAACACACAAAAGAAGAGAGTCAAGCATGGCTTCTTGGTAGTAGCATTTTCTTCTGTGGACTCCATTTGCTAGAGGTAAGCAGAGGTGCAGCTCCTTTAAAATGTGGCTTCCTGGTTCATGCTGGCAACACGGACAGCTCTTTTGGGAGGTCCTACTACTGAACACTTAAATGGGGTTGTGAGCAGCAAGTGGTGCTCTACTTGGTGACAGCATGGATCCAAAAACTTCTGAGAGTTGGGGTGGTAAATGTACCTCTTCCATGAAGCTCACAGACCAAGGAGCTGGACAGAGCCAGCCACCAAAGCTGCCACATTAGATCCCTTGGTCACAGCTATTCCCCAGGAACACCTGCCCAACTCTGCCCCAGTTGCTGGCCATCAAGCAGGGCTCCTGCGGGAAGGCTCCCCCCTCACCAGGACTCCCTCAGTGGACCCTGCAATCTACACATCCTGCTCCCATACCCATCCAACTGAGACGCCAGCCACTTCCTGAGGTTTAGAAACCAACTCCCAGCTCTCATGGGACCTAGAGGTGAGTGACTCTGTTAATACCCAGTGAGTCCTGCCCCCTGGACTGATCCCTGGGTCACAGCCTATCCCAGGGAACACCCGCCCTACTCTGCCCCAGTTGCCTGCCAGCAGGCAGGGCTCCTGTGGGAAGGCCCTCCCACTTCCCCCAGGGGAAGCACAATCTATACATTCTGACCCCATACCCATCTGCCCAGGAACCCAGCCACTTCCTGAGGCTTGGAAACAAAACTGCCAGCTCTCATTGGACAAAGAGCTGTCATTGGACCAAGAGTAACCTCAGGAGACAGGGAATCTGCCAGCCCTGATTAGACCAAGAGTGGCTTTCTGAGAAGTAGAATCTGCCACCTCTCATTGGACCAAGAGAGGCTTCCTAAAACACAGAATCTATCAGCTCTGACTGTACCAAGAGCCCTAATAAGACCAAAAGCAGCTCTGATAGCCACAGAATCAACAATCTTGGGTTGACGTAAGAGAAGCTCCCTGAGACACAGAATCTGCCTGCTCCAATTAGACCAAGAGCTAAGATTGGACCCAGGAGGGGGCCCCTGAGACACAGACACAACAAACACAGAGTGGACCAACAGCAACTTGCTCAGACATAGGCACCTCTTATAACTTTTAGAGGAGGAGCTGGGCAGACGTCAAGGCAGAAGCACATACAACAACATAAAGAGCAACATGGCATCACCAGAACCTAGCCCTCCTCCAACAGACCTGAACATCACAATGTAGAAGCAGAAGAAAGCAACCTTAAGAACAGCATCATGAAGATGCTAAAGGACTTTCAGGAAAAAATGAAAAATGAAATTGAGGAAAGGACAAACAAAAAAGTGGAAGAAATCTCTAAAGAAATAGAGGAAAAGACAAATAAAAATTGGAAGAAATCAATAAATCCCTTAAAGAAAATAATGAAAAAGAAATTAAACAGGTGCGGGAAATAGTTCAAGACCTGAAAAGGGAATTAGAAACAATGAAGAAGACAAAAACAGAGGGAATGCTGGAAATAGAAAATCTGAGTAAACAAACAGGAAACACAGATGCAAGCATAACCAACAGAATACAAGAGATGGAAGGCAGGATATCTGGTGCAGAGGATACAATAGAGGAAATAGATTCATCAGTCAAAGAAAATACCAAAGCCAAAAAAGTTATAATACAAAATGTCCAAGAAATATGGGACACCATGAAAAGACCAAACATAAGAATAATAGGGATAGAAGAAGGAAAATAATACTAACTCAAAGGCACAGAAAATATATTCAACAAGATCATAGAAGAAAACTTTATCAACTTAAAGAAGGAAATACCTATGAAGACACAAGAAGCCTATAGACCACCAAACAGACTAGACCCCCCAAAATGTCTCCTTGTCATATAATAATTAAACAACTAAATCTACAGAATAAAGAAAGAATGTTAAGAGCAGCAAAAGAAAAAGGCCAAGTGACTTATAAAGTTTAACCCATCAGAATAACACCCAATTTCTCTATGGAGACTTTAAAAGCCAGAAGGACCTGAACAAATGTAATGTAGACACTAAGAGACCATGGATGCCAGCCTAGACTAATATACCCAGCAAAACTTTCAATCATCATAGATGGACTAAACAAGACATTCCAAGACAATATCAGATTTAAACAATACCTATTTACAAACCCAGCCCTACAGAAAGCACTAGAAGGAAAATTCCAACCTAAGGAAATCAGATACTCCCATGAAAACACAGGCAATAGATAACACCACCACAGTAAACCCCAAAGAAGAGAAGTACACACACACTACCACCAAAAGATCTCAGGAACTAACAATCTCTGGTCAATATCAATGGGCTTAATTCACCTACAAAAAGACACAGGTTAACTGAATGGATATGAAAGCAGGACCCATTTTTCTGCTGCATACAAGAAACACACCTCAAATTCAAAGATAGACACTAACTCAGAATAAAAGCATGGGAAAAGTCTTTCCAATCAAATAGTCTTAAGAAGCAAGCTGGTATAGTCATCCTAATATCCAGCAAAATAGACTTCAAACTGAAATCAATCAAAACAGATCAAGAAGGACATTACATACTAATCACAGGAAAGAACCACCAAGATGAAGTTTTAATTCTGAACATTTATGCCCCAAACCCAAGGGTATCTACATATGTAAAAGAAATATTACTAAAGCTTAAACCACACATAAAAACCACACACATTAATAGTGGGAGACTTCAACACCCCACTCTCACCACTGGACAGATATGCCAAATCAAAACTTAACAAAGAAATAAAGGACTTAACTAATGTTATGACTCAAATGGACTTAATTGATATCTATAGAACATTCCATCCTAAGAAAAAAAGAATATACCTTCTTCTCAGTACTCCCATGGAACCTTTTCTAAAATTGACCATATACTTGGCCGCAAATCAAATCTCAACAGATACAAAAAAATTGAAATAACCTCCTGTATTCTATCAGACCACCATGGTTTAAAGTTAGATTTCAATAAGAACAAAAATTACAGAAAGCCTATAATCTCATGGAAACTGAATAATGCTCAACTGAATCACCAGTGGGTCAATAAAGAAATAAAGTAGGACATTAAAGACTTCCTGGAGATCAATGAAAATGAATATACCACATACCCAAACTTATGGAACGCTATGAAAGCAGTGCTACGAGGAAAATTAATAGCACTAAATGCTCACATAAAGAAGTTAGAGAAATCTCACATTAGTGACCTAACAGCACACCTGAAAGCTCTAGAACAAGAAGAGCAAAATTACCTAGGAGGCAGAGATGCCAGGAAATAATAAAATTGAGAGCTGAAATCAATAAAATAGAAACAAAGAGATTAATACAAAGAATCAATGAAACCAAGAGTTGGTTCTTTGAGAAAATCAATATGATAGATAAGCCTTTATCCAAACTAACCAAAAGGCAGGGAGAAAGAGAGAGAGAGAGAGAGAGAGAGAGAGAGAGAGAGAGAGAGAGAGAGAGAGAATCCAAATTAGCAAAATCTGAAACGGAAAGGGAGATATAACAACTGATAAGGAGGAAATCAGAGAATCATCAGGTCATACTTCAAAAACCTGTACTCCACAAAACTGGAAAATCTCAAAGAAATGGATAATTTTCTGGATAGGTAACACATACCTAAGTTAAATCAAGACCAGATAAACTATTTAAATAGACCAATAACCCCTAAGGAAATGGAAATAGTCATTAAAAGTCTCCCAATCAAAAAAAGCCCAGGACCAGATGGTTTCAACGCAGAATTCTACCAGATCTTCAAAGAAGAGATAATACCAATACTCTTTAAATTGTTACACTTAATAGAAACAGAAAGAACAATAACAAACTCCTTCTATGATGCTACAATTACTCTGATTTCCAAGTCAAACAAAGATGCAACAAAGAAAGAGAATTGCAGACAAATCTCCCTCATGAACATTGATACAAAAATACTCAATAAAATATTGGCAAACAGTCTCCAAGAACACATCAAAACAATTATCCACAATGATCAAGTAGACTTCATCCAAGAGATGCAAGGGTGGTTCAAGATATGAAAGTCTGTCAATATAATATACCATATAAACAAACTGAAAGAAAAAAAACAACACATGGTCATCTCACTAGATGCTAAAAAGGCCTTTGACAAAATCCAACACCCCTTCATGATAAAGGACTTGAAGATATCAGGAATAGAGGGAACATACCTAAACATAATAAAGGCAATTTACAGCAAGCTAACAGCTAACATCAACGTAAATGGAGAGAAACTAAAAGTGATTCCACTAAAATCAGGAACAAGACAAGGTTGTCTGCTCTCCCCATACTTATTCAATATAGTACTTAAAGTTCTAGCCAGAGTAGTAAGACAACATAAGGAAATCAAGGGAATACAAATTGGAAAGGAAGAAGTCAAGCTTTCCCTATTTGCAGATGACATGATAGTATACATAAGTGACCCCAAAAATTCGATCAAGGAACTTATGCAGCTTATAAACACCTTCAGTAATGTGGCAGGATACAAGATTAAATAAAAAAATCAGTAGCTCTCCTATATATAAATGTGGTGGTATTGTGTTCCCCCAAATATTGTGCACCCTAGTGAACTTATCTGGAGTCAGAGAACAGAACAGCCACTAGATAGACATAGAGACCAGAAAATGGTGGCACACATGCCTTTAATCCTATCACTTCGGAGGCAGACATCCATCTGGATCTCTGTGAGTATAAGGCCACACTGGAAACAGCCAACCATGGTGACTATATGCCGTTAATCCCAGGAAGTGAGCCTTTAATCCCAGTAAGTGAGGGCAGAAAGCAGAAAGGTATTTAAGGTGTGAAAACCGGGAACTAGAAGCATTTGGCTGGTTAAGGTTTTAGGCTTTGAGCAGCACAGTTCAGCTGAGACCCATTCAGATGAGGACACAGAGGCTTCCAGGCTGAGGAAACAGGATCAGCTGAGGAACTGGCAAGGTAAGGTAGCTGTGGCTTGTTCTGCTTCTCTGATCTTCCAGCATTCACCCCAAAAACTGGCCTCAGCTTTGTTTTTATTAATAAGACCTGTTAAGATTCCTGCAACATATAAATGACAAATGGGTTGAGAAAGAAATCAGAGAAACATCACCCTTTACAATAGCCATAAATCATATGAAATACATTAGTGTAACTCCAACTAAGTAAGCGAAGGACCTGTATGTCAAGAACTTTAAGTCCTTGACGAAAGAAATTGAAGATGTCAGAAAATGGAAGGATATCCCATGCTTATGGATAGGTAGGTTTAACATAGTAAAAATGGCAATCTTAACAAAAGTAATCTACAGACTCAATGCAATCCCCATCAGAATTCCAACACAATTCTTCACAGACCTGGAAAAAACACTACTGAAGTTCATATGGAAAAACAAAAAACCCAGGATAGCCAAACCAATCCTGTACAATTAAACAACCTCTGGAGGCACCATGCTCCCTGACTTCAAGCTCTATTACAGAGCTACAGTAATAAAAGCAGCTTTGTATTGGCATAAAAACAGACATGTGGATTAATGGAACCAAACTGAAGACCCTGACATTAATCTGCAAACCTATGAACATATGATTTTTGACAAAGAAGCCAAAATTGTACAATGGAAAAAAGAAAGCATCTTCAACAAGTGGTGCTGGCATAACTGGATATCAACATGTAGAAGGCTGTAAATAGATCTGTATCTGTCACTGTGAACAAAACTTAAGTCCAAGTGATCACAGACCTCAACATAAATCCAGTTACTCTGAACCTGATAGAAGAGAAAGTAGGAAGTAGTCTTGAATGCATTGGCACTGGAGATCACTTCCTAAATATAACACCAGTAGCACAGACACTGAAAGAAACAATTAATAAATGGGACCTCCTGAACCTGAGAAGCTTTGGTAAAGCAAAGGACATGGTCAATAAGACAAAACAATAGCCTACAGATTGGGAAAAGGTCTTCACCAACCCTATATCTGACAGAGGGCTGATATCCAATATATATATAAAGAACTCAAGAAATTAGACATCAAAATATCCAACAGCCCAATTAAAAAATGGGCCATAGAGCTAAACAGAGAATTCTCAACAGAAGAAGCTCAAATGTCTGGAAGACATTTAAGGAATTGCTCAACATTCTTAATCATCAGGGAAATGCAAATCAAATTTGAGATACCACCTTACACCGGTCAGAATAGCTAAGATCAAAAAGACTGAAGATAGCTTATATTGGAGAGGTTGTGGAGTAAGGGAAATACTCCTACAGTGATGGTGGGAATACAAACTTGTACAGCCACTTTGGAAATCAATATGGCGCTACCTTAGAAAATTGGTAATCCATCTCCCCCAAGATCCAGCTGTAGCACTCTTGGGCATATACCCAAGGAATGCTCAATCATACCGCAAGGACACATGCTCAACTATGTTCATAGCAGCATTATTTGTAACACCCAGAACCTGGAAACAACCTACATGCCCTTCAACTGAAGAATGGATAAATAAAATGTGGTACATATACACTCTGAAGAACTACTCAGCAGAGAAAAACAATGATATCATGAGGTTTGCAGGCAAACAGATGGAACTAGAAAATATCATCCTGAGTGAGGTAACCCAGACTCAGAAAGACAAACATGGTATGTACTCACTCATAGGTGGATACTAGATGTAAAGCAAAGGATAACCAGCTGCAATTCACAACTCCAGGGAGGCTACCTAGTAAAGAGGACCCTAAGAAAGACACAGGGATCGCCCAGCAACACAGAAATAGATGAAATCTACATGAGCAAACTGGGGGTAGGGGAGGTAATGGAGGGCAAGGGTTGGGAGAAATAGAGCTTTTGGGAGCAGGAGATCCCAGCTGGACCAGGAAGAGAGTGGGAGAACAAGGAAAGAGATACCATGATTCATGAAGACCCCATGGGAATAGGAAGAAGCAGAGTGCTAGAGAGGTTCCTACAAATCCACCAAGATACCTCCACTATAGACTACTGGCAATGGTTGAGAGAGTGCCTGAACTGACCTACTCTGGTGATCCGATGGCTGAAGCCCCAGCTGTCAGGATACAACTCTCATCCAGTGACTGATGGAAGGAGATGCAGAGATCCATGGCCAAGCCCCAGGTAGAGCTCCAGGATCCAATTGGTGAGAGAGAGGAGGGATTACATGAGCAAGGGATATTGAGACCATGATTGGAAAAAGCACAGGGACAAATATCCAAACCTGTGGAAACACTTGAAGAATGAACCAACAGCTGAGGAGCCCCCATGGAACTGGACTAGGCCCTCTGGATAATTGAGACAGTTGATTAGCTTGAACTGTTTAGGAGGCCCCCAGGCAGTGGAACCACGATCTGTCCTTGGTACATGAGCTGGTTTTTTGGAACCTAGGGCCTATGCTGAGACACTGTGCTCAGCTTTGGTGCAGGGAGGAGGGAATTGGACCTGCTTCAACTGAATGTACCAGGCTGGGCTGACTCTCCCAAGAAGACCTTGCCTTGGAGGAGGTGGAAATGGGAGTGGGTTGGGGAGAAGCAATGGGGCGTGGGAGGAGGGAGGACAGCAGAATCCATGGCTGATATGTAAAATGACCAGAAAATCTCTTATATAAAAAGAAAAGAAAGCTGTCACTTTATTCCTAGCCATACCCACTTAGCAGTTTAAATGTTCATGTTGTCAGAATAAGATAGAGATATGCAGTAAAGACAGATTAAGTCAAAACAAAAACAAAAACAAACAAACAAAACCCCTCTAAATGGGTTACAGTGTGGTTAAATATATACATTGCTGTAGGATATCTTTCTGTATGCTGTGAATATGTGTTTCTATGATTGGTTAATAAAGAAGCTGCTCTGGCATATGGTGAGTCAGGTAATAGCCAGGCCGGAAATCCAGGAGAGAGATAGGAAGAGGTGTAGATTTAACCGGCTTGTTAAATAAGAAACACAGAACCGATTGCAGAGTTAAAAACCAGGAGGTCAGAGCAAGAGTGGAAAACCTTACCCTTCACTGCTTCTGCTGTTCTTCCTCTCCACAAGAGACCTACTTCTGTGCGTCCTGTCTATTTAAAGACTTTCTGTTGTGTTTTCTCATTGGTTGTAAACCCAGCCACATGACCTCCTCGTCACTGCCTGTTTGTACAGACCTCCAGGTCTTCTATGGTTGGTATTGAGATTAAAGGCATGTGTCTGCCATGCTGGCTGTATCCTTGAACACACAGAGATCCGCCTAGCTCTGCCTCCCAAGTGCTGGGATTAAAGGCGTGCCCCACTACTGCTCAGCTTCTGCTATGTCTTGCTCTGACCTCAAGGCAACTTTATTGACATACAAATAAAATCACATTTCAATACAAATAAAATATCACTATAAAGAGGAAGGGCAGAGTCAGGAATGACCAGCCAGACACAGATGAAGCAAGATATCAAGGCAGAACTGAGAAAAGGTACCAAGGCATGTGGCTAAACATAAATAAGAATTAGGGGCTAATTTAAGTGTACGAGCTAGTCAGTAATAAACCTGAGCTAATGGCAAAGCAGTTATGATTAATATAAGCTTCTGAGTGAATATTTTATAAGCAGGCCATGGGACTGTGGGGGCTTGGTGGGACCCGAGAACATTCCAACTATAATACATAGCCTTGCAATATAAAAAAGAAAAAGGGTAGATAAAGTCCTCAAACAAGAAATAGAGCAATTGTAGATGCAATTCTGAATGTTTTTATTAAGTAAGAAACACAGAGCCAAATGCAGAGTTAAAAACCCAGAGATCAGAGAGCAGTAGCCAAAAGCTGAGACCACCTTCTTACCATCTGCTGCTGCTGCTGCTGCTGCTGCTGCTGCTGCGGCAGTCCTTCCCCTGAGAAAGAGACCTACTTCCTTTTTGTCTGTCATTTTATTGACTTTCTGTTCTGCCTTCTCATTTATTGTAAACCCAACCACATAACCTTCTCATCACTGCCTGTCTGTACAGACCCCCAGGTCTCTAACATTGGTATTGAGATTAAAGGTGTGTGTCTCCAAACTGGTTATGTCATTGAACACACAGACTCTGCCTGCCATGTGATCAGATTAAAAGTGTGTACTACCACTGCCAGACTACTGCTGTGGCTTGCTATTACCTCTGACCCCCTTTATTTATTAACATACAAATAAAAGCACATTTCAGCACAAATAAAATATCACCATAAGTAATAAAAAGTATAATAAGCCATGTAAAGATGTAAAATACACATAGAGTCTGGATACTGAATGTTACTGTGTTGTCTTTAAATTCTTGACAGCTAATGAACAAATGATAACTGCTAAGAGACATCTGATTATGAAAGCTGCTATATTAAACCAACCTAAATATTCAAAACTTAAATCAAAACATATATTGCTTTGGGAAAAAAGATTCTGCTTTTATTTCCACAGGAAATGAGAGGCTCTGGATTCATTTCAGGTCAAGGAAAATCAGCTTTGTTCAAGGAAGACTCTGAAAAATCTTCTATGAGAACAGATGGCCCAGATGATCCAGAATCTCAGAGTGCCTCTCTTGCAGTTTCCTCTGAGTTCTACATCCAGAAAAGCTTTTTACTGACAGAGATGATGCAGCCTCACAAAATACTTCAATCAAGACTTAACCATAATCCTTGACTTTTTCAGGTCCTCCCAAAGATTACCAGTGCCCCCAATCAACAGGAAGTAGTCTAAAGAACTATACCCACATTCCCAAAAATAAATTATGAATATTTGTCATTGTTTCAGGGGTTAGTTGCAAGTTGTCATAGATAATGGTCAGGAAAAAGCTAAAAAAAGAAGATTAGATTCTGGGGTCTTGTTCTGAAAAGAAAAGGGGGGAATATAGAAATGATAGGATGAAAGGGCAGTTTATTGAATCTACTTTAATTCAAAAACCAACTTTTTTTAATTAATAATTTTTCTTTATTATTATGTGTTTTAAATTTTGTACATCAGCCATGGGTTCCCCTGTCTTCGCCCCTCCCGCCCCCACCCCTACCTTTCCCCCAGCCCCTCCCCTCCATTCCCATGTCCTCCAGGATCAAGGCACCCCTGGGGATTCATTTAAACCTGGTAGATTCAGTACAGGCAGGTCCTGTCCCCTCCTTCCAGACTGAGCAAAGTGTCCCTGTGTAAGCCCAAGGTTTCAAACAGCCAGCTCATGCACCAAGGACAGATCCTGTTCCCACAGCCTGGATGCCTCCCAAACAGATCAAGCTATTCAGTTGTCTCACTTATCCAGAGGGCCTGATCCAGCTGGAGGCTCCACAGCCTTTGGTTCATAATTCAGGTGCTTCCATTCGTTTGGCTATTTGTCCCTGTGCTTTTTGCAATCTTGGATTCAACAATTTACACTCTTGCAGACCCTCCTCTTTCTCGACAGTTGGACACCTGGAGCTCCACCTGGGGCCTGGCTGAGGATCTCTGCATCCACTTCCATCAGTTATTGGATGAGAGTTCCAAGATGACTGTTAGGGTGTTTAGTCATCTGATCACCAGACTAGGTCAGATCAGGCTTTCTCTCGACCATTGCCAGCAGTCTACAGAGGATATATCATTGTGGATTTCTGGGGACCTTTCGAGCACTCTGCCTATTCCTGTTCTCATGTGGTCTTCATTTATCATGGTCTGTTATTCCTCATTCTCCCTTTCTGTTCTTGATCCAGCTGGGATCTCCTGCTCCCCTAAGCTTTCTACATGAACAACCTGGATGACAGTGGGAGTAATGAAGGACAAGATTTGAGGGAAACAAAAACCAACTATTAATCTTACACATTTTACATTAGTATGGACTTTGGCTTATTGATACAAATTTAAAGTTAATTTTGTTATACTGTATGTATATTTCTACTCTTGTTTAGGATATTATGTTTAGACAGCTCATTTAAAAATGTAATATATAATTAAGAAATACAGATTAATAGTCATTTATAGTAGCAAACTTAGTCATGTTAGGTATGTTTTCAAGATCATATGGAGACATATTTCAGATAGATAGACAATATTCAAACACTTCAAAGGCCTGTAGAATATCGCATTTAAAATGGTTTAAAAACTTAGACTTTTCTCAACAGTGAGACATGTGTGTTCCTTGCAGCACTAATTACTTCAAAGAGGATGATGGGCATTGAAGAAACTCCATATGGAATTTGTTTTCTTTATGGCAAAAGCTAGCTATTCGGGCATAGAAAGTGCCCTTGCCTCAACTGCTGACAGTGTGCTGTCCAAATTGGACAAGCAGGACACAAAAGAAAATGTCTGCAGAACTTTGCCAAGACAAGGTGGAACAGTCCTTCAAAAATCCCGCTTTACAGAAAAGTCTGTCAGATATGCTAGGTCTAGGCCAAAGATAGATGCTCCAATGTTGCAGAGGAACCTTGGGTGACTGTCCAGGCAGCTTAAGGTCCCTGTCATTAAGTAACATTTCACCCTTCTGGAATATTTGATGGAGTTGAAGACTAAAGTTATAATTATAATTTTCCTTAGTTATAATAGAAAGTAAATTATATACAAAACTTTAGGCTCACCAAGGTAAGATAGATAATTAAGTATTTTCTCTAATTTTGCCAAATGCAAATGAACTAGTGTTACTGTAATTCTTACTTAATAACTGTTTTGTCATATATAATCTTACTATGTTAAAGTTAAAACCTTCCTTTTAATTAGCCAAAAAGGGGGAAATGCTGTGGACTAATCCTCTTGTACATTGTAAAGATTTATCATTCAAATTGATTTAATAAAACACTTATTGGCCAGTAGCCAGGCAGGAAGTATAGGTGGGACGACCAAACTAAGACTGCTGGGAAGAGGAAGGGCAGAGTCAGGAGTCACCAGCCAGACCCAAAGGAAGTAAGATGAGAATGCTGTACTGAGAAAAGTTGCCAAGCCACATGGCTAACATAGATAAGGATTATGGGTTAATTTAAGTGTAAAAGCTAGTTAGTAATAAGTTACCAGTCAGGCACTTACAAATAATATTAAGCCTCTATGTGGTAATTTGGTAAACAGCTGCTCCATGTTTGGGAGTTACTGGCAGGACAGAAACACCACCTACATTGGATTTTGTTTTTGATAATTCTTAGAACACTTCATTTGTTTCATTAGAGGTGATCTTTCCCTTGTATTTCCCACAGATCCTATTTCAAGAGGTTCTTTGATTATCTGTTGGTACAATGCCAGACAAGAGCTGTAAAACAGGAGTTCCCAGATATGACTATGGCTGTGAATTCTGGAGGATGCAACTACATTCTGATACTTTCCACAGCAGATTGCCTGGGTAATAAATTACTTTCTAACAAAATGCTCAACTTGGATAGTTGGAGAGGCTCCTCCTCATGTCCAGAGTGTCACTTATAGCCTACATTCTGGTTTTATTTTGTTGTATCTCCTTATATATGCTCAAAAGATATGGGTGTAACCAGAGACTACACAAGCCAAGCTGACTGGTGCCACTATAAAATGCAGCACAAGTACAACAGAAAAGCCAGCACAGTAGCAAGCCCTTCCCAATTCACCTTTTACCTGTCCATGTTCTGATGAGAAGTTATCTTGAGGATTTGCTTCCATGTTGCAGAATATTTGATCACACCATGTGAAAGGCACCTTCAAATTTGTTTAATACAGAGCTGAATGGCCAACAGCTAGGCAGGAGAGAATAGGCAGGACTTCTGGAAAGAGAGAGGAGTGAGAGAAGAATCTAGGTGCACAGGAGACAGCAGTAAGACACTGAGGAAATCTAACATACAGAATAGGTGAGAGGTAAAAGCTGCATGGCAGAACATAAATTAATAGAACAGGTTAACTTAAGTTATAAGAGCTAGTTGGGAACAAGCCTAAGGTAAATATCCAGCTTTCATAATTAATAAGAAGTCTCCATGTCATTATTTGGGAGCTGGCAGTCCCAACAAGAATGTCTGACTACAGAGATATTGGACTGTAGAGGCATCTCAAAAAGAAAGTCAAACTATATTTCCATTCACTCTCTGGGTCAAAATTGAAATCTGTAATGGTACCAGTTCTCAGGAAGGAACAAACAACAGAACTTATCATGGAATGTTACCAACAGCTAAAAGAGAGTTTGCCTAGGGGTTAGGTCTCCAGAGTTGCAGCTCTGGGGCATCCATAAATATGCTTTAAGCATCTACTTTTACTTTGCCCAGACATGAACTTTGTCCCTGAAGTGTCAAGGTGGCAGTTAACATCCCAAATTGAAGAAGACCAGAAAGTGAAATGCACAAGCAGTGGTGATACTCTTTTATTATGAAGTAGTCAAGTAAATGTAATAATAATGACAGTACATAATTTTTTTATATTTATTTATTTTATTTTTAATGTATGCTTTCCTTCACATATGTATGTGCACCATAAATGTGCCTGGTGCTCATTGAGGCTGGAAGAGGGCATTAGATACACTGGAACTAGAGTTATAAGTGTTGTGAGCTGCTGTGTGGGTGTTGCAGGTGACTGAAACCAAGTTCCTGTGCAAAAGCAGCAAGTTTTCTTGGCCACTGAGCAATCTCTCCAATGCCTGTTTTCTTTTTTAAAAAAATATTTATTTGTATTATTTTAAGTCTATCTATCTATCTATCTATCTATCTATCTATCTATCTATCTATCTATCTATCTGTGTGTCTGTGTGTGTGTGTGTGTGTGTGTGTGTGTGTGTGTGTGTGTCGGGGCCCACAGAGGCTCCCTAGTAAGGCCTTACTCAAGGTCAGAAAGTCTGAGCTTGCTTCACCCAGCAGGGCTGTGTGTGGTTACCAGGTGATTTGAAGGGTCTACACTTACTGGTACTTTATACTTCCACTTTGAAAGGGGTAGGTCTTTTGCCCCTCCCCTTGCTGATGTATAAAAAGCCCATCATAAATAAACTTGAGGCAGCTGAGTATTGACCCAGGGCCCTCCTGAATCTATCCTGTGTCTCTGTATTTTTCTATGTCTATGTCTATATTTCTATCGCATACTTTCTCATTCCTCACTCCTCCACCCAAGAACCCTTCGACAGGTTGGAGCTGGTCCCAGACAGGTATGTACACATGAATAAAGGTGATCATGAAGGCAAGCAATGTCAGATTCTTTGGGGCTATAGTTATAGGTGGTTGTGATCCAAACCTGGGTCCTCTGCAGGAGCAATATGCACTTAACTACTGAGCCATCCCTCCAGGCACCCTTCTCTGATTTTATTTCTTTTCATTAAAATTTAATTTAATAGCTGGGTGGTGGTGGCTCATGCCTTTAATCCCAGCACTCGGGAGGGAGAGGCAGGTAGATCTCTGTGAGTTCGAGACCAGCCTGGGCTACCAAGTAAGTTCCAGGAAAGGCACAGAGCTACACAGAGAAACCCTGTCTCTAAAAACACACACACACACACACACACAAAAGATTTAATTTAATATAAGTGTGTGTGTGTATGTGTGTGTGTGTGTGTGTGTGTGTGTGTGTGTGTGTGTTTATGTGAATTCATGTCATGTGTGTGAGTAACTAATGAGACAAGAGAAAGACATCAGATCTTGTAAATGGATGAATCTTTTCCTCCTGCCTCTTCCTGAATAACCGGTCAAAGGCTTAATATTATTTACAAACTGTTTGGTCTATGGCTCAGGCTTATTGTTAGCTAGCCCTGTCATCTTAAATTAACCCATTTCTATTCATCTGTATTTTGTCATGTGGCCTGGTGTTACTGCTCTGCTGGCATCTTGTTCCTTGGGCAGCTGGATGGCATCTGCCCTGACTCCACTCTCTTCTCCCTATATTTCTCTTTGATTTTCAGCTTGGCTCTTATCCTGCCTTATTGTGGGCCAAAACAGTTTCTTTATGAACCAATAGTCGCAACACATCTTCACAGTGTACAGAAAGAACATCCCACAGCAAGATCTAGAGCTGGAGGTTTTGAGCCACCAGATGTGGATTCAGGAAATGGAACTTGGGTCCTCATGAAGAGAAACAAGGGTACTTAATTACTGAGCCATCTCTTGAGCCCTTATCTGATTAATGTTTTAAAACTTTTTATTTATTCATTGTGGATTTCCATCACACATCAGATCCCATTCATCTCCCTGTCCTTTCATATCTGCCTTCTGCCCTTGCAACCTCCCCCCACAAAATAAAATAAATTTTAAAAGAAAACTTAAAATTAAAACCAAACAACAAAGAAACAAAATAAAATAAAGCAAAACATAACAACTCCTCCCTGAACAAAGCAAAACAAAAAATTCTCAGAGTTGAAGCTGTAGTGTGACCCAGTGAGTCACACAGTACACCCTTTAGTCCACACATTTGTGCTTGTAAGTGTTCATTGAGTCACTGGTTTGACTAGAGGCCTTTGGCTTGTGCTGTACCCTCAGTACTGGGAATTCACTGGGACTCCTCTTGGATATCCTGTTGTTGCCTTATCTCATGGAGCTCCTACAGCTTAAGATCTTCAGAATTAGCGGTTCATATGATCCAGCAGTTCATAGATGAAATGGAATTTGCGTGGGCTTACCTCATAGTCCTGGTTCTGAGCTTGGATGATAGCTGGCTTGGTCAGCCCACCAACTTTCCTTCATCATCACCACCTGGGTGAGCTCTCCAGTGCTTCCATGGCTAGCTCACCCCATGTAGCAGAGAGCAAGGAGCAAGGGCAAGTCTCCTGCTCTCATATCCTTGTGTCCAGCTCACCTGCACTCACATTACCAAGGCCAGTTCTGTTTTGCTCAGATAAGATGCAGGACCTGTTCTCCCAATTGCTGCAGTTCATGAAGGGCAGGACCAGCTCTTCCATTCTCATGCCTCTGAGGCTGGCTCGCCTGCCTGTAGCAGGTGGTGGAGGGGCATATTTTCCTTACCTTTGCCATCTCATGGCATATTGTGGGGGTGATATCTCTTCTTCTCTCATGCCCACAGGACTGGATCACCTGCACCCTGCCAACAGAGTCAGCTCTAGTATGCTCCCCAGGTGAGGTGCCAGGCCCACTATCTCATTTGCTGCAGCTGGTAAGGGGCAGAGCCAGCTCTGCCACTCTTGTGGCCCCAAGGTCAGCACTCTCTCCTGCTGCTGATAGCAAGAGGCAAGAAGAGGGAGGGTCACTGACTCAGACATGGCCCCTGGCAGCATCCCAGGCCTGGATAGCAACATGGCTCTGGAAGTCAGCATAGGCTATTCAGATCTGCATGGCCCCAGCAGAGGCTCAATCCTTGGATACTAATCTGGCCCCAGCATTCCAGGCCCCTGATGTCCATGTGTTCCTTAGTGGTATGACAGACTTTAGACATCAGTACAGATCCCAGCTGTGTTTGGGCTATGATATGAAACTTTAGACTCATAAATATAGGATAGATAGAATATTTTCTTTAAATTTGTGAAATATAAATAGACTAAATAATGTAACTATAATTCTTGCTTGTTATATGTAATTTTACTAGGTTAAAGTTAAAACCTTCCTTTTTGATTAGATAGAAAAGGAGAAGTGCTGTAGAATGTCTGTTTGCTGTGACTATGTGTTACCCTGATTGGTTAATAAATAAAGCTGTTTGGCCAATGGTAAGACAGAATAAGATTAGGCAGGACATCCAA
Organism: Onychomys torridus; assembly: GCF_903995425.1. Classification (NCBI taxonomy): domain Eukaryota; kingdom Metazoa; phylum Chordata; class Mammalia; order Rodentia; family Cricetidae; genus Onychomys; species Onychomys torridus. The sequence goes on from NC_050444.1 coordinate 90,170,686, forward strand.
CTAGAGAGAGCAGAAGGAGAAAGGTAAAGAGAGGAGATGCTGCTAGCTGCCACCAGGAGAAGCAAGATGTAAAGTACCAATAAGCCATAAGCCAAGCGGCAAAGTATAGATGTATAGAAATGGGTTAATTTAAGATGTAAGAGCTAGTTAGAAAAAAGGCTGCCATGTCCATAGTTTAAAAATAATATAAGCCTCTGTCTGTTTATTTGGGTCTGAGTGGCTGCAGGACCAGGCATGATACAGGAACACTTTCAGCTACAGACATGGTCCTTGGCAGCATCCTGGACCTGAATGTCACCATGGCCCCTATTGGCAGTGCGGGTCACGTAGATCAGTGTGGACACAATGGCAGCATGGTCCTCAAACCCCCACATGGCCCCAGGTGTGGTCCCAGGTCCCAGGCATCTGCATGACCTTTGATGGTGACAGGAGCCTCAGCATCAGTGCAGGTCCTGTCTATGGCACACTGAATCATGCCACCCCTAGGCAGGTAGTCCTGGTTGCTATAAGAAAGCAGGTTGAGCAAGCCATGGAGAGCACAACAGTAAGGAACATTCCTTCATGGCTTCTGTTTCAATTCCTGTCTCCAGGTTCCTACTCCCTACCATGAGTTACTGTCCTGATTTCCCTCAGTGATGGACTGTGATTGAGCTGTGTAAGCCAAATAAATTTTCCTTCCCAAGTTGCTTTTTGTCATGGTGTCTTATTACAGAAGGAGAAAACAAATAAGGACAGAAATTATTCAGGATTATGGAGTATAACTATGATAGATCTAACTATGTTATTTTGGGGGAAGACTATAGAAAGAATTTAGAATTTTTGGATAGAAAAATTATTAAATGTAGCGCTAAATGAGCCATTATGGCACCTTAGAAAGTAATGCCAAGAATTTTTGTTTTTGCAGGTATGTCTAGATTTGTATAGAGTTAGAAAAAACTAACCAGCCCACTAGGCTAGGATGCCTGGAAGAATCAGGACTTCACAATTCCAGGGGCTGGAATGGGAGAGGTGGCTACATGAGAGTTTCTTGATCTCTCTTTGGTCTCTGCTTTATGGTTTTAGGATAGAGGGAGCATCAAAGAAAGTCACTGCACTCCAGAGGCTCAGGTTTCAAGGAGATGGGCAAAGCAGAAGCCACATTGCTCTTGGGGTCTCAGTATGTATACTGTCTGTCATTTGCATTTCATCCTGTTCACAAATTTCATGAATTATGGAATTCACTCAGGTTCAAGGAGACCCTGTGTCTCTATGAAAAGTGTTAAAATCACATTATAAGACCTGTGGCTAGAATAGATATTAGGAAATCATATTTAGAAACTATAATTGCTCTTATAAACAAAAGAACCATAATCACCATGTGATTAATTCCTAAAAATAGTAGCCACTTGAGTTCCCAGAAATTATTAACGATGTCATGCAAAATATGTTGATGGATATGAAGTTTATGTTGTGGGATATTCACCAGAGAACATTTCTCAAACATGGTTTAAGCCAATAGAAAATCTTTCCTAGCTGGCTGGAAATGACACCAACTATTCAGGATTCCATTGTAGCTCCTAACCTTTCTCAGGGTGAGCTACTAAACACAAAAACCATGTTCTGGGTTAGCATACTTACAATAACAAGTACAGTTAGCCAGAAATGAAACTACAGAAGTGAATAAAAGGAAAGTTAGTACATTCAGAGACTTTCCCACAACTATGGACTTTGATGGATTTGGTCTTTGTTTTTATTTTGGCAGGTGATACTGTCTACATGCTGAGTTTACCACCTGAATGATTAGAGTCAGTTATGCCTGAATGATTAGAGTCAGTTATGCTAAGGTCTGGGAACCTACTAAAGTCTGCAGACCTACTAAGCTCTGGGGCCCTGTTATTCTTTACTTTTTCTTCCTGCTTGGAACAGAACAAGAGAACAACAGAACATTAGACTTATTTGTAGATAAACTTACTGAGTTCAAATCAATAAGCAGCCTACTTACTTTGTAACAGTGTTCTGCCTGCATGTATGTCTGTACTATGTGCATGCCTGCTACCCTTTGAGGCCAGAAGAGAGCACTGGATCCTCTGGAAGTGGAGTTATGGAGAGTTGTGAACAACCATGTGGGTCCTGAGGATCGAATCCTGGCCCTCTGAAAAAGCAGACAGTGATCTTAACTGCCAAGCCATTGCTTCAGCTCAGCAAGCAGGATTTTAACGATGACTGGTGTCTTAGTTAGGATTTTATTTCTGGGAAGAGACACCATGACCATGGCAACTCTTCTATTTTCATTAAGAAGATTTTCCATTCATTTTACACACCAAAGACCCCCCCTCTTTCCTCCTCCTGCTCCTCCAGCGTCCCCCTCCCAATCCACTCCCCCACTTCCCTCCCCCCACAAGAAGGCAAGGCAACTCTTATAAGGAAAACATGTCATTGAGGGGGCTTGCTTGCAGTTTTAGAGGTTCAGTCCATTATCAACATGATGGGGAGCATGACAGTGTGCAGGCAGATGTGGTGCTGGAGCTGAGCATGCTACATCTTGCAGGCAACAGGAAGTCACTACAATAGTAACTGTCACACTGAGAGAAACCATGAAAAGAGACCTCAAAGCCTGCTCTTACAGTAACACACTTCCTCCAGCAAGGGGACACCTCCTAATAGTGCCATTTCCTTTGTGGGACATTTTCTTTCAAACTACCACAACTGGTTTCCTTGGCTGAGGCACAGCCATGTGCTTTATTTTACCCAACAATTTGATGTAAACTAATTTTAACACCATACTGTTCTTAGTACAGCCTTCTTGATACCTTATGTTCAAATGCCATGTGTAATCATGTTCTTTCTGCCTAGTGAATGAGGTCACTTACTAGGCAATTTTTATTCTCTTAATAAATAGTATAAATAATCAGGGCCTCAAATATTCCAAAGCTGTGAAGTAGGCATGGCCGAGAGATGGATTAACTCCTTCTATCCCCCAAAGTGCTTTTCAAAATGTTATTGCTTCGTGGTCAGTAATAGTTTAACCTTACTGATAGCTCTTCTCTTGGTTGCATGCAAAGGGAAAAGCTGGGAGAGGAAGAGCTGGTGAGCTCGGGCTAGGAGAAGCTAGAGTAACTGTTTCTGTAAGACTTAAAGAAATTTAGACTTTTTTTCTTCAAATAGATGATAAATTCTCAACTCCTTACAACTAAATCTAGAAACCATTGTCAACAGCTGCAGTAAGCCTTTTTCTCATCCCTTCCAGCTGAAGCTGGATCAGTGCTCCTCCAGCCTCCCCACACATTCTTACCATTTCTGGATGCACACTCTCACTCCTTTCTCTCCCTCCCTCCCTCTCTTTCATCTTTCCCTCCCTCCTTCTCTGTTTCTTTCCACTTTCCTCACTTCCTTTTCCATTCTTTCAGAAGCACGATAGACTGCCATAGGGACTTATGAGGACATGAGAAGGGAACATTGCGCACTGTCCTGGAGTCTAGTTGAAGTCTCTTCCCAGATAAGAGTCAATAATTATAGCACAATTAACAAAATTTTCTATGAAGGGTGATGATATAAAGACAATATTTTCTTGTTATTTGTATTTGAGACAGGTCTCCTTATATAGTCCTTGCTAGCTTGGAACTCAATGCATAGATCAGGCTGAACTTAAACTCACAGAGATCTGCCTGCCCCTTATATGCTAGGATTAAAAGTATGTACTACTATGCCCAGTAAGACCATATTCCTTTTATAGAGATTTCGAATAGAAATGAATCAATGTTTAATATCCAAGCATATATATTCTTATTCTTTTCCCAATTGTAAACTGATGACTTAGTTTTATAAACCCTAAGGGTCTTGAGGATATAGCTCAGAGGTAGAACAACTGCCTAGAAGAGGACCTAGGTTCAGTTCCCATCACCATAAAAACCCAAACACTGAACAAAAACAATCAATAAACAAATAAAACTTCTTAAGTCCTTAAAGATAGTGGTTAAATTCCAGAATTGGTAGCTAAATTAATATTATCCACAGTAACTCCTGAAGCAATGGAGTTGCTTGTTGGTACTGATAGGAAACAGGTTCCTTCTGTATTTTACAGCAGTGGTTTTTATGCCTATTAATAAAAATCCTCACACTTGACTATTGAAGTTTGTACATTTTAATTATGTAGAGAATTGTAAATTGTCCGTTAAAAATTGTTGTTTGAGGCAGAGTCTCACTCTGTAGCTCAGGCTGATTTTGAACTTGTGGAATCTTCCTGACTCAGTCTCCTGAGTGCCAGGATTACAGGTGTGAGCCACCATACTTTGCCAAATTGTCTTTTTTGTTGAGATAGGGTCTCACTATAAGCCAGACTGACCTGGAACTGACTATGTAGTCCAGGTTGTCTTTACATTCAGAATGATTCTCCTGTCTCAGTCTCTCAAGTGCTACCATGGCATATGTGCCACCATGCCTGGCTCAAATTGCCATTATTAAATGACTAAAAAAGGCCACTCAAGTTTTGCTGATAGCTAGCTCTAAATTCATGTGTTTAGTCTGTACTCCTAATTGAAGAGTAGAATAATATGATCCTTAGTGGAAGATTTTCCTGTAGTATTAAATAATAAATTAATAGTTACAAGACATGAAGATATAGCACTACATACAGAATAACTTCGACCTTGCATCAGCCTGCAAGTAGACCTGCTTTAAACAACAAAAATAAGGTATATTCCTTGTCTTAATTTCTTGTTGTTGTGATAAGATATGCTGTCAACAGCAACTTTGGGAGAAAATGGCTATTTTAGCAAACAGTTCTGCATTGGTCTATCATTATGGGATTCGAATGGCAGGAACTTGAAGCAACTAGTGATGTTCACAGTCAAGATGAGAAAGAATGAATGTATGCATGTTTATGCTCAGCTGACCTTCTCCATTCTTACACAGTTGAAGAACCAAATCCAGGTAATGTTACCACCAACAATAGGCAGGTCCTTTCAGTTCGACATAATCATGATGATTCCTCAGATACGCCCAGAGATCAATGTGATCTGGATAATCCTTCATTGAGTCTAGTTTCCAGGTGACTATGGCAAGTTACAATCAGTACAACACCATATCTGCCCATGAGAACATCCCATTTCCATTCAAACATATCCTGCAATGCATCTTGGATCTATGGGTTCAGATTGATCAGCTCTAACCTGGTTGTGAGTGCATTAGCAATAAGGCAAACTATGTCCACAAGGTGAACTGTTAGAGAGAATCCCTTACTTACCACATTAAACCTATGCATAATTGGGCTTGCCTATGAATAAAATCAAATGCAATAAAGGAAAGGGCATGTGCATTAGAAATGAGGTTATACCATAGTCTGCCAATCAAGATATGGAACCAGGGCCAGTGAGATAGATGGCTCAGGGTGTAAATGCAAGCCTAAGAACCCAAGTTCAATATCTGGAAACCTCATGGAAGGAACCCACTGACTCCTGCAAATTGTCCTCCTACCCCCACATACATGCTGGTATATGGATATCTGTACATGCCCATACATGTGTACACACACACACACACACACACACACACACACACACACACACACCAATAAATAAATAAATAAATAAATAAATAAATAAATAAACAAACAAACCTGAGAACCATTCAAACTTAATCCTAGTAAACAAACCTCTTTTACCTATAGATCCTATAAAAAGAAACCCCAGGCAATAACCTGGGGCCCTTGGATGCTCCCACACATGTGAGCCACTGTCACTCTTGACAGTGAATCTGACATGCTCTATCTATTTGCTTTAAATAAGATATTCTTGCTACTTTGCCTCCAGTTTTATACTTTTTATTTCATTTTTGAGTAAGGCACTGAGAAGCTGGAAACCAACCCAGTCCAAGAACACCGGCAACAGGCACAGATTTAAAATATCACATATAGTTTGGCTTGTGCAGTTAGTAGTATTGTGGTAAATGTTTAGCAGTCGGATCTTCAGAGGGAGAAATCCTGATTTTCTGTGGTATAAATATTTCTACCAAGGCCAATTTCAAACACCAATATAGTTTCTTTCACAGGATGAAGAATCTGGAGATTTGTTCTGCTGGCTCATGGGATCTGTGAATCAGTGCTGCACAACACTGTTGAGAATTTTTGGGAAAAAGTTGGGTGATGTCTTAGGGTTTCTATTACTGTGAAGAGACACTATGACCATGGCAACTCCTTTAAAGGAAAACATTTAATTGGGATTGGCTTATAGTTTAGGGGTTTAGTCCATTATTGTCATGGTAGGAATCATGGCGACATGCAGGCAGACGTAGTGTTGGAGAAAGAGCTAAGAGTTCTATATCTGTATCCATAGGCAGCGTAATGAGAGAGTGAGTCACTGGACCTGGGTTATGCATCTGACTGAGATCTCAAAGCCCATCCACAGTGACACACTTCCTCCAACAACACCACACCTACTCCAGTGAGGCCACACCTCTCAATAGTGCCAGTCCTCATGAGCAAGCCTATAGGGCCATTTTCATTCAAATTACCACAGGTCCTACTTACATAAATCTTGATATAACCATAGAGGAAGCAAGGACAAATTTTATTCCTAAGGCATAAATTCACAGGGATTCTGCTGATACACTTCCATCATAGTGTATCTGTCCCACTGAGAACTCATGACAAGGGAAGGGCTGCATACTGGGTTTTAATGTTTCCACCTTTGCTTCACCCATTGACCAAATGGAGATTGAAATGGAAATCCAAGATGGTGGCATCTACGCCCAAATGGACTGAGAAAGAAATCAGTGAAACAGCACCTTTCACAGTAGCCTCATGCAGCACGAATCTTAAAAGGTTTTATTAAAAAAAAACAAAAACAAACCTGAAGCCAGGTATTGGGGTAAATGCTGGAAGATCAGAGAAGCACAACCAGCCATAGCCACCTCACCTTGCCAATTTCTCTGCTGATCCTGTTTCTTCAGACTGGAAGCCTCTGTGATCTCATCCGAATGAATCTCAACCTAACTGCTGCTAAAAGCCTAAAAGCTTAACCAGACCCTAGTTCCTGGTTTTCATGCCTTATATATCTTTCTGCTTCCTGCCATCACTTCCTGGGATTAAAGGCTTGTGTCACCATGCCTGGCTGTTCCCAGTGGGGCTTTGAACTCACAGAGATCCAGATTAAAGCTGTGTGTGTGCTACCATTTTCTGGCCTCTATATCTGTCTAGTGGCTATTCTGTTCTCTGACCCTAGATAAGTTTATTATGGTGCACAATATATTGGGGAACACAATATTACCACAGCCTCAAAAATACAAAATATCATGGGGTAACTCTAATCAAGTAAGTGAAGGACTTGTATGATAAAAACTTTAAGACTTTGAAGAAATTGAAGAAGATATCAGAAGACAGAAAGACATCCCATGCTCATGTATGGATAGGATTAAAATTGCTACCTTACCAAAAGCAATCTACAGATTCCATGTATTCCCCATCAAAATTTCAACACAATTCTTCACCAGTCTTGAAAGGGGCAATTTTCAGCTTCATGTAGAAACACAGAGAGCCCAGAATATCTAAAACAATCCTGAATAATGAAAGAACTATTGGAGGACTCAACAGTCCCAATTTGAAGTTGTACTACAGTGCTATATTACTAAAAATTGCATGGCATTGGCACAAAAACAGCCACATTGATCATGGGAGTCAAATAGAAAACCCTGACGTAAGTTCTCATACCTACGAACATCTGATGTTTGATGAGGAGACCAGAAACACACAGTGAAAAAAACATAGTTTCTTCAACAAATGTTGCTGCTCAAGCTGAATTGCTGTATGTAGAAGATCAAGAATGTAAATAGGAAAATTGGCCAGGCAGTGGTAGCACACGCCTTTAATCCCAGCACTCAGGAGGCAGAGCCAGGTGGATCTCTGGGAGTTCTGAGTTCTAGGCCAGCCTGGGCTACAGAGTGAGTTCCAGGAAAGGCAGAAAGCTACACAGAGAAACCCTGTCTAAAAAACAACAAAAAGAAAAGAAAAGAAAAGAAAAGAAAAGAATGTAAATAGACCCATCCTGATCACCCTGCACAAAACTGAACTCCAAATGGATCAAAGACCTCAGCATGAAACCAGATATTTGAACCAAATAGAAGAGAAATTGAAAAGCATCTCCATGGCAAAGGACACTGTTGTTTGGACAAAACAACTCTGTATAGAATGGGAAAAATTTTTACCATGAACACATATGATGGAGGGCTAATATCCAAAATAAACAAAGAACTAAAGAAACTAGATATCAAGAAAACAAATCACCCAATTACAAAATGGTGTACAGATCTAAACAGATAATTCTCAAAAGAGGAACCTCAAATGGTTGAGAAACACTTCCTTCTATTGTACCCAGCTTCCCCCCCTTTTTTTTTAATTAGGAAAATGCAAGGCAAAGCTACCCCTAACTGGGATGTCTCCATCAAATCCCTCCTCATGGGGCTCAGGGAACGGTGTGGAAGAAGTAGTGGAAAGAGTGAAAGAGCCAGAAGGGATAGTGGACACCAAGTCAAAAAGGCCTTCTAAATGCAGCAGGATCAACATACATATGAACTCACAGCTACTGAGGCAGCATGCACAAAACCTGCATGGGTCATCACCAGACAGGATCTGTACTGTCTCATTTTACATCAACTTGACACAAACTAGAGTTATCTGAAAGGAGGGAAACTCAATTGAGAAAATGCCTCCATAAGATACTCCTATAAGGTATTTTCTTAATTAGTGATAGACGGGGAGGGCCTACCCAATTGTGGCTGGGGCCATCCCTAGGCTGCTGGTCCCGGGTTCTGTAAGAAAGCAGACTGAGCTAGCCATGGGGAGGAAGCTAGTAAGCAGCACCTCTCCTTGGCCTCTGCATCAGCTCCCGTCTCCAGGTTCCTGTCCTGTTTTAGCTCCTGTTCTGACTTCCTCAATGATGAACAGTGATGTGAAAGTATAAGCCCAATAGACCTTTCCTCCCCAACTTGCTTTTGGCCGTGGTGTTTCACCATTGAAATAGTAACCCTAACTAAGACAAGATCCTAGAGCTATAGAAGTGGATATATGCCTCATGCTTAACCCATAAGTTATCTCCAATTGGTAACTACATGCAAATGAAAAATTAGTTTTCTCCAAGGGAGTCTCACAGGGGAAACAAACTACTTAAGTGTAGCCTGCATACCCATCAGTAGATGGCCAACAGAAAATGAACTCAATGGAATCTTTAAAGCTTCCCTTGTCTCATAATGGCAGAACTCATCAGAATCTTTAAAGCTTCCTTGTCTCAATGGCATGGAATATCAGAGCTATCTATCTATCTATCTATCTATCTATCTATCTATCTATCTATCTATCTATCTATCTATTTTTACCCTATGTGTTTTGCATAGATATTATGGCTTCAGGTTTTGTGTTTTTACAGGATTCATGAGAGTGTGAACAAGTCTGTCTCTTTCTAAATCTGTTTCTTGTGTCTCTTCTTGGGTTCTTTTCCTTGTATTTTTGTCCTATTCCGGTTTGTTCTTTTTGTTTTATTTTATTATTGTCCCTTAAAAGCCTGTTTGTTTTCTAATGAGAGACAAAAAGGGGGTGGATTTGCATGCAAGGGAAAGTGGGGAGAAACTATTGGAATGCAGGGAATAGAAAGCATAATCAGAATAGATTGTATAAAAAAAACCCATGTTCAATTCAAATTAAGACTTTTTTGATAATTTTAATTTAACAATTTTTTGATATTATAATTACATCTTTTTTCCTTCTCCCAAACTTTCCTATGTGCCACATCATGCACCTTTTCAAATTAATGGATTCATTCTTTATTTGTTCTATCTATCTATCTATCTATCTATCTATCAATTTATATTTCTCTCTATATAACTGCAACATGCTTGGTCTGTATAATGCTACCTGTATGTATGTTTTCCAGGGTGACCATTTGGTGTTGGATAACTAATTTACATGCTCATTTCTGGAGAAAATTATTTCTTCTGCTCTCAGCAGTTCTTAGTTCAGAGGTTCTCGACAGGTGGGTTGCAATCTCCTTGGGGAAAGGGTCCCATATCAGCTATACTGCATATAAGATATTTACATTACAATTCATAACAACAAAATAATTTTATTCTTGGGGGTCACTACAACATGAAGAATTGTATTAAAGATTAAGACTATGGCCTTAGTTACTGTAGTTCTTGGTCAAGGATTGAGGCCTCTAAAGAGCTTCCCCCTTCTACATTTAGCATGTCTATTGATGTTGTCCTTCTTAGGTCATGTTTAAGTGGCCATGTTGATAAGATTTCATGGGTGCAGCGTCTCTTGCATTTCTAGGAGACATAATATCACAGAAAATTTTTTCTTCCTCTGGATTTTTCTGATATGTCTTCCACAATTATCCCTGAGGCTTAGGATAGGAACTGTGCTGTAAATATATTTGTTAGGACTGGGATCCACAACTATGTGTTTTGATTGCTTGGGGTTGTTGTTGTTTGTTTGTTTTGTTTTAAGACAAGGTTTCTGCTTGTGATTTCTAATGACTTGTGGTGGTTTGACTAGGAATGGTCCACATAAACTCTTACGTTTTAATGTTTGGCCCACAGGGAGTGGCACTATTAGGAGGTGTGGCTTTGTTGGAGTAGATGTGGCTGTAGACAATTTGCTAAACAGTCTAATTAAATAAAAACCCACAGCCAGATATAGGGATGAAAGCCTGAGAGATCAGAGGAAATTGGAAAAGCCACAAGCTAACCTCAGCTCACTGACACCTCAGTCTCCAAAGAGACCTGCTTCTTGTATGCCCACGCCTATATGCTTTTCTGTTCTGCTATCTCATTTACTCTGTCTGTCCAGCTACATCACTTCCTCTTCCTGCCCAGCTCTGTCACTTCCTGACTGTCTGTACAGATCTCCAGACCTCCATGGTTAACTAGTGTTGGAATTTAAGATATGTGCCACCATGCCTGGCTCTGTTCCTAGTATGGTCTTGAACTCACAGAGATCCAGACATCCTGAATGATAGAATTAAAGGCACATGCTACCATTGGCTGACTTCTTTGTTTAATATAGTGGCTGGCTTTTTCCTCTGATCCTCTGATAAATTTTATTGGGGGACACAATAAATCACCACATGTGGCCTTCTGGAAAGAAATGTGTCACTGTGTATATGTGTAGGGGGTGGACTTTGATTTCTCATATGCTCAAGCTAAGTCCAGTGTGGCATGCAGTCTCATTCTGATGCCTGTGGATCAAAATGTAGAACTCTCAGTTCCTTTTCCAGAACCATGTCTGCTTGTACACTACCATGTCCCGCCATGATGATAAAGGACTGAACCTCTGACACTGTAAGCCAGCCCGAATTAAATGTTTTCCTTTATAAGATTTGTCACGGTTTTGGTGTCTCTTCACAGCAATAAAATTCTAAATAAGACAGTTGTTACCAGAGACTGGGATATTGTTGCAATAGGTGTGACCATGCTTTTGTTTGGGAGAATGTGGACTTTCAGACTATGGATTAGAAAAGAAGTTGAATGCTTTAAGTGGGGCTTAATGAGCCATACTGGGAGCATGAAGGACAGTGAGGTTGAGGGTGATTTGAACTGTGGGGGCTGGGCTTAATAGTTTTCAAAGAAGAATGTTAGTATGTGGCCTAGAAAATGGTCTTGTGATATGTTGGTGAGGAATATGACTGCTTTTTACCCTTGTCTGAAAAGTCTGCCTGATGCTAAAGTGAAGAGTTTTAGATTCATTGCATTGGCAGAGGAAATCTCAAAACAGCCTAGTATCAACTCTGTCTTATAGTTATTAGTATTTACTCTTATGAAGATCTATAGGGGGAGAAAAGGAGGTACAAGAAAGTGGAATAGAGCTAAATCCTGTGTTCAAGGAGATAAACAGATTAGAGAAAAGCCTGCTGTTAAATGGAATAAAGGGAGTGGTCAAGATCCCATGCAGCTGAGATTCCAATTTGTGAAAAGGAATAAAAGAAATTTTAGAGCCAGGTGTGGTAGTGCACACTTTTAATCCCAGTACTCAGAAGGCAGGGACTGCTGGATCTCAGAGTTTGAGGCCAGCCTGGTCTACAGATTGGCTTTCAGGACAACCAAGCTTAGGCAGTGAAGAAAACTATTGAAAAGAGAAAACTGGTGAAGATGTAATTGAACTGGGGGGCCTTGTTATAACTCCATCAAGCAACAGAACTTAGCAGCTTCAGCCATGTGGTTGTGACTTTAGAGTCAAGGATAGAAGAAAGGGATTATGGAATCTCCCTTGGCAATTAAGAAAAGAGAGAGAGGCAAGGTATTTGGCAAGGTTGTCTGTTTTGGTTTGAATATAATTGCCCCCCCCCCCCATAAGCTCATAGGGAATGGCACTGTTGAAGGTTTGACCTTGGTGAAGGAAGTGTGTCACTTGGGGGCAGGCTTTGAGGTCTCTTTTGCTCAAGTTTCAGTGTTTCATACCATTTCCTGTTGCCTTTTGATTAAAATGTAGTCAGCACCATTTCTACCTGAACACTGCCATGCTCTCCACCATGATGATAATACACTGAACCTCTGAAACTCTAAGTGAGCCACCTCAGTTAAATGTTTTCTTTCAAAGAGTTTCTATGGTCATGGTGTCTCTTCACAGCAATAAAACTTAACTTAACTAAGACACTTGGGTTTTCCCCTTAATTTTAAATATGTGTGTGTGTGTGTGTGTGTGTGTGTGTGTGTGTGAAAGAGAGAGTGGGGAGGGATAGAGGTGCATTTTTGTATATGCAGATAAATAGTTGGCTGAACCTTGAATCTTGTATCTCAACCTGAGTTTAGGAGTACATGCAGAAAGTCAATTGCTGCAGGAAGTTATATCTGTCTGAATGTTACCAGCCTAACTTTGGTTAAACAAACAGGCATCTGGGAACTTGCCATTGTGTAATTTATTTCCAGGGGCAACTGGTCTATTTTGCATTTGCTTTAAATTCTAAAATCAGCTAAATGTGTAAAAGCTGTTGTTGTAGCTGAGAATACTGTTATTTTCCTATGTCAGTCTGAGTTATGAAAAAATGTCCTAGTATTATTTTTATTCATCAAAATTATACAATTTAAGCAGAAATCATCTTTCTGACCATTCACAACTATATGTGTATCCAGTCGATGAAATATATTTATGAGATAAACACACAGGCAGTGGGAAAAAATACCCATAGCTTTTTTTTTTTTAAGAAAAAAATGTAGTGGCACATGATACAAATTATAGACATAAGCAGCCATTTTTCAGAGACTGTGGTTCCATAAGCCTTGCTTAACAAGATTCCTCCTTCAGAGAGTTATTCGTCTGGTGGGTCAACATCCAAATTATTGATTGCCATCTGTTATATTTATGTCATGCCTCATGACATCCTCCTCTATCACTTATTTGAGGCAAGTTCTCTCTCAGAACATGCAGCTCATGTTTTTCTGGACATGCTGACAGCCAAAATGCTTGAGTGATCTTCCTATTTCTGCCTCTTACAGAGCTGGGGTTAATGATGATGCATGGGAGACCACATCTGGTTTGTGCTATGTAATTAGATATTTCCTATCCTAATTGCCCTGTCTCATATAACTGACTCAGAGGCTGAATATAAATTACAAATGCTTGGGTATTAGCTCAGGCTTGTTACTAGCTAATTCTTACACTTAAATTTACCCAGATTTCTATTTATACTTTACCATGTGGCTAATGGCTTTTTCCCTCATTTTATACATGTCCTGCTTGCTCAGTGGTTGGCTGGAATCTCTTGTGACTCCACCCTCTTTCTTTCCATCATTCTCAGCTTGGCTTTTCCACCTAACTTCTTGCCCAGGTACTGGCCTGTCAGCTTTTTATTAAGCAATGAAAGTAATACACATTCATAATGTAGAAAAGGAATGCTCCACAGCAGTGCTAGGATCAAAATTTATGTCTTCATGATGCACAGCAAGGCTTTTAACCAGGGAGCCATTTTTCCAGCTTGGCTTTGTTCCTTAGTCAACATGCTTTATATTAAATCTCTAGAACTAGTCATCTGCAACTGAAAGTTTCCTTAATTAGCATCTCTTGCAACCAACCTAAGCACAAAAGGGGGTTTCCTCATTAGATTTTTGTCAACTTGATATAAGCTAAAGTAATTTGGGAAAAGGTACCTCAATTGAGAAATGCTTACATCAGATTGCTTATAGGTAAGTCTATGTGGCATTCTTTGACTAATGACTGATGCAGGAGGGCCCAACCCACTGGTAGATGGTTCTACCTTTTGGCTGGTGGTCCTTGGAGGTATAAGAAAGATAGTGGAACATAAGCCTGGATAGCAAGCCATTAAGCAACATTGGTTTCTGCTTTAATTCCTGCCTCCAGGTTCCTGACTGAGTTTTTGCCCTGACTTTCCTTCATGATGCATTATAAGCTTCTATCTGATATAAACTAATTCCTCAAAAAGTTCCTTTTGGCCATGGTATTTATCAAAACAACAGAAACCTAAGAGAAGGTGTATCTTGGTTATGTTCTTATGAAAGAGTGTACACAGATCTTCAGAATATAAAAGTATAGTTGAATGAAGCAAGAAGTAAAATTTTAAAAATGACAGAGATGTATCTAATTGCTTATTCTGCAACTAAGACCCACCTTTAAATGAGAAATTGAGATTTGACTTACTATAAATGTTACAGGGGTACTCACTACAGAAGATGATGATGTAAGTACTTAACACAGAGAGGAAAGAAGAGGGAAAAGAAGATACCTTAAATGAGCCAAGTGCTTTCTTTGCATGCCTAAAGGGCATCACATAACCAAGGAATTAGAAGGAGCAGTGATTTTTCCAAACAGCTCATATATTCAATGCATGAATAATTTATAGCTGTTCAGCTGTGTTGTGTGAACACAGGTGTGGACAATATGCGAAGCTTAAGGACACATTATGGGACTGATAATCTTGCAGCTACTGACATTTTCCACTCTGTTTTCCTTTTTCACTTATAGGGACATGAAGCTGCATTACCTTTAACGCACTGTAAAATTTTCTGAGTTATATCTAACATCTCAGAATGTAATATTTACAATTAATACCAGGGAACATAGCTATGGGGTATTTCATAGTGTTTTATGTCTCTAATATCTTTTGCAAAATATTCTCAGGGTTACTTTTGCTCCTATTGAATAGCAGCTTAGATAAACTTTTTTTTTCTTTCTTGAGACCGGGTTTCTCTAGCTTTGCGCCTTTACTGTCACTTGCTTTGGAGACCAGGCTGGCCTCGAACTCACAGAGATCTGCTTGGCTCTGCCTCCCGAGTGCTGGGATTAAAGGCATGTGCCACCCCCGCCTGGCTAGATGAACTTTTGATAAAGTCATCTGTTAAGTGAAATAGGATTTATAATAAAACTAAGTGAAACATAGGATTTATGATAAAATAAACAATACTATGGGATTTTATTAATAAATATAAAAAATTAAATGGTACAGAGAAGATTGTTTCTTCACTACTCTAGTCCCATTTTTTAAGACAAGGATTTTCTGAGTAGTGCTGGTTGTCCTAGAACTTGTTCTGTAGACCATGCTGGCTTTGAACTCAGAGATCAGCCTGCCCCTGCCTCCTGAGACCTGGGGTTAAAGATAAGAGCTACCAGTACCTGGCTATAGTCCCACATTTAATGAAGAATTAAGAATTTCTAGTTAGTTTTAACTGTAAACAAGATTGCCATCTTTCAGAACTTATAAATGGTTTCAACACACTCAATAATTATGTAATTTCAGCTGAGCCTGACAGCATAGGACTGTAATCATGTTTATTCAGGATGCTTATTCACTTAATAACAATAATTTTAAAACTCATTTTAAAATTATAATTCTAAAAATTAAAATCACAACATACATTTCATTTGATTCCCTGTGCAGTTTAAATTGAAGTAATATTTAAATAACCTCACGAATTCACAAGCCACTATTAATGATGGCAGATTCGAGTAAAACCCTGCTATAGCTCCCAAAGTGATTCCCCAAACTCAAATCCATAAAATGTGGAGCTGACAGCACAAGTCAATTAAATTACCAAGGTGATCCTGCTGTGAGAGGACAGAAGGGAACTGATTATCAAATCCTCAAGTCTGAGGACATGTGCTTGTGATGACCCACCAAACTAGCATGTCTTGTGGCAGCACTAACTGAACGCAGTGTCCTGATTATATTACACAAGTGTTCTACCACTGAAACAATATCCCCAGCATCTTTTGGAGTTTACTTTAAGACAAGTGCTCACTAAGTTTTCCAGGCTGGCTGTAAACTTACTTTGTAGTTCAGGCAAGCCTTGAACTTGTAAATCTCCTGCCTCACTATCCTGAATACAAAATACCAAGAATAGCTAAAACAATCCTGAATAAAAATTACCTGATGAAGGTATCACTATCCTAGATTTCAAGTTTTATTACAGAACTATAGTAATAAAATCATCAGGGTATTGACATGAAAACAGACACTTTGATCAATGGAATTGAATGGAAGGCCTACTTGTAAGTATTATAGACACTTGATCTTTGATAAGATGTCAAAAATACACACTGGAGAAAAGACAGCAGTCACAACAAATGTTGCTGTTTAAACTGAATTCTTGCATTTAGAAGAATTCAAATGAATTCATGTGTTTCACTTTGCATGAATTTCAACTCACAATGGATCACAGACCTCAATATAAGAGCAGATATTCTGAATCTGATAGAAGAGAAAGAAGAGAATAGGCTTGGAGTTATTGACACAAGAAAAAACTTTCTGAATAAGACACCAAAAACAGAGACCCTAAACCAACAATTAATAAGTGAGACTCCACAAGTCTGAAAAGCTTCTATAGGGCAAAGAACACCATCATTCTGGCAAAACCACAGACTACGGAATGGGGAACGATGTTTACCAATTATACATCTGCTAAAGGGTTAGCATCAAAAACAATGTGAACATCAAAAAACAAAAACAAGGACCAGAAACAAAAAATACCAGGGTCCTGCAAGGTACTCTACACAGTACCAGAGGTGAAAACAATCAACCAAATTTCTGACTGCAAGCCATGTTGGTGAAACAGTGGCACAACCCTGTGAAAGTAACCACCCACTCTGATTATAGATCCATTCAATGAAATGAAACCCATAACTGACACTCCTTCATTGGCTAAGGTCCTAAGATTAGAAAGACCATGGTTCTAGGGGAAACCCAAATACTACTATCCTGCTAAAGGACATATAGCATTAAAATGACTGCTAGAGACATTCTATAATAACCATGGATCAATATGTCACTGTGCCATCTTCAGAGAAGCTTCCTCTTATAACTAACGCAGAAACTCACAACTGGATTGTGAGAGACCTTGGAAAATTTACTCCTAAATGAGATGTCTTCAACAAACCTCTCCCCTCAGGGATCAGGGATCTATGTGCAAGGGGAGACAGAAAGACTGTAAGAGCTAGTGGGGATGGGTAACTCCATGGACATAGTAACTTGCAGATACAATAGGACTGATGCATGTGAACTCACAGAGACTGTTGTAGCATACACATGGCCTGCACAGGTTCAAGTCAGATGGGGTCCCAACATGGAGAAGATGAAATAGAAATATGCTTCCACTCCTCACCAAGAAACTATCTGCAACTGACACCTACTGACAAAGGAAAAATTAGGTTTTTCCAATGGAGTGTCACTGAGTATATTAACCATATTTCACGGCAGGCCCCATACTCAGAAGTAGTTAGCCATCAATAAACAAACTCAGAGGTACTTTTTTTCTTGAACTACTCAAAGATAACAAGATAAGTATATGCCTCATTTCTGTCTTTCTTTTATATCAAAGAGGGAAAAAATTCTCTTCAAGACCACTTAAACTTTTTCACATCTTCAATGTTTAATAGCAAAGGAAATCTTAGGTTTTAAAATTCATGACAGTGGCTGGCATCTTTACTATATTGGAGAAACATTTTTCAGACTGTCTTTGTATCATAGTTTGCCTGGTGATTCATTTTCTCATTCCTGTGACTGTAGGAATATTGACATCAGCATTACTCTGACCATTAATGAAATATTATAGCAATAACAAAGACACACAGGTCTAGCCTCGTGGGAGCTTTATCTTCTGTTCCAATGTTTGCATTTGTAAGTCAGCACCTGTGTGAACTATATCATAAATATGTTTTGTTCTTCCGCAATCGCAAAGGGTAGTGGTTCATGTTTGAACTGAAAAGCAGCCATTTCAAGACTTGATTCAAAGACTTAAAGGAAGCAGAACTGTGTTCTCAGCAGTGCAATATACTGCATCAAGGGCAAGTGTTCCCCTCTATGCCAAAAAATTATGCAATTACTCCTGAATGAAATTTTTACATTCTTTCATTATTTATATTTCATTGTCTTGTATCTATCCTTCTATGCATTGACCTTATAATCCATAGTCAAAAGTGATATCAGCTCTGATCACTTCGGTTTCTCTAGTGCTAAACTAGAGCTTTTATTCTACAAATTGTATGTCATTTGTTTTTTGAGGCACTCTTGATATATAGATAGGCTAGCCTTGAATCCAGGATCTTCTGGCCTCAGCCTCACCAACATCCTGACTGGTGGAACTGTAGATGTGCAGCACCATGCTGGGTTGTGGGCATGTTTTGAGAAACTATCCTGTTTTGTTAGTATCCTCTAAACATATACCCATTTCTTCATTCTTTATAACTTTATTAGTTGGAAAATTTTATTTGTTTATTTATTATGTATGCATATTGGGGTATTTTGGCTCTACCTACATGCATGTCTGTGCACTATGTACGTCTGTTGTCCAGGGAGGCCAGAAGGTTTCAGATTCACTGGAACTGCTATTACTGGTTGTGAGCCAACACATGTGGATGCTGGAAATCAAACCCAGGTTCTTTGGAAGATTAGGTAGTGCTCGCAACTGCTGAACCATCTTTGGAGCTACTATTAGTTGTTGTTTTACTGTAAGAAGAGCTTTCTATTCCCTATGCACCTTATTAGCTAAGAATGAACAGCATTTAAGTACTCACAGAGTCTTAGATTATTCAATAAGTTACATTACTGTCACTTTTGATGCCTAAACTTTCTCAGATTTAGCACTGGGTAGCTCTTTCACCTGGCTTTCTCCGGTGTATCTCCATATTGCTTTGGGCACTACCTTTCTGTGGCTGCTGCTCATCTTCTCTGGAGCAAGCTCTGTCTCCAGTGGCAGTCAGTGGAGTGGCGCTTACTCCACTCCAAGGCAGTGTTTTAAAAGTTGACTTTTTTTTTTTTTTTTTTTTTTACCAGCCCCTTCCTTTCTCTTCAATGTTTAATAATCTGACTTCAGAGTCTTTAGTATAGTGGCAGTTGTTCATATCTCAAGTTAGAGAGGATACTCTAACACAGGTGGAGAATCTCTTATCCAAAAATACTTGGGATTGGAAATGTTTCACACTTTAGCACCAAATTCTTCTTTTTCCAACAAGTTATAGGGTGTATTATTCTGTCAAATATTTGTTATCTAAGTTTTTTTAGGTGCATATATCTGTGCACTGTGCATGTACATGGTATTCATGAAGGCTAGAAGAATATATCAGATGTTCTGGAACTGGAGTTATGGATAGTTGTTAGTCACCATGTTGGTGCTTGGAATTGAACCTCAGCCCTCTAGAAGATTAGCTAGTGCTCTTAACCAGTGAACCATCTCTTCAGTCCCTAAAAATAATATTCAAAAAGGTATGATCTACTATATTTCCTTACATGACATAGTAAATTATTTTAGTTACAATTGTGTTAGTAAATGTGTTTTACCTAAGCCTCATTTTATTACAATGTAACAATTAATATTTTGAACTATCTTGTTTAAGTAATTCAGTTTTAAATACATAGTATTTTCACAAAACTTAAAACTGATTGTCTGAAAGCTCTTATAGCCAGGCAATGTTCCTGAATTTTTCCTTAAAATTTTTACTGTCCTAATATTTTAATTTAGTGATATATATATATATATATATATATATATATATATATATATATATATATATAGTGTGTGTGTGTGTGTGTGTGTGTGTGTGTGTGTGTGTCTTTATATATACAATGGCATGTTTCATGGCATTCATGTAGAGTTCAAAGGACAACTTCGTGGAGCTGATTTTCTCTTTCCTTCTTTACACCATGCAGAGAACAAACCTAGGTGGCCAGGTTTGTGTGACAGACCCTTTACCCAAAGAACCACTGTACTAGCCTCATAATTTCTTAAAGGTTTATGACAGTATTCAGCTTTGTAGCACTGACTAATCTTAAACTCAAAAGACTCCTGCCCTAATGTCCCAGTGATGGGAATACCCAACTAGGGAAATGAAAAAAATTCAGCAAAACCTTTTCTGTTTATTTAATTGTTTGTGAGACAGGGTCTTACTGTGTGACTCAAGATGGCCTCCTAGGTGCTAGGATTATAGGCATGAGTCATCATGCTTTGTTTAAAGTAACAGCTATGCATTAGTGCCAACAAATTGTTTCAGTAAGTTCATATTCAGCTTTATGGAGATGAGAAATAGGGACTCAGAAATGGTCTTGTCTCTGCTCCAGTTTCCACAACTCTAATTATTTTCTACTTGGCTTTACTAGTGCCTATATATAATCTCACTAACACTGCAGTTTAAAATGTAGAATTAAGAATAAAGTAGCTAATTCTCATGAGCTTCCACTTTTCTGTACTCTTCCCAACTCATTTCTATTATTGGCCCCAAGTTTTGAAACCTATTTCCAGAACATATTTTATAAGGCTTTTTATTTTTATAAGTACAGAATTATATGACTCCTCAAATTCATTTGGCCAAATTATTGTTGTTGGATGTACCAGTTGAATTATTTTCAGTTTGTTGCTATTGTAAGTAATAATGGAAAGAATAAAGTGTAGCTCTGCCATTATGATCTCTATTATAGGAACCATAATCCCAAATAAGCTCTCCCCTTTATAAATTGCTTTGGTTGTAGTGTTTACCATGGCAACAATAAGTAACTAATGCAGAAGTTCGTATCAGATAGCCATTGTTGCTGTGAAGAAGCTGCCTGCACTGTCTTTTTGAGAAACATGGAATTTGGGGGAAAATGCTATAAGCAGAGATTAATGGGATGTTCTAATAGGAGCTTCTAAGAGAGTAGTGTTTAGACTAGTTTGAATGGTGGAGGCAGAAAAGTCCTCTATTGGAAACTGTAGTAGAAGCCGTACATGTAATAGTTTGACAAAGAATCTGCTTGTCTTTTGCCCCTGTCCTAAGAACTTGTTTGTGGTAAAATTAGAAAGCAATGGATCCATAAGGGCATGTGGGGTCAGATGACGACTTGCAGTCTTCATTCTCTCCTTTCACTGTGTGTATTGAAATTTGGTGATAAGGTTTGTTAAGACTTGCTTTGTGTAGTCATATGAGTCATTTAAAGAAAGTTCAGAGAGTTGCTAAGGAGAATGTGCATTTTGGAATATTTGAAATAAGTGTTTTATAGATATATCTTAGATCCATTTGAGCCATAAAGTCATTTATCTGCACTATTTATCCACTGGATTTTGTTGTTGTTGTTGTTGTTGTTGAGATGACCTGTCTATTGATGAGTGTGATATTGATGTCATTCACTACTATTGTCCTGTGATTAATCTGTGTCTTTACATCTATTGTAATTTGTTGTATGAATTCAGGTCACTTTTGTAGTTAGTGCATATATGTATAGAATTGTAATATCCTTTTGAGGTGTTGTTCCTTTAGTCAGCACAAAGTAGCTTTAATGCTTCTTAATAATTTTGGTTTGAAATCTATCTCATCAGATGTTACAATAGTGACACTGGTTTGTTTTTAGTTAATTCCATTTCTTGTAGTTTCTTTTTCCATACTTTCTCCTAAGATTTCATGTGTCTTTGATGGTGAAGAGGGTTTCATGTCAACAATACATAGATGGATTTTATTTTTTAAATCTATCCTTTCAATCATAGTTTTTGAATGGGTGGGCTCAGTCCACTAATATTAGAGGTGTTATTGGAAGTTGTTTATTAATTCCTATCAAGATTTAGTATTTTTATATTCTTGATTTGCTGAAATACTATTCTAGTATTTTTTTTATAGCCTTGTGGATTTAATTTTCTTTTTCTTCAGTGTGAATAATTCCTCCAAGTATTTTTTGTAGAGCTAACTCTGTTGTCATGAATTCATTTACCCAATTTTCATAGTGATAGTTTTTTTTTCTTTTTCCTTCATTCATGGAAATGTTTTGATTTTAATCCCTTTTCCTCCTCCTCCTCTTACTTTTCCAAATATAGTAGTCTGGATTCGCAGATGTTGTTATTCTGAATTTTTAATATTGCATTCCAAGTTCTCCTTACTTTCAAAGTTCCTATTGAGAAATCTCCTGCTATTCTAATAGGTTACCTTTATACAGAACTTCATATTTCTGTCTTGTAGGTTTCAGTACACTTTCTTTGTTCTGGTACATTTAGTGTTTGGATTTAGTTACTTTTCTACTTGCTGTGAGACAATACTCAGCAAACAATTTAAGGTTGGGAGGATTTATTGCCTTCCATCCATTGTGGTAGAAAAAGCCTGACAACAGGAATTTGAGGTATTTGTAGTTATGAAACAGTTATTAATGCTAATGCTCAGCTCACTTTCTCCTTTACATTCAGCCTGAAATATGGAGGAACAAATGTGACTAGAGAAAGCTAAATAGGGAATAGAGTATAAACGCAGTCTGGATTGCTTGCTAGTTTCAGTTTCAAGTCTTGGAATTCCTTCCCAGGCTTCCAGATACTAGTCATACCCCTAGGTTACACTTTATAAGGTTGGGTCACAAATGCTGGTCACACTGTGAAAGATGATTTTATCTTTAGGTGGTCCTTTGGGAGAGCAAGCCACAGATGCTGATCTCAGTTGCGGTGTTCTTCTCAGGTCAGGTGGAAGATGCTGGTCACAATTATAAATGTTTTTTCATTTGTCAGGTTATGAATGTAGTTCTTACCTCTGGATGATACTTTGAGAAGTCAAGTCACAGATGTTGACTCTGTCACCAGGCATTCAATCATAGGCCAGCTTGCAGATGTTTATTCCACATCTGGAAAATACTTTAGAAGGCCAGTAACAAATGCAAACCCTACTGTTGGGTGATCCTTCCTGATGTTTGGTGAAACACTTGGAAATTCATGCCTCTGCAGACTCTGGCTCTGACCAGTTTCCATCCTATTGAATCCTTGCAGTTCTAATTCAGTGCTTCTTCCTTACAAATGTAGACTGCTCTGTTAGCTAAGTTTCAGGATATATTCCTATGACACTTGCTCAGAGTTTTCCAAGGGTGTGGTTCACAGAGAGTCAGAGGATATTAACACACCAATTCAGCAGGGGTCCTTAAAATATTTTTAATTATTTATTTATTTATTTAGCATACTGTATTCTCTCACTGTTTGACTTTGGCTTGTGATCCTAGATTCTACAAGAAAGTAGGCTCAGCAAGCCACAGGAAGCCAGTAATCAGCACTCCTCTATGGCCTCTGTATTATGTCCTGTTTCCAGATTCCTGCTTGAGTTTTTGTGCTGACTTCTTTCAGTGATGAAGAGTGATAGGGAAGTGTGAGTCAAATAAACCCTTCCCTCCTCAAGTTGCTTCTGGTCATGGTATTTCATCACAGTAATGATAACCCTAAACTAGGGCAGAAATTGGTACTGGGAGTGGAGTATTGCTGTGACAGACTTGACCAAGTTGTTTTGGGATGGATTGTGGAAGGACTTTGGTATTTTGGGCTAGAAAAGATATTGAGTGTTCAAAGACTGAACTGCTCTGTGGGAGCTTGGAAGAAAGGAGTGTTGACAAAAATGTAGAAAATGGAAACCATGTATATGAAGTACTGGAGGGAATTTTTAAGATTCTTTTGAGATCATTAGTTGCTTTGAATTAGGATTTTGTAGTTCTGGTCATAGGGCTGTAGAGTCAGCCATGATTAATAAGAGGTAAACATCATTGAAGTGAAACTTTTCATTTATGAGGATAATTAATGCTGGTATGTTGGAGCTCAAAAATTAGTCCTGGTTAAAAAGAGACCAGTATCTTTGAAATGAAAATTTATAGGAAGTATTTACTGAGGATTGGCCACAAAAATTGTGTTCCATGCATGGCCAAGATTATACTGCATGCTGGCAGCCAAACTTGAAAGTGTAAGGGTCTTCCAGTTGGTACTGGTTTTGAAGGCATGAAGGGTTCATGGAGAGCAACTGAAGCTTAGGACTGTGGGAAGCCAGGAGTGGCCATTTTTTGAATGTATATTCTCAGTAGCAGTTGAAGGCCTAAAATTAAGAGTCATGATGATAAGTTGAGGTTGGCAACATAAAGAGAGCCCAGAAGAGGATATTGGCGAATGTGTAGCTTAGTTGCAGCAAAAGACTCCAAAGTGTTGGAGATGTCAGTACCATGGGAAGAGCACTAAGAATAGTAGCAGCCATGGAGTAGAGCGTGCCTGAGTGCATAACACAAGCTGTGTGTGCTGCAGAGGGCAGAAACAGAGAAGTGACTCAAGCCTCTTGGAAGAGCTCAGAAAATTGTGAGTGAATCACAGATAATGTACATTGAGTTATTTACACAGTTGGAGTTTGTTTTTACTTTATGAGATTGTGACTGTGTCCTGTTTCTTCTCTGTTGAACTAAGAAAATATTTAACTTATTTTTGATTTTATAGGAGCTCACAGTTAAAAGAGTGTATTTTTCAAAGGCTCAGATATTTTAAAGAGACTGAACTTTTAACATGTTTGAAGTTTTAAAGACTGTGGGTTGTTTAAAGTTTGGAATATTTATAATGTGATGTTGATATTAATGTGTGATCTTGGGAATGAATAAGAAAGGAAATATTGAGGCTTAATAGTGATGTGTTTGTGTGTCAAGTTGACAAGGATTCAATTGTGCTGGATACTTTAAGTTTTAACTTGAGACAAACTAGAGTCATCAAAAAGGAGGAAACCTCAATTGAGAAAATGCCTCCATAAAATCTAGGTATAAAGCATTTTCTTAATTAGTGGTTTATAGTGTTGTGGGATAATCTTTTTGTACACTATGAAGTTGTATCTCTGTCAAGGCACCTTCTGATTTGTTTAATAAAGAGCTGAATGGCCAATAACTAGGCAGAAGAAGATAGGCAGGACTTCCTGGCAAAGATAGGAACTTGGGGGAATAATCTGAGAGGCACGGAATTTGCCAGCAAGACACAGAGGAAGTCAGACATGCAGTATGAGGAGAAGTAACAAGCCATGTGGCTGGACATCAATTAATATAAATAGGTTAATTTAAGTTACAGGAATTAGTTGAGAACAAGCCTAAGCTAAGGCCAAGCTTTCATAAGTTCACAAAGAAGTCTCTGTGTCATTATTTGGGAGCTGGTAGTAAAAAGAAAGTCCAACTACATTATAGGGAAGAGTCAAGCTCATATTTGGTGGGGCCAACTTTGGTCTTGTGGTCCTGGGTTCTATAAAAAGGCAAGCTGAGGAAGCCATGAAGAGCAAGCCAGTAAGCAGCACTCCTGCATGGCTATCAGCTCCTTCCTCCTGGTTCCTGCCCTGCTTGAATTCCTGTCTTGACTTATTCAGTGATGAGCAGTGATGTAGAAGTGTCAGCCAAATAAACCCTTTCTTCCTGTAAGTTTTTTTCAACCATAATGGTTATTTTAATAACAGGAAGCTAACTAGGACATTCAAAATAGTATCTTCTATGAACATAGCTGAGCAAATGCCCTTGTGGTATGATTGAGCATTCCTTGGGTATATCCCCAAGAGTGCTACAGCTGGGTCTTGGGGGAGATGGATTCCCAATTTTCTAAGGAAGCGCCATATTGATTTCCAAAGTGGCTGTACAAGCTTGCATTCCCACCAGCAGTGGAGGAGAGTTCCCTTGTTCCACATCCTCTCCAGCATAAGCTGTCTTCTGTGTTTTTGATCTTAGCCATTCTGACAGGTGTAAGGTGGTATCTCAGAGTCGTTTTGATTTGCATTTCCCAGATGTTGAGCAATTCCTTAAATGTCTTTCAGCCATTTGAACTTCCTCTGTGGAGAATTCTCTGTTTAGTTCTATAGCCCATTTCTTAATTGGACTGTTGGGCATTTTGATGTCTAATTTCTTGAGTTCTTTATATATTCTGGATATCAGCCCTCTGTCAGATGTGGGGTTGGTGAAGACCTTTTCCCATTCTGTAGGCTGTTGCTTTATCTTGTTTGTAATAGTCAGAACCTAGAAATAACCTAGATGCCCTTCAACTGAAGAATGGATAAAGAAAATATGGTACATATACACAATGGAGTACTACTCAGCAGAGAAAAACAATGACATCATGAGGTTTGCAGGCAAATGGATGGATCTAGAAAAAATCATCCTGAGTGAGGTAACCCAGACTCAGAAGGACAGACACGGGATGTACTCACTCATAGGAGGACACTAGATGTAAAACAAAGATGATTAGACTGCTACACAACTCCAGGGAGGCTACCTAGAAAATGGGACCCTAGGAAAGACCCAGGGATCACCCAATGACAGAGAAATGGATGAGATCTACATGAACAACCTAGACAACAGTGGGGGTAATGAAGGGCAAGATTTGAGGGAAAGAAAGCTTAGGGGAGCAGGAGATCCCAGCTGGATCAAGAACAGAAAGGGAGAAGGAGGAATAACAGACCATGATAAATGAAGACCACATGAGAACAGGAATAGGCAGAGTGCTGGAGAGGTCCCCAGAAATCCACAATGATATATCCTCTGTAGACTGCTGGCATGGTCGAGGGAGGGCCTGATTAGACCTAGTCTGGTGATCAGATGACTAAACACCCTAGCAGTCGTCTTGGAACTCTCATCCAATAACTGATGTAAGTGGATGCAGAGATCCTCAGCCAGGCCCCAGGTGGAGCTCCAGGTGTCCAACTGTCGAGAAGGAGGAGGGACTGCAAGAGTGTGAATTGTTGAATCCAAGATTGCAAAAAGCACAGGGACAAATAGCCAAATGAATGGAAGCACATGAATTATGAACCAATGGCTGTAGTGCCCCCAGCTGGATCAGGGCCTCTGGATAAGTGAGACAATTGAATAGTTTGATCTGTTTGGGAGGTTCCCAGGCTGTGGGACCGGGACCTGTCCTTGGTGTATGAGCTGGCTGTTTGGAACCTTGGGCTTACACAGGGACACATGCTCAGCCTGGAAGGAGGGGACTGGACCTGCCTGTACTGAATCCATCAGGTTTAAATGAGTCCCCAGGGGTATCTTGGTCCTGGAGGACATGGGAATGGAGGGGAGGGGCTGGGAGGAAGGTAGAGGTAGGGGTGGGTGGGGGGAAGACAGGGGAACCCATGGCTGATGTATAAAATTAAAACACGTAATAATAATAAAAAATGTATCTTCTAAGCCTCTTTCTCAATGAGACTTCAATTATTTCAAATAATACAATTCCTTTTTCAATCGGTGAACTTAAGGGCATTAGGAACCCAAAGTGGCTAAAGGGAAAGTCTTGGGTTCCATTCCAATAAAATAGTTTTTGTGCCTCTTTTTCAAAGCAATCTCCCTCTATGAAACAAAGAATTCTAGACAATTAGAGCTTAAGGCTGCAGTAACAGGAAGACCAAATTTTGTAAGCCAGTTACTGGGGTGATGGTAAGTGGTGCCGCTTCCATTGCCATTACTTGATTATTGGGCCCCTGAATCCTGGATATGGGAGAAACAGTGTCATACATTGGATGCTTTTTCCAAGCAGAAACAGCCTTCTGGAGGATTCTATCCCAGATATCTAAGATAATGTTACAATGGTTTTCTTTGTAGCAGTGTCTTTAACAGGCCATTCCACTATTCAAGCAAGCTAATAAGGTGCGAACCATCTTAAGTGATAGAACTCAGACTTTCCAGATGGTACTCCATCTGCACTCCCCCCCCCCCCCAGCTCACAGAAAGACTGACAGAACACACCTGAATCCTTTCTCCCCTTGAACATAGCATATGGAGATAAATCTCCCTCTTGGTGCACAAGAATAAGATCACCTCATGGTACAGGATTTTCTCTTCTTCTTAAATCATTAAGAATAGACATGGGGTTGGGGATTTAGCTCAGTGGTAGAGTGCTTGTCTTACAAGTGCAAGGCCCGAGGTTAGATCCTCAGCTCCCCCACCACCAAAAAAAAAAAAAAAAAGAATAGACAACTGGCCACTGTTGGTGAATATTACTTTATGGTGTGTTACTTTTGTTTGTGTTGCATTTGTTTAACTCTGTGGAGATGTGTTACTGTGCCTGTCTAAAACACCTTATGGTCTAATAAAGAGCTGAATGGTCAATAGAGAGGCAGGAGAAAGGATAGGTGGAGCTGGCAGGCAGAGAGAATAAATAGAGAAATCTGGGAGAAGAGAGATCTAGGAATGAAAGAAGGAGGAGAACATCAGAGGCCAGCCACTAAGCTACATATCCAGCAACAGAGTAAGAAAGAAAGGTATACAAAAATAGAGAAAGGTAAAATCGTAGAGGCAAAAGACAGATGAGTTAATTTAAAGTTAAGAAAAGCAGACAAGAAACAAGCCAAAGCTGAGGCTGGGAATTCATAATTAAGAATAAGCCTCTGTATGTGTTGTATTTGGAAGCTGGGTGGCAGGTCCCCCCAAAGAACAAAAGAAACATCAACAAGCCACTCCTGGTAAAGATTCTTGTCAGCAAGCTTAATGACCTGAATTACATTCCTAGGGCCCATGTGGTGGGGGAAGAGAATCAACTCCTGCACACACATGATAATATACAAATGGGCTGGAGAGATGGCTCAGCAGTTAAGAGCACGGCTTGCTCTTCCAAAGGTCCTAAGTTCAACTCCCAGCAACCACATGATGGCTCGCAACCATCTCTAGTGGGATCTGGTGCCCTCTTCTGGCATAAAGCTGTACATGCAGATAAAGCACTCCTACATAAATGATAATATACCCACAAGTGCGTGCGCGCGCGTGCGCGCACACACACACACACACACTTTGTCTCTCTCTCTCTCTCTCTCTCTCTCTCTCTCTCTATATATATATATATGATATTTATATATTTATATATGATATTTATTTATATTTATTTATATATGATATATATCATATTTATATATGATATTTATATATATATGATATTTTTCAGAAACGAAAAAAGATTCCCTTTGGCAGTACGAAAGCTTCTTGCTCCAGAACTCCCATCCTAGACACACTTTACTGCTAGAGGTTTCAATAAATCTTTTACTGTGAGCCCCTGTTTCTCCTATCGGTTTTGCCCCTGCAGTTTTTCTTTTTAGCCAGACTTCCTGATAAGAACAAGTAGCTCGGTTTTCAGTTTCTCCAAAATAATGAATTCCCCTTTCTCTTAGCTGATTTTTGGCCAATTTCAGTTTGTGTGCATCCCCAACTCATCCCTGAATTCCATTAAAAAAATTATCCAAGTTCAATCCCAGATGCACAAAGGAAAAGAAAAGCTCATCTTATTCCCTGAAGCCAGGCAAAAATGCCTTCAGCCACATGTCTGTTTAACAATATTTTTCTTCTTTCTTCTTTACCCCTCTCTGATCTCTGCAGTGAAAAATCTCTCTCCAAATGTTTAAGCTGTCTTCCTAGAAACACTCCTTCCTTTCACACTTGCTTTGGCATCTCATATAGAAAATTCAGCAAACAGTTAAAAGGTAATGATTCTCTTAGTGGAATCTTGTTGCATGCTATTTGAGATCCTTGGAATTGTTTATATTGTCATTCTGTCTGGTGGCCCCTATTAAATATGTCCATGGTAATAGCTTTCCTATAATTGTCTTTATGTTTAATTTTATGTCATGAGAAAACACTCAAATAACAAAATATGTTAGAACATCATTTATAAATCTTTTAGATTTAGTAATCACTATTGTGGGCATAGGTCAAAATTTAAGATGCCTGTTGTATATTGATATGTGTGTATAGTTAAGCATATATATATATATATATATATATATATATATATATATATGAACATTTTATAATTTTTGACTCCTTAAGAACACTTTTTTCTAGGTATTACTTTTTTGTCTTCTAAAACCACCATTTGCAAATTCCTTACTTTTGTCAAGCTAGGATAGATACAATATTAAAAACTGTAAACTAAGTAAAAATATGATTACTTAAAAAAATTGCTTACCCTCCTTAAAGACATACAAAGACATCTTAAGGTTTACAGATGATCCCGATGTGTTTTATTATGCCATAAATATAATTTCTCTTTTTTAGTTTCTTTGAGATGATAGCTTACTTCTGTGTCTTCAGTTTAGCATAGTTTTGTCCTCAGATAAAGGATAATTGAAAATGGAACTAAAATAAGGGGGGAGGGTTATAAGAGCTAAAACTTCAAGGATGTACTACTGTTTGGGGTTCACTATTTTCCCAGGTAGAGACAGATACAATAGTATCCATTGACACTTTCTTGTGTAATAACCCTCACTTGCAGGTCAGGGCATCAGTGCAGGGATTCTGCCAACTTTAGAGTGTAACTGTCTCAGTTATGTGTTCTGGCACTCAGGAAATCGCCATAGGGTAAGTTTGGAGACCCAAAGGACTCACTGTGAGCTGAACCTTGGCTAAAACTCCATGGCTTGACCTCTATAAACCTCTAATTTGACTAGCTAGTTTGAAAATTTCTAGAATCAATATCAGTTCAGAGCTAGGACCTAGTAAATCTTGAAAGGTCTAGTTGTTTCTTTGTCTTTAATGTTAACCTGGTCAAAGGCCATGTGCCTTTTGGGGAGATGAAGGATTAAGATTAACAGTAAAACTTTTCTGAGTGTATTAAAGTCCTTACTAAAGGGGACCTGGCTCTCTTTCATTCAAGGGGTCTGAGGCTATACCTCTTTTAAGTCTGGAAAATGGTTGAGGGGTCATGATTCTCTGTTGCCATGATTCAAGGGAATACTTTTTCCATTTGTTCAGGAATTGTTTCCCTTTTACAGAATGAATAAGAATTTAGTCAGATTCCTATTTGATTAATTTCTGGATACAGCATGTTTAATTAGCCAGCACCATAGGTCTATCCATCAGTCTGTTATGATAATTTCTTTGTTTCTGCTGACCTTTATAGTAAATGCATTCACCTTGCATTTGATGGTGATTCAATGCTGTCACTTGGCTCTTACTATTCAGTGCTGGAATTAGACATATTGTATTTCAGTTATTCAATTGACCAACTGCAGCTTCCTTTTTAAAGTTGGTGGACAGAGAAAATCAACAACCAAACTCTTCAAATATGCTGGTGCTCCTCTAATAAATCTGTTTCTTATATTATTCTTCTAGACTCTCCCATTAGGGAGGAATAGGTTTTGCATGGAAGATCTACTTTAGCATTGTACTTTTCCCAATGGATCTTTCATCATTATTAATCAAAAGCTATCACACATTTCCAGCTCCTTTACAGGAGACCTATCGTTTGACCTACATTCAGCCAACCAATCTAATACAATGTGAGTACATTTTTTAATTATGTGAGCTGAAACATTAAGTCCAAAATCTCTGCTCAATGGACACATATTAGCAAATTTAGTCTAACCTAATTTTATTCTCTGTCTACCATTAATTCTATCATACTCTTAAATTCCATGATCATACATAAGCATGGTGTGTTAGAAACACAGACGAACACAATTTTGTCTTTTATGATTGTCAGAATTTGTTGAATAACAGTAGAGTCATAAATAACAGCAATTTTGTGGCAGTAATTTTCCAAGTACTTCAGATTCCCAAGACAAGGTAAGGCAAATTTGTTTTAATCTTAACTTCTGATATTAACTCCGAGGCTACATATTACATCATACAAATTTGTCACTCAATCAATTCATCAATCTATCTTTTATCTGTCTAATTTGTATAAATGTATCTTACAGAATGACTACAAAGGATTAGAAAAACCACAGCAGAATTCAAGAAGTTTCAAATAGCCTTATCATAGTTTCATTTCTATTGTTGCGATAAAACATCATGGCCAAGGCACCTTAAAAAAGGAAGTACTTAATTAGGCTTAAGTTTTCAGAAGGTTAGAGTCCATAACAGTGAAGGAACAGCTGGCAGCTCACACCTTGATCCACATGAACTGGAAATGGCACCAGTCTTTTGAAAGCTCAAAGCTCACCCTCAGTGACACACTTTCTCTAAGGCCACACCCCACAATTCTTCACAAATAGTTTCACCAATTGGGAACTAAATACTCAAACATGTAAATCTTTGGGGGATTATTCTTATTCAAAGCACCGTTTCCACTCCCTGGCCCCCATAGGTCATGGTATGTTATAATGCAAAACATTTACTCCAACTTCAAATGGGCACACAATCTTTCACTCAGCACAGCTTGAAAGTTCAAAGTTTCTTCTGGGACTGAAGGCAATCTCTTAGTTTTAACTACTAGAAAATCAAAAAGCAAATTACATACTTCCTATATACAATGGCACACAATATACATTACCATTTCAAAAGGGAGGAATGGGGGCGCAGGTAGCAAATATTGGACCAAAGCAAGACCAAAACCCACCAGAGCAAATTCCAAATCATTTAACTCTATGTGTGAACTTGCATAAGAGTAATTACTATTAACCACATAAGAGAGTTAATATTAGGTTGTCTTGAAATCTCTTCCATCAAGCAAATTAGTCTACTACTTTTTTAAATTTATTTAATTTATTATATTTGTGTTTTAATTTTACACATCAGCCATGTATTCCCCTGTCTTCTCCCCTCCCTCCCCCCCCCCCACCTTCCCCCCAGCCCCTCCCCTCCATTCCCATCTCTTCCAGGGCCAAGACTCCCCTGGGGATTCATTTAAACCTGGTGGATTCAGTACAGGCAGCTCCAGTCCCCTCCTTCCAGGCTGTCCTTAGTGCATGAGCTGGCTGTTTGGAACCTTGGGCTTACACAGGGACACTTTGCTCAGCCTGGAAGGAGCCTACTACTTCTTAATTTATCTTCATGCATATTCTTAGGACAAGGTCAAAAAGCAGCCACATTCTTTGCCAAAATACCACGTGTGATTTCTAGCCCAGTTTCTAATATTATTCCTCTCAGAAACTTCTTGTTCTTGGCATCCATAGTCCACGTTGCTCTCACACTATTGTCTTCTACTGTCTTATTAGGATGGTCCATTAAGCTCTGCTTAGATTGCTCAATTGCTATTCTAGTCCAAAGTCCCAAAGACTTATACATTTCTCTAAACAATCAAACAAATAAACAAATGAATGAATGAATGAACAAACAAACAAGCAAAAAACAAAACAAAAAACTCCTTCATAGTTAGGTATGTTGCAGCAATAGCGTACTCCCTGGTACCATCTTTCATCTTGATTATTTTTCTATTACTATGATAAACATTATTACCAAGGCAACTTATTAAGAAAAGCATTTAATTTGACTTATGATTCTAGAGGGTTGGAGTCCATGATGGTGGGACAAAGGAACAGCTGAGATCTCACATCTTAATCCACAACCATGAGACAGAGAAAGAGGGCACTATGAATGGCATGAGTCTTTTGAAACCTCAAAGCCCACTCCCTAGTGAGACACCTCCTCCAACAATGGCATACCTCCTAGTCCTTGCCAATATTTCTACCAACTAGGAACTAAGTACTCCAACATATGAGCCTATAAAGGGCATTCTCATTCAAATCACCACACAGCCTAACTAAGAGTTAGAATTGAGAAGCTGCTAAGGATTCAGTTGAGTATGACTGCAAGTCAGGGTTACTAATCCTGTTTGAGGTGTGCTGGAAACATTGCTGTGATAGACTTAAGTTGCAAACTGAAGGATGAGACTCAAGAGTTCAGCTGCAGAAATGAGGCACATGACCATGGAGGCTATTGTAGTAAAGCATGGGTGCAGCTTCATGTGTAGATGAATACCACAATTTGAATAGGCTGCATCAAAAGAAGGGTATCTGGAGACCATTGGATCTGCTGAGACCATTGGAAGTTCTCCACCTATTCATTGGTTGATGCACACACTTGTTGGTTTAATGACAGATTGGTGGATTCCAATGCCATCATAATATTAGGCATCTTCCTCCTTAGGGGATCCAGATGACAGTTTTCATTCTTTCTGCAGGGCCCAATAAGTTTTTGATCTGAGTTTTCCTGATCTGACTTTAATATGTCCATGTCTCATATGGTCCTATTTCCTTTGACAATCTTATAGGTGACTTTTTTTTTTTTTCACATTTAGGGATGTTATTGATCAGTTTGTACCTCATGGGTAGTGCTGAGCAGACATTGTTGTTTATGTGTCCTCCAAGGTTCAGAGTCATCCTGATCCTGCATTTGTACTCAAAATAGTGGCAAAGGATGTTTATAATATGGAATTTCTCAGGATAAAGCACAGCCTGAAAGAACATTGTTTCATATAATGGGAAGTAACTAAAGACATAACATTGTATAATCTCAATATGCTCTTTGTGTGAAATAGAGAACCCCTCAGAGGTTACACTGTGCAGATTTTATATTGGGGGCCTACTGAGACTTTGAGTCTGGTTATCTCTGGAGGCAAAATTGATTGGGTCCACAGAGGCATCTGCATTGTTTTGTGTGGTATCTCTTCTTATAAAGAGTCATGCCTTTTTCCACAGATGATGCAGGATTAGTTTCCTCAAGTGAAGGTTGAAAGGACAATGCTACAAGGGGCAGGCTTGGTGTTCCATGTGCCACTAAGGGTGGTATTACTGGATAGTTCTCTTATGTGTATTCTTAACCTCATTGATAAAAGAATTTAAAAACAGAATTATAAAGACACTCAATGACCAACTTATTAGAGGTTAATAGAAAAACAATAGGGTAGACAAGCTGTAAATCTCATCAGCCATTAGAAGGAGAAATATGGAAAAGGGAAAAAAAAGGAAAAGTGTGATTTTTTTAGTTTAGACACAAGAGAGCAGGCAGGTTCAGTAATGGAGGGTTCCAAGCACCTGATAAAGCAGGACGTCTTCAGAGGGTAAGAACCAGAGCAACTGTGCTTAAGATTTTAGCCAGTATCCAAAGAAGAGATAGAAACTGGGGAAAAGGTGTATCATTTAAATATAAAACTCAGAAAAGTATACATAATTTGTAGTGAAGATCTGTAAACAGATATATTTAGAGGAGTTCTTGGGTTATCTCAGTTAATTATCCCACCAAAGGGATAATTATTCCTTTAATTTTCCTCTGATGTGTCAATGTTTCAAAAAGTAGATTCCTGGTAAGGTGATTAATAGGGCCAGTTGGATTGTCTTAAGAGAGGGGACAATAGAGCATAGTGTTTTAGGTCATTTAGAATGTCCTGTCTCTACTCATAGTCAAAGGTAGAACAGAAATACCTTTCCTTTGACCAAGAGAAAGTAGCTTTGCCTTCATGGGCTTAAAAAGCCCTGATATTCCTGCTCTTCTCTCTCTCATACAGTATTGTAAATCTTAAGGAGGGGAAATTATTATGGTATCTTTTCTTAAAAATTGATGTTTCACAATGAAAATTGGAGCTGTTCTCCAATGTGCCTCATGAGGTAAAGGGCCCATCCTAAATGGTCTCTAGGTTTGTATCTACACTTAACAAAGGGGAAATGTGCTTCCTCAGAGAGAACAAGTCCTTTGAAATCTTAGAGTTCAAAATTATCAGCTTTGTCAGTCTCTTTCGGTATACCTATATACCAAACTAAAGAGTCCCATTCTACTCCAATCAGTGCTCTCGTTTTAACTGCAGGCATACTTCATCCCTGGAACATAAGCTTATGTTGTACACTTGTACTTGGTTTTCAGCAACTTCAGTCTTATGGATGTAGTAGGAAATTCTGTCTCACAGGGCACACATAGCCTTTAGAGTGACTATACACATCTGGAGCTAGAAAATTGCATTTCTGAGCTCATGCTTTTCATTTATTACTTTACCTAGAGATACCAGAAGCAGCCAGCCAGCATCATTATGTTCTTTAGTTTTCTGGAAATGTTCACAAACTTTATATGCAATTAGTACTTTCCATGATACCAGGAGAGGCCTCAGCAACTGTAGGTTTAGTGCAGTTAGAGAGCCAGCTCTACACATCACCAAGCCCATTAAAGCAATTCATTCAGTTCATCAAATCTTCATTTGTCATGAAATTATAGAATGATTCTTAGGACCAAAATCTTTGTTAGTTATGCCTCTATAAAGCAGTGTATATATGTATTAAAGGGGTTATTAGATTGGCTTATATGATAGGGACTGGGAAGTTCAACAGTGACTGTCAGTAACCCACTAGCTTTTCAGACCACAAAGCTGCTTCATCGCAACCTATAGGTCCACTAGAGAGATGTTGGTATCCCATATGTAAAAATAGTATTTATTTATTTATTTATTTATTTATTTATTTATTTATTTAGTAATCAAAGGTGTCTAGCCCACCAAGGGCCAACATGCTACAGATCTCCCCACCCTTGCAAAATGTTCATTGTAAATCTTTTACTTTTCCTAATGATGTAAAACTTCTGTTTATGCAAAGGCCCTATGCATCCTGGAACTTGATGATCTAGAGAGGCTCATTTCTTTCATGCTTCTTTGCAAGTTCTCCAGCCAGGAGTAGAGCATGAGATTGAATCTCAGCCAATGAGTGACAGCCAAGTTCCCTCTTGAATTAAAGACAAAAGACAGAGGCCATGCACTGGTTAGACTACATGCACTGCTTAGTGGCCTAGTTTGGGTTGTGGAACACCTTTTTTTTTAACTAAAGGAGTTGCCTTGCTCAATTACTTTTGCTTTTCTCTGGTGTTTTGTTGTGCTATGCTGAGAGTGTGCTTTTCTAACAGGTCTACATTGAAAGACCAAAGAAGCTTCAGGTTGAGGTCAACAGAGGATGGTCAGAGTGGCGACTTGAAACACTTATTCTAGAAGTAAAGGACTCAATTTCTTTCTCTGCCTCT
Organism: Onychomys torridus; assembly: GCF_903995425.1. Classification (NCBI taxonomy): domain Eukaryota; kingdom Metazoa; phylum Chordata; class Mammalia; order Rodentia; family Cricetidae; genus Onychomys; species Onychomys torridus. The sequence goes on from NC_050444.1 coordinate 90,207,540, forward strand.
TTATATCTTAGGCTTCTGTTGGAAGGTGCCATATACTTTTAGGATAAGTCCTTCTCCCTCCATCTCTAAAATGTCCTTCTTGATGCCCAGAGTTGTTTCCTAGGTGATGCCAAATCCTGTCACATTGACAATCAAAATTAAGTCCTCTTCTTCTCTGATAAGTCTTTTCCTTTTTCATTCTTGAGATAGGTTCTTACTCTGCAGTCAAGGCTGGACTTGAACTCTATGTTTTTAATTAATTAAAGCTATTTTTATTTGTGGATATATATGTGTGTATAGACAAATTTCTAAATAATCTTGCTAAGTAAGAAACACAGAGCCAAATACAGAGGTAATAGCCAAAGAGATCAGAGAACTAATGAAGAGCCACGACTAGCCTTATCTTACCACCTTAGCACCATCACTTCCCCAGAGAGAGCTTCTTCCCATCTAACCTGTGTTTTTAATTGCCTTTCTGTTCTGCCTTCTCATTAGCTCTACGCTTAGCCACATGACTTCCTTATCACCGCCTGTCTATATAGACCTCCAGGTCTCTATGGTTGGTACTGGGATTAAAGGCTCATATCACCATGATTGGCTGTGTCCTTGACCACACAGAGACTCTGCCTGCCATATGATCAGATTAAGGGCATGGGCTACCACCTCCTGACTTCTATGTATAGCTCACTGTGTGACCTCGCTATGTGACCTCTGATCTCCAGGCAAACTTTATTTATTAACATACAAATAAAATCAAATTTGAGCACAATTACAATATCATCCCAAGTGTGTAATGTATACCTGTCTATATATGCAGGGATCTTAGGATGATGTCAGGTGTTCTGCTCTGTCACTCTCTGCTCTGTTGTATTAAGATGGGATCTCTCACTGTCCTTAGAGCTATACTGGCAGCCAGCAAACTTCAGCAATATTTCTGTCTCCATATCCACATTCCCCAGCATAGGCATTACAAAGGTGGCCATGCCATCAAACCTGTTTACATGGATGCTGGGTATTTGAACTCATGTCCTCATGCTTGTGTAGAAGTGATCTTTCCTACTGAGCCATCTGCCCAGATAATGGCCTTGAACTCTTGGTCTTCCTGCTTTAGCTTCCCAAGAACTAGGATTATAAGTGTGTGCAACCATGTCTGCCCTAAGGAAGTCTCTAGCCTCTACTCCAACAGTTCCTAAGTATAATATGATTTTACCACTCACTCCAGGTGTCCAGCTATTGTCTCTAACAGATATTGCTGTTAACATACATGAAAGCCCATTTGTAAAACAAGTCCACAAGATCCTGCACAAGTGCTGTGGAACCACTGATCAAAGACTCAAAAAAATTGGTATGTAATAAACAGTATAATTGCACACAACTCTAATAATAAAATTATTTCACAGGGTTTTATACATAACCAAAGCAATTAAAATACATATAAAATCCTCTCCTGAATGGTTGGGTAATATGAAAAAGTAACTTAGTTTATGTAACCTTAAATAAAGGTTCTTCTATGTGATACAGCCCTTCTGATCAAAGCCCGGGAAAACAAACACATTTATGAAAGGACTCCTTTCTGGGCATTTCCTTCTGCCATTGTTAATGTACATTATGTAAAGACCAGACAGTTTCAAAAGGTAAAGTCTAATATCTATTCTGAAATTTAGTTTAATGTCTAGTATGAAGTCTAGTCTAAAGTTTAGATTGCATCTCACTAACAACAGGTCCATCTTCCTGGTAGTGCTGGCATGAGAGAACAGCCAGGAGAATGATGACTTAGTTGTAATGATTTTATACTTCTTCCATTGTAGCTGTGGTTACCTCCTGGTCCTGCCTGGACCATGGTCAGGACAAATCTCTCTCACCCGCCAGTCCTGCAGTCAAGTAAATACACAGAGACGCTTATATTATTTAAACTGTTTGGCCTAATGGCTCAGGCTTCTTGCTATCTAGTTCTTATATCTTAAATTAACCCATTTATGTAAATCTATACTTTGCCATGTGGCTCGTGGCTTACTGGTATCTTAACATCTTCTCATGGCAGTAGCTGGCAGCATCTCTCTCCCTCAGCATTCTTCCACCCAACATTCTCCTCTCTCCTTGTACCACCTACACTATTCTTCCTGCCTGGCCACTCACCAATCAGTGTTTTATTTATCAATCAATCATAGCAACATGTATTTACAGCATACAGGACATCCCACAGCATTCCATGATGAAACAGTGAGAAGTCTACATGTAGAAATTAGGTGTGTGTATATGTATGACAATTTCAGATTTTCTTTTTTTTTTTTAAGTTTTATTTATATTTGTTTTCATATGTATGGGTATGTCTGTCTTTGTGTGGAGAGGAAGATAAGGGTGCCTCCAGAGACCATAAGAAGACATCACATCCCATGGAGCTGGAGTTACAGGTGACTGTGAGGTACTTTGTAAAGCAGTACATGCTCTTTACCACAGAGGCTCCAGAGTTTCTTAATTAAATTAATACTTTTCTGCATGTATATAGCAAGTGGTAGAGGATGTTACCTTCCTGAGTATGCTAGCTCTATACCACCCAGACCCACGCTGGGTTGTTTGGAAAAAGGGCCCAGGCAGGGTGTTGCTCAGCTGATCAAGTGTTCATTTATTATGCTGTTTGTTCCTTTCTTTTTTTCCCCTGTCACTAACATGATGGGAAATGTCTTATCCAGCCAACTAACAAACGTTTTGTATTTCCTAACTTTGTCATCATAAGATTCCAGAAAATTTTCAGTCAGACAGGGAGGTGTTGCTGTTTCAGTTGCCATGTGGAGAAAGACTTAGCTATGGAGGGAAGGACTGAAACAGAAGAGAAGAGATAAGCAAAAGGGTGATGGGTCACTATCCCTTCTTGCCACAGTCATTTCAGTCATCCCAGTTTCCAGCTAGACACTCCCATAATGTCCCTATACAGTAGAGGAAAGAAAAGCCCTCTTGTAAAAATAACTCCTTTGATTTCTTCAAGCCTTGGGCTGTGTATTCAAGGGCAGTGACCAGGAGTGAGTCATCTCTATGGAGTCAGGAGAAGACCACCCGTGGTTTTCCCAGCTGCATTGCCTGCGGAGCAAAAAGTTCAGAAGCTGAGGGTTTACAAAGACATAATAAAAAAGAATGAGAGAAAAATGGCTCCTTTGAAAACCCCCACTCTTTCTTTTTAACTATCTCCTGCAGCAAGTCCTTTCATTACTGGAAAATTCCAACAATGTGGATATCAAGTAGTATTTTTTTTTTGTCTGTCTCTATTTCTGCTTTGATACCAGCCTAGTGCTTAAGGCTAAACTTAGGGCAAGCCACCTATCATAGTTAGTAAAAATAGTTGTAATTGAGAATCACCACCTCGTGTCTGATCTGTGTTTCATTTTCATGATAATCCTTGAAAAATGAGACAACAACCATTCTATAGTTTATTATTTAAGATCACTTTGATTACTGGCCATAGAAATACAAATTCCATGTATTTTCAAATAAAGGAAGATTTTTTTTAAAGGAACATATTAAGGTATTCTAAGTAACATAAGTTTGAAAGTCAATCCATGCGAAATACAAATAGCCAGAAATGTATCTATTAAGCACACGCATTACCACTGAAGTACCCTTACCACCCATCAGAAATTAAATGATAAAATGAAATAAAACCAGAACCAGAATACTTCTATTCCCCAGAGACTCTTCTGAAACTTAGTGTGGACCCAACTTTACTCCTCCACATGTGCCCTGTCAGCCCTCCCTTGTAACACATCCCCATTCATTTGTGTCAGCTCCTGATACCTAGAAACACTTCAACCTGAGACCTCAGCAGCAATACCAAACTTGGGTTCAGGTACATTCAGGTATGTGATTCACATTATCTTTCTGGCCCTCCATTAGAATCTCTCCATTCTCACACTCAGCCCCTTAGTAACCTGTTTATAGGTGCCCCTTCCCACCTCCATTCCCTGGAGGGCCCTATATTTCATACATCTTCAGGCTTCCCCCTAACCCTTTCATCTCTGTCTTTTCAGACATACTCTCTGTCTTACAGCTGCAGTCTACTTGTAGGAGGAGCTACCACACCTCCAACTCCCTGTGGACCTAGCGATTTGATGTGCCTAGGATTCTCTCAGCACTTTTTGGAAGCCCCTCTCAGCCTTTTTCTCTCAACCCATCTCTTTTTCTCTATGTCACTCATAGATCTCTAAAAGCACATTCAACAAGGGAAGCATCAATTATGACACTTTCCTAAGGTAAAAAAAAGAGAAAACCAACCAAAAACCAAGGAATGGAACAAAGACATGACCAGATATTAACACACACACACACACACACACACACACACACACACACACACACACACACACACATGAAATCTAAGCAGACTCACCAAATAATGGGGGAGACAATGACCCAACTAGACATTTTTGCTATCCAATGAATCATCCAGATCCAGAAATGTGTTTCACTTAGTTGAGTTATTGCCTAAATGGTCCCCATAAAAATGCCCAAACATCCCAGGCTATTGCCAAGGCTATTGGTTGTTCTGCTCAAACTGATGGTAAGTCCTATTGCTGAAGAGAATACTCACACATCTCATTGAACACGGAGAAATAAATCTGGAACCTGACTAGAGCCTTCACCTATTCTGAGTAGTGTTCCTGGTATGGGAAGTTACTCTGAATGCTACCAGAAGAAAAAGGTAACCACTAACCCAGTTACAAACCCTGCAATCTATATCAGTGACCTGCCTACATGAGATGCTCATAAAATAGTGCCACAAACATTGTGGGAGTAACTAACCACTCTGATTGGATTTAATGCCTATTCCATGAGATGAGACCCATTCTTGACCCTTCCTGGGTAGCCAACAACCTGAGATTAGATAGGCCATGGTCCTATGAGAAAATCAAATACTATTGTCCTATTAAAGGAATGTCATAAAATGACTTCTAGAAATATCCTGCTATATCCAGAGATCAGTGTAACACAATTAGATAAGTTTCCTCTTACAGGAGGTGGGAGCTAACACAGTCACACACAACAAGACAATATGCATAGAGTAAGAAACATTGGAAACACTCAGCCCTTAATGGAATGTCTTCATCAAACCTCTCCTCTCAGGGCTCAGGGGAATATGCAGAAGAGGAGGTGGAGAGGATGCTAGAGCCAGAGGAGATGGATGACTCCAAGGAAACAGCAGGACTTTCAGAAACAGCAGGACTAATGCATATATGAACTCATAGAGATGGTGCCAGTACACATGCAGCCTTCATGGGTTTAGACCACACAGAGTACTGTCACTGAGAGAGGATGTAATCAGCCAAACTCTCCCAAATCCAAGTTGAACATTTCCTTCAATGGTTCCCCTTTCTAGGTTCAGTATGGCCATCCTTTTTTGGGGGGGACTCTCGTGCCTTCTCTAGCTTTTGAGACTGCTTTATTCAACTGTGCAGAATGGCAGGAATGCCTGAGGTTAGACATGGAATTTAGCTAATGAGAGGCAGGTGTGGGCATCTGAAGTTCTTACTTTGATACATGGAATGTGACTGAACCTTGAGAGCTCCCAGTACTAGAGAAATATTAGCAGAAAGATCAGGAGTTCAAAACTAGCCTAGATTACATAGTGAGTTCCAAGTCATTCTGGATTATGTGGCAATCTGCCTCAAAAACCAACAAAAAACCAGAAGCCCCTGAAGAATCCAGCTAAGAAATGGAGTTTGCCTGATTTCCTCCCCTGCTCACATCTCCACTCCCTTCTCTGGGAGTACATCCTTCATAAATGAATAAATGATTTGCACAAGCTCATGAACACACACACACACTACACACACACACACACACACATACACACACACACACACACACACACACACAGAGAGAGAGAGAGAGAGAGAGAGAGAGAGAGAGAGAGAGAGAGAATATTAGGGTTCCAAAATGCCACCAAAAGCCAGGCAAAGCATCAGGGATAGACTCCGTTCCCACTGCCAGCAGTCCCACAAGCAGAGTAAACCACACAACCATCACCCATATGCAGAAGGCCTAAGGTGGTTCCATGTAGGCTCCCTACCCTTCGGTCCATAATCTGTGAGCATTGGTGAGCATACCAGTTGCTTCCATGGGTTCCCTTGTAGTGACCCTGACGACCCTGGCTCATACAATCCTTCATCTCCTCAACAGGATTCCCTGGGCTCAGCCCAGTGGTTGGCTGTGGATCTCTGCATGTTTCTGTCAGTTACTGGGATAACTGGAGTACTTACCAATTCAGGCTACCTATCCACTATTGCTAGGAGTCTTAACTGGGGTCATTCCTTTGGATTCATGGGCGTTTCCCTCACATCAGGTTTCTACCTGACCCCAAAATGTCCCCACCATCAAGTCATCTCTTTCATTACTACCCCCCCTCTACCCACTCCTCAACCTGATCCCTCTTGTTCCCATCCACACCCATCCCAAGTCTACCCAGGAGATCTCGTCTATTTTTCCTTCCCAGGGAAATCCATGCACTCTCCTTTGGGCCCTACTTGTTACCCAGTCTCTCCTGGGCAGTGTAATGTAGCACAGTTATTCTTTATTTTACAACTAATATCTGCTTATGCGTGAGTACATGCCATGTTTATCTTTCTGGGTCTGGGTCATCTCACTCAGGATGATTTTTACTAGTTCTATCCATTTGCCTTCAAATTTCCTGATACCATTGTTTGTTAACAGCTTCTTAATACTTCATTGTTTAAATATATCACCATTTCTTTATCCATCTTTAGTTGAGGGACATCTAGGTCATTTCCAGGTTCGGGGTATTACAAATGAAGCTGCTATGAACATAGTTGAGCAAGTGTCCTTGATTGAACTTCCTTTCAAGAGAAGTATAGCTTGGTCTTGAGGTAGACTGATTCTCAGTTTTCTGAGAAACCACTATATTGATTTCCAAAGTGGCCTTATAAGTTTGTATTCTCATCAGCAGTGGAGGAGTGTTCCCCTTGATCCATATCCTCTCCAGCATAAGCTGTCATTAGTGTATTTGAATTCAGTCATTCTGATTGGTGTGGTCATTTTGGTTTGCATTTCCCTGATGGCTAAGGATATTGAATAATTTTCTATGTGTATCTTGGCTATTTGAGAGTCTTCTTTTGAGAATTCTCTCTTTAGATCTGTATCCCATTTTTAATTAGATTATTTATTTTTCTGATGTTTAATTTCTTTAATTATTTATATATTCTGGATATCAGCCCTCTATCAGATGTGGGCTTGGTGAAGATCTTTTCCCACCCTGTAAGCTCTCATTTTGTCTTATTGAAAGTGTACTTTGCCTTACAGAAGCTTTTCAGTTTCATGAAGTCCCATTTATTGATTGTCAATCTCAATGTCTTGCTACTGAAGGTCTATTCAGGAAGTTGTGTTCTGTGCAAATGTATTCACATCTATTTCCCACTGAAACTGTAAGCAAGACACCCCAATTAAATGTTTTCTTTATAAGAGTTGCCATGGTCATAGTGTCTCTTCACAACAATAAAAACCTAACTATGACACAGACACATCAAATGTGTTTCCATAGTGATTATGAATGTTTCAAACTGACAATGGAAATTCTTCTTCACACATCTTGAATCACAAAGACCATTCCCAAGTTTCTTCTTTGAAGGGAAAAGCATGTTGTGGTCAAACAAAACAGTAGTTACCACTGTACATTAATTGCACAGACATAGACGCATACACATATACACACACAGAAATATATATGTCTATACATATATATGAATGATGTGTAATATGTAATCTGAAGTTTGTTCACAATTAAAATTGAAATAAAAATCAAAAATTCTTGGTTTGCCTCAGCCAGGATTATCAAAGAAAGCAGAAATAGATGACAGATTTTTGCCACAGACATGTGAAGAGATACAAATGTGTCTGTCTTTTTCTGATACAGCACATTCATGACAACTCTAGCCCATGCAAAGGAATACACACACACACACACACACACACACACACACACGCACACACACACACATATACATATATTATATATATATATATATATATATATATATATATATATATATATGTATACACCTCGTGTATATAGTTTTAATTTTCTATTGCTGTGAAAAAAGACCACGAACATGGCAACTTATAAACGGTAGTATTTAATTGGGGACATCCTTAGAGTTTCAGAGGCTGAGTCCATGACCATCATAGTGAGAGCATGGAATCAGTAAGGCAGGCCTGGCACTTGGAGCAGTAGTTGAAAGATTGCATTTTGATCCAAAAGTTGGAGGCAGAGAAATTGAGTGCAGGCCAGCTATGGGCTTTTGTATCTTTAAAGCCCATTCCTCGTGTTACACTTCCTCCAGCAAGGCCACACCCACTCCAACAAGGTCACACCTCCTAATCCCTCCCTAAACAGTCCCACATACTAGGGACCAAACATTCAAATATATAAGCCCATAGAGGCCATTCTCATTAAACTAACATACACGCATACACACTTTTTTTTTGAGCTGAGGATTGAACCCAGGGCCTTGTGTTTGCTAGGCAAGGGCTCTACTGCTGAGCTAAATCCCCAACCCCCACACTTTTTATACATACATGCATACATGCATATATATAATGTATAAACAGAACACATAAACTGTTCTGATTGATCTGATTTTAGCCATCTTGGCAACTACTATTTTGCTAAAAAAAAAAAAAAAATCAGACAAATCTTGACATTCTATAAGTTGACAATGATAACATTTATGTATTTATAAATTGAAATTTCAAAGAGGACAACATATGTTAGTTGTACTATACTCAAAAGCAAATAAAAAACATAATAGTTTATGTTCATGTCTTTATAAAGCATCATATAAGGGAAGCTTATATTTTATTCAATATTAGTTACTCCTCAGTAGCATTTCTGTATTGTTTGGACAGGGTTCATGGTTTTTTTTTTCTTTCTTGTTTTTGTTCTTGTTCTTCTTCTTCCTCTTCTTCCTCCTCCTCCTCTTTCTTCTTCTTTTCCCTTCCCCTCCCACCTCTCATCCCCAGCTATATCTGAGCAGCGACATCTACTTCCTCCTACTTGGTTATATTACCTCTGTTAATTTGCTGGGACAACTGTGCTGCTTTGGCCTTTGTCCTCAGGCAAGGACCTTTCCCGTTATACCTTGCCAAGTGCCATGATGGGGTGTGGAGTGTTTAAAGTCCTCTAGTAGAAGTAACCTCCTGGGGACTGAAAGAACACCGTTTGTTTACTCAACACAGTGGCATTGTCTTATGCAAGAGCTTCTAACCCTAGCTAGCTGTGTTGCCAGAAGCCTAACCATTATTCTTCATTAATACATGCCTAAAATGTGGCATGTAATTGGTAGGACCAAATACCTAAGCTTGGAAATGAGAAGCGAAAATTGCAAAACAGCTGGGTAGGAAAAAATTATTAGACATAAAGGACATCCTTTTGACAGTTTTCTCTCCAACATTATCCTTATAATCATTTCATGGATAAAATAAGACTAATCTTTATAGCAAACCAAGAACAATTAGTGACACCATGTGTTCCTTGTTTTGTTTTCTGAGTCTCTCTATGTATCCCTGGTTGACCTGGAATTTACAATCCTCCTGAATGTATCCACTTTTCCTAGCATATACATGGCTCTCCTTAGTTTATTTCTCAATTTCCCAGCAGTATTAACAATAGTAGGCTTGCTTTGGATTAGGTTTGTCTGGGTTGAACACGGTGCTTTCTTTATTTGAAATGCATATTTGAGGTTCTAAAGTTTTCCATTTCCAATTAGGTGACCAGTGTCAGCAGAGATACTTTCATTGATATATGACCACAATCAGGAAATGAGGTTATATTAAAACAAACCCCAAGTTAGTCTGTTTATACATGTCTTGTTTGTACAAATGAGGGCAGAGTCTGTCTATGTCCTAAAAATAGAACAATTGTGTATTTTAAATTCAGAGGTATACACTAGTTTTTCATACTGTATTAAAGCACACCTCGATGATTACAGCAAGCCCATGCTTGCCTGCTTTTATTTCCGTAGCCCATAACAGAACTCTGCACTCTGCATTGGTGTCAGAAGGCTTTTTTCTCCTTGTTTCTCGGGAGGTTTAGCTAAGACATTAAGACATTTCCTAACTGACTTTAAGGATAATCCCACAGGGAATTTGATCACTATGAATTTATTTAATCTTGCTAGTAGGGTTATAAGATAAACATTCCTGGCCCACTCACAATAAATAAAGCTGAGAATGACCTTGAACTTCTGATCTTCATGTGTTCTCTTCTGAATGCTGTGCTTATATGAATGTGCCAACCTGTTCTACTTCTAGGGCTGGAATTTTTACTTGAACTTGTTTGCCTTTTCCCCCTTCATTTTAAATCAGGAACCTCTTTTCATTTGCTTTTCCTGAATTAGGGCCTAGAGATAATAGAAAATTTGCAGGTATTCTCAAGGGTTTTAAAGTCTCTACAATAATTTAATTATGTGCTTTCATTCTGATGGTAATAATAAATAGCTACATATTTTAGTTCAATAGATAATCATCCCAAGAGACAGCTGTCCTATCCTTTTAGCCATTGCATATTTTTCATTGTTTAAGATTTTTGTTGGCAACATGGGCATAGAGAGGAAAATGAGAGCAAGAGAGACTGACAGAAAGTGGGGAGAGACACATACACACACAGAGGCAGGAGAGAAGGAGAGGAAGAGAGAGAGGGAGAGGAAGAGGGGGAGAGAGAGAGAGAGAGAGAGAGAGAGAGAGAGAGAGAGAGAGAGAAAGGAGAGGAATGTGAGAATGAACATAGATTAACATTGTGTTCTTAGCAAGCAACAGTCACATTACCTCTCCACAGGAAGTACAAAGGAGGGTTCTATGTGATATAGATGAGATGAATTGTTGAGTTATTGTGGTCATCACAAAACTCATGGTTGGCACACTGAAACCAGAAGAGCCTGGTGTGGACAAGCATTGCCAGTTCATGCCATTGGGCATTTGTCTTACCATCTTGAAATTGTTTATCTGGGAGCTGGAGGGATGGTTTAGCAGTTAAGTGTGTTTTCTACTCTTGCAGAGGCCTTCTGTTTGATTTTCAGCCCTATAAGTAGCTTACAGGCCCTGAATTCCATTTTTAGGGGCATTTGAAGTCTTTGATCTCTTTTTGTAACTGCACTCATTGTGTGTGTGTCTGTGTGTCTGTGTGTGTGTGCACACGCCCATACATGAAATAAAAATAAATCGTTTAAAAATATTAGGCTTTTGAGGCCCTTTCTTCAGCTCATCAGACCACTTCCATTTTGGGAATAGTTTTTGCTTTTTTCTAAAATTTCTTACATCAATTTTTACATTGAAGTACAATTTACATTTTTACAAATAGAAATGCTTTGTGAGTAGAATGAATTATTCTGTATAAGCTGGCTGTATTGATTTGTTCACTGAGACTATGCTTTATAGAAATAATCATAACTTCAAAGTTTACGGGTTCATGAGGTAGTAGGAAGGAACAGACAGAAATTTACATGCATAGTAATCTCTAACAGTGGATCAGAAACATGAAAATACAAACCTGAGCAATGATGCTAATGCTAGCAAAATCCATTTTACAGGTAGAGAGCATTTTGGTTATAGGAGAAAGATTAACTCTATTTTAAAGGGCTTTTGTATGTACATGCATGCTTATATTCTACATACACATGCATGTACATTTCTTTCTGAATAAATCCAACATTAGAATCAAGATTACAAGTGAATTTTAAGCTTTTTTTAAAAAGATTTATTTATTTATTATGTATACAGAAAAAGGTGCCAGATCTCATTACAGATGGTTGTGAGCCACCATGTGGGTGCTGGGAATTGAACTCAGGACCTCTGGAAGAGCAGTCGGTGTTCTTAACCGCTAAGCCATCTCTCCAGCCACCTCACCACAGGTTTTATTTAAACTACTCATATTCAAGAGTTCAATTCAGATAAATTTTAGATATTTACTGTAGGAGGGTATTTATATATAGATTTGTGTATGTACAGTTTAAACTTAGCAAATAATAAACACTATTTGTTGTGAAATATTAATTTAAGATGTGTTGCATTTATTTATGCCATAGACCATTTGTCTAATAATTCAAAGATGTGTCGCATTTTTTTATGTTACATTTGTAACTCTGTAAATCTGTGCTGCTTTGTCTGTCTAAAACACCTGATTGGTCTAATAAAAAGCTGAATGGTCAGTAGCGATGCAGGAGAAAGGATAGGTGGAGCTGGCAGGCAGAGAGTAAATAAGAAGGGAAATTTGGGAAGAGAGGATTGAGGAGCAAGAAAAGGAGAGGAGGACCACAGGGGCCAGCCACCCAGTACACAGCAAGCCAGGGTGTAAGAAATAGAGAAAGGTATATAGAATAGAGAAAGATAAAAGCCCAGAGGCAAAGGTAGTCAGGACAATTTAAGCTGAGAAAAGCTGACTAGAAACAACCCAAGTTAAGACTGGCATTCATAAGAAAGAATAAGCCTCCATGTATGTATTTACTTGGGATCTGGGTGGTGGGCCACCAAAAGAGCCAAAGAGTTAAGAAAATCAGCTACATCTATTTTCTAGGACATTTATCTTATTTTCACATATTAATAGTCCTGATGTTAAACATATAAGTCTGGCCTTAATGCCATATGTCATTACTAGAGAGACAAAAGTCAGTAATGAGACTATACCCACACTAAGTTAAGTAAGTGATTATTCAAAATACATAATTAAAATCAGGAAGGATTGTTCAACAGCAAAGATCTTTCACACAGGAGCAGGAACAAGAGTAGAACAGGAATATGAAGCATAACATCTTCACGTTACTCCTGAACCAGGGTAAGAAACAACTGGGGTGTAGCGCTTAAATTGTTCTTAATAATTTAGTATTTTATTTTAAAGATGAACATGCCTGGTGCCTATGGAGGCAATGAGGGTCTCAGATCTCCTGGAACTGGATTAGAGATGGTTATAGGTTGCCATGTGGATGCTAACAACTGAACCTCAGTCTACTGCAAGAGCAGCAAGTATTCTTAAATGCTTTTGCCTTTCTTAAGAAACTATTTCTAGCCTGTGGCTAACTTAAGAAGTGTGATATTTTTTCCATCTCTCTTGGCAACTGCCAGGATTTTCTCCTAACCTGTAGTATGTTTTCTCTTAATCTCTAATACAATTGTCTTTGAGCTTAAAAAAATAAATCATTTTAATTTTATGTTTCCCCCATTTGTTGACCTTCAATTTTGCTTTGGTTTTATTTTATAACAACAATATATAAACATTATTTTTACATAAGGTATATACATATTAAGGATATTGTAGAGACAGCAAGACAGTCTGGTGGGTAAAGGCACTTATCATTAAGCCTAATGACATGTGTTGATCCAGAGGACCCAGATAGTAGAAGGAGAGAACTGACATCAAAAGGCCTTCATATGTCCACATTGACACTCACCTTCACACACACGTACACACACACACACACACACACACACACACACACACACACGCAGAATGAGAGATACAGAGTGACAAGACAGAGACAGAGAAACGGAGAGATGGATGGAAAGAGAGAAATAAATAAATACAATATAAAGGATGATGTTATAATAAATATTTTACAGTGGAATCAGGGGCCCATGAATGTGTTTTTTCATTAAAATGTCCATATGGGAGGTGAGTGCCTGGGGTTATAGTCAGAGAGGCAACTGCCCCTGGGTCCCATCACTGGACACAGGCCATCCCGGGAGGACCTGACTAATTTGGCCCCAGTTTCCAGCCAATTGGAGGGCCCTGTGGGAAGGCTCACCTTTTCCAAGACTGCAGGCAGACACTGCAGTCTCCACACCTTGCCCCCACACCCATTTGCCCGAGACCCCAGCCACTTCCTGAGACTCAGAGACCAACCCCCAGCTCCCATCTGGACCAGAGGTGGGTGCCTGGGGTTATAGTCAGAGAGGCAACTGCCCCTGGGTCCCACTGCAGGACACAGGCCATCCTTGGAGGAACTGCCCAACTTGGCCCCAGTTTCTGGCTAATCAGCAGGCCCTGTGGGAAGGCTCCCCTTTTCCAAGACTGCAGGCAGACCCTGCAGACTCCACACCCTGCCGCCACACACATCTGCCAGAGACCCCAGCCATTTCCTGAGAATCAGAGACCAGCCCCCAGCTTCCATCCTTCCCTGGACTCCCATCTGGGCCCGAGACCAGAGGAACTCCCATCTGGACAAGAGGAGCTCCCATCTGGACAAAATAAGGAGACCCCAGGGACTTCCCAAGACTCAGAGTCCAGCCCTCCAGCTCCTATCCAGCCAGCATTCTCATCTGGACCAGCACTCCCATCTGGCCCAGAGCTTCCATCTGGACCATAGAGAGGCTCCCTAAATCTGTCAGCTCTCTCTGGACCAAGTACACTGATAAGACCAAGAATGAACCCAAGAGGAGATGGGCAGACGTCAAGGCAGAAGTACATACAACAAAATAAAGAGCAATACAGCATCACCAGAACCTAGCCCTTCTCCAACAGCTAGACCTGAACATCACAGAATGTAAGAAGAAGAAGAAAACAACCTTATAAGTAACATCATGAAGAGGCTAGAGCCTTATATAGAAGAAATCAAAAATAAAGTAGAGGAACAGACAAACAAAAAATGGGAAGAACGCTATAAAAAAACTAGAGGAAAGGACAATTAAAGCAGAAGAAAACAATAAGTCCTTGAAAGAAAATCATGAAAAAGAAAGGGAGGCAGTCCAAGACCTGAAGAGGGAAATAGAAAATATGAAGAAGACACTAGCAGAAGGAATGCTGGAAATAGAAAATCTGAGTAAACAAACAGAAACTCCAGAGGCAAGTATAACCAACAGAATGCAAGAGATGGAAGAGAGGATCTCTGGTGTTGAAGATATAGTAGAAGAAATAGATTCATCAGTCAAAGAAAACACTAAAACCAACAAAGTCATGACCCAAAATGTCCAAGAAATTTGGGACACCAAACCTACGAATAATAGGGATAGAGGAAGGAGAAGAATACCAACTCAAAGGCACAGAAAATATATTTAACAAGATCATAGAAGAAAACTTTCCCAACTTAAGGAAGGAAATGTCTATGAAGATACAAGAAGCCTATAGAACACCAAACAGACTAGACCCCCCAAAAAAGTCCCCTCGCCACATAATAATTAAACAACTAAACATACAGAATAAAGAAAGAATATTAAGGGCAGCAAAGGAAAAAGGCCAAGTGACTTATAAAGGCAAACCCATCAGTATAACACCCGATTTCTCAATGGAGACTTTGAAAGCCAGAAGGACCTGGACAGATATAATGCAGACACTAAGAGACCATGGATGACAGCCTAGACTAATATACCCAGCAAAATCTTCAATCATCATAGATGGAGTGAAAAAGACCTTCCAAGACAAAACCAGATTTAAACAATACTTATCCACAAACCCAGCCTTACAGAAAGCACTAGAAGGAAAATTCTAACCGAAGGAAGGCAGATACACCCATGAAAACACAGGCAATAGATAACACCACAGCAGTAAACCCAAAAGAAGAGAAGAACACACACACTACCACCAAAAAATAAAAATAACAACAGGAACGAACAATCACTGGTCATTAATATCCCTTAATATCAATGGACTTAATTCACCTATAAAAAGACACAGACTAACAGAATGGATATGAAAACAGGACCCATCTTTCTGCTGCATACAAGAAACACACCTGAAATTCAAAGACAGACACCTCCTAAGAATAAAAGACTGGGGAAAAACTTTCCAATCAAATGGTCTTAAGAAGCAAGCTGGTGTAGCCATCCTAATATCCAGGAAAATAGACTTCAAACTAAAATCAATCAAAAGAG
Organism: Onychomys torridus; assembly: GCF_903995425.1. Taxonomy (NCBI): domain Eukaryota; kingdom Metazoa; phylum Chordata; class Mammalia; order Rodentia; family Cricetidae; genus Onychomys; species Onychomys torridus. Next base: position 90,223,374 of record NC_050444.1, read on the forward strand.
ATGATGAAGGACATTACATACTCATCACAGGAAAGATCCACCAAGATGAAGTCTCAATTCTGAACATTTCTGCCCCAAACACAAGGGCACCCACATATGTAAAAGAAACATTACTAAAGTTTAAATCATGTACAAAACCCCACACATTAATAGTGGGAGACTTCAACACTACACTTTCACCTCTGGACAGATTGGCCAAATTGAAACTTTACAGAGACATAATGCACTTAACTGATGTTATGGCTCAAATCGACTTAATCGATATCTACAGAACATTCCACCAAAACATAAAAGAATATCCATTCTTCTCAGCACCCCATGGAACCTTCTCTAAAATCGACCACATATTTGGCCACAAAGCAAATCTCAACAGATACAAAACAAATGGAATAAGCTCCTGTGTTCCATCGGACCACCATGGTTTAAAGTTAGATTTCAACAACAGAAAAAACTACAGAAATCCTACAATCTCATGGAAACTGAATAATGCTCAACTGAATCACCAATGGGTTAAGGAAGAAAAAAAGAAAGAAATTAAAGACTTCCTAGAGATCAATGAAAATGACTACACCACATACCCAAACTTATGGGATACCATGAAAGCAGTGCTAAGAGGGAAATTCATAGCACTGAATGCCCACATAAAGAAGCTGGAGAAATCTCACACTAGTGACTTGACAGCACACCTGAAAGCCCTTGAACAGGAAGAAGCAAAGTCTCTCAGAAGGAACAGATGCCAGGAAATTATCAAATTGAGAGCTGAAATCAATAAAATAGAAATAAAGAGAACAATACAAAGGATTAATGAAACAAGGAGTTGGTTCTTTGAGAAGATCAACAAGATAGACAAGCCCTTATCCAAACAAACCAAAAGACAGAGAGAGAGAGCACCCAAATTAACAAAATCAGAAATGAAAAGGGGGACATAACAACAGACAATGAGGAAATCCACAGAATCATCAGGTCATACTTCAAAAACGTCTACTCCACAAAACTGGAATATCTAAAAGAAATGGATAATTTTCTGGATAGGCACCACATACCTAAGTTAAATCAAGATGAGATAAACCATTTAAATAGTCCAATAACCCCTCAGGAAATATAATCAGTCATTAAAAGTCTCCCAACCAAAAACAGCCCTGGACTTGATGGTTTCACTGCAGAATTCTACCAGATCTTCAAAGAAGACTTAATACCAATACTCTTTAAATTGTTCCACAAAATAGAAGCAGAAGGCATATTACCAAACTCCTTCTGTGATGCTACAATTACCCTGATTCCTAAACCAAACAAAGATGCAACAAAGAAAGAGAACTACAGACCGATCTCCCTCATGAACATTGATGCATAAATGCTCAATAAAATTCTGGTGAACAGACTCCAAGAACACATCAAAACAATTATCCACCATGATCAAGTAGGCTTCATCCCAAGGATGCAAGGGTGGTTCAACATACGAACGTCTGTCAATGTAATACACCATATAAACAAACTGAAAGAAAAAAACAACATGATCATCTCACTAGATGCAGAAAAGGCATTTGACAAAATCCAACACCCCTTCATGATAACGGTCTTGGAACGAATGGAAATACAGGTAACATATCTAAACATAATAAAGACAATCTACAGCAAGCCAACAGCCAACATCAAATTAAATGGAGAGAAACTCAAAGCAATACCACTAAAATCAGGAACCAGGCAAGGCTGTCCCCTCTCCTCATACTTATTCAATATAGTACTTGAAGTTCTAGCCAGAGCTATAAGACAACATAAAGAGATTAAGGGGATACAAATTGGAAAGGAAGAAGTCAAGCTCTCCGATTTGCAGATGATATGATCGTATACATGAGTGACCCCAAAAATTCAACCAAGGAACTGCTACAGCTAATAAAAACCTTCAGCAACATAGCAGGATACAAGATCAACTCAAAAAAATCAATATCCTCCTATATACAATAGACAAACAGGCTGAGAAGGAAATCAGAGATACATCACCCTTTACAATAGCCACAAATGATATAAAATACCTTGGGGTTACTCTAACTAAGCATGTGAAGGACCTATATGACAAGAACTTTAAGTCCCTGAAAAAAGAAATTGAAGAAGTTGTCAGAAAATTGAAAGATCTCCCATGCTCATGGATAGGCAGTATTAACATAGTAAAAATGATGATCTTACCAAAAGCAATCTACAGATTCAACGCAATTCCCATCAAATTACCAACACAATTCTTCACAGATCTGGAAAGAATAATACTCAACTTCATATGGAAAAACAAAAAACCCAGGATAGCCAAAATAATCCTGTACAATAAAACAACCTCTGGAGGCATCACAATCTCCAACCTCAAGCTCTACTATGGAGGTCCTGTAATAAAAACAGCTTAGTACTGGCATAAAAACTGACATGTGGACCAATGTAATTGAATTGAAGACCCTAACATTAACCCGCACACCTATGAACATACAATTTTTGACAAAGAAGCCAAAAATGTACAATGGAAAAAAGAAAGCATCTTCAACAAATGGTGCTGGCATAACTGGATGTCAGTGTGTAGAAGGCTGCAAATTGATCCATATCTGTCACCATGCAAAAACTTAAGTCCAAGTGGATCAAAGACCTCAACATAATCCAGTTACTCTGAACCTGATAGAAGAGAAAGTAGGAAGTACTCTTGAATGCATTGGCACCAGGGATCACTTTCTAAATATAACACCAGTAGCACAGACACTGAGAGAAACAATCAATCAATGGGACCTGTTGAAACTGAGAAGCTTTTGTACAGCAAAGGACATGGTCAACAAGACAAGCGACAGCCTACAGAATGGGAAAAGGTCTTCACCAACCCCACATCTGACAGAGGGCTGATATCCAGAATATATAAAGAACTCAAGAAATTAGACATCAAAATGCCCAACAGTCCAATTAAGAAATGGGCTATAGAACTAAACAGAGAATTCTCCACAGAGGAAGTTCAAATGGCTTAAAGACATTTAAGGAATTGCTCAACATCTGGGAAATGTAAATCAAAACGACTCTGAGTTATGACCTTTTACCTGTCAGAGTGGCTAAGATCAAAAGCACAGAAGACAGTTTATGCTGGAGAGGATGTGGAGCAAGGGGAACTCTCCTCCACTGCTGGTGGGAATGCAAGCTTGTACAGCCACTTTGGAAATCAATATGGCGCTTCCTTAGAAAATTGGGAATCCATCTCCCCCAAGATCCAGCTGTAGCTCTCTTGGGGAGATACCCAAGGAATGCTCAATCATATCACAAGGGCATTTGCTCAGCTATGTTCATATCAGCATTGTTTGTAATAGCCAGAACCTGGAAACAACCTAGATACCCTTCAACTGAAGAATGGATAAAGAAAATATGGTACATATACACAATGGAGTACTACTCAGCAGAGAAATCAATGACATCATAAGGTTTGCAGGCAAATGGATGGATCTAGAAAAACTCATCCTGAGTGAGGTAACCCAGACTCAGAAGGACAAACATGGTATGTACTCACTCATAGGAGGATACTAGATGTAAAACAAAGATGACTAGACTGCTACACAACTCCAGGGAGGCTACCTAGAAAATGGGACCCTAGGAAAGACCCAGGGATCACCCAATGACAGAGAAATGGATGAGATTTATATGAGCAACCTGGATGCCAGTTGGCGTAATGAAGGGCAAGATTTGAGAGAAAGAAAGCCTAGGGGAGCAGGAGATCCCAGCTGGATCAAGAACAGAAAGGGAGAATGAGGAATAACAGACCATGATAAATGAAGACCACATGAGAACAGGAATAGGCAGAGTGCTGGAGAGGTCCCCAGAAATCCACAATGATATATCCTTTGTAGACTGCTGGCATGTTCAAGAGAAAGCCTGATCTGACCTAGTCTGGTGATCAGATGACTAAACACCCTAACAGTCATCTTGGAACTCTCATCCAATAACTGATGGAAGTGGATGCAGAGATCCTCGGCCAGGCCCTAGGTGGAGCTCCAGGTGTCCAACTGTCGAGAAGGAGGAGGGACTGCAAGAGTGTGAATTGTTGAATCCAAGATTGCAAAAAGCACAGGGACAAATAGCCAAATGAATGGAAGCACATGAATTATGAACCAAAGGCTGTGGAGTCCCCAGCTGGATCAGGCCCTCTGGATAAGTGAGACAATTGAATAGCTTGATCTGTTTGGGAGGCTCCCAGGCTGTGGGACCAGGACCTGCCCTTGGTGCATGAGCTGGCTGTTTGGAACCTTGGGCTTACACAAGGGCACATGATCAGCCTGGAAGGAGGGACTGGACTACCTGTACTGAATCCTCCAGGTTTAAATGAGTCCCCAGGGGTGTCTTTGTCCTGGAGGACATGGGAATGGCGGGGACGGGCTGGGTGGAAGGTGGGGGTGCTCACGGGAGGGGAGAGGACAGAGGAACCCATGGCTGATGTATAAAATTAAAACACATAATAATAATAATAGTAATAATAATAATAATAATAATAATAAAACAACTGAGTCCCAGAAGCCAGGCTACCTCAAGTTCTTTAATCTTAGTGTTGAGAGATGTGTTCACAGTGTTTGTTGTGCAATATAGCTAAAAGAAAGCTTTAAACAATGACTTAAGTTTAGGTTTAGATGTTTTTGTTAATGTCTTTGTGGTAAAAAAACAAAAACAAAAACAAACCAAAACTTGGAAAGCAATTTAAAGCCATACTTTTAATAACTGAGCAAGGGACTCGCTGAGGTAAAGAAACAAGAACAATGACCTCCTGGCTATGCTGGCTGACATAACTTTCTTGCTAAGGTGGAATAATTAATTCCTTGTACCCATTTCTGCCCTTAACTTCCTGATATAAAAAACTGTTGATGGATGGATATGCACCCTGAAGATTTAAAGTAGAGATGACTGATCCTTTGTCATATATAAAAGTTTAGATTTGTGATTCTTCTCATATGATTACCTTTTGAGATAAGTAATAATATGATTGCTCCTTTCTTTGTAACTACAAAATGCAGCCTGCTAGTAAAAGAACTGGCTGAGAAAAGTGCCTTGCTTGCTCACACTTTGTTAAACTATTAAAAAAATTGCTTGGACATAAAAAAAATGTCCATATGGGCCAGGTATGGGGTGCACACCTTTAACTCCCAACATTGAAAGAAGCAGGAGGATCTCTGTTGAGTTTGAGCTAGCCTGGTCTACATAGTGCATTCCACATCAGCCAGGATAAAACCCCATTTCACAAAGAAAGAAAAGATGCCCCCATGTTTTTAATTATGAAAAATGTCACCACACCATTCACCTTCCAAAGAAGTTTGAGACAAAAAGAAAACAGATGAAGGTCTATGTGCTTTCTACTTCACCCCTTTATTTATGCTACAGGGCACCTGTGTAACTCAGTTCATTCCGTGCTGGGTGTTTTTTCTGTTTTTTGAGTGATGGTGCCATGAGTTTCACTGAGCTCCACTTTCTTAGGCCTAGGCAGGATAGAGGGGCACACTCATTGCTTGAGATCAGCTTCTGTGTCATGACTAATATGTGAGAAACAACTAAAGAACAACGCAGGAGACTATGCAGGCAACAAACATTTAAAGTACAGATGCCATTTGTAGGATGCAGGTTCTCTTTATTTACTTGATTGTAGAGATGGCAAAAGAGGTTCTGCAAACTATGTTGAGCTTCTGAGTGGTAACAAGAAAGTTGGCTGCATTGACAATCTTTTTCAGCCAAATGTATCGAGCATAAAGATGCACAAAGATTGCTGATTTTTTTTCTCTGCTTAAATATTTCTGACTTCTACTGTCCATTTGCCTAGCAGTTATGCCTGAGGAAACCTCACAAATCACCCAAGTTTGTAGGATTTTTCTAGAAGTTTGTGATTCAAGGGATGACTTGCCAACAAAGAAGTGTAGAGATAGCTTCCCTTGTTCTGAAAGTTCCACTGACTAGAAGAGTAAACCAGGTATTACACATCAGCCCCAACAGGTAACTTCAACTAAATGGTAGACAATATTGAGACAATGTTGAGGGATGCAGCTGCTTGTGGATTTTCTGGTCCCCTATTAGCTAACTAACCTCTACAGTTATTTGGTTTGAAACACACATATGTATTGCAAAATATTCCTTTACACTGTGTGAAGATGTGTCACTGTGATTGGTTTAATAAAGAGCTGAAGAGCCATTACCTTGGCAGGAAGAGGTTAGGCAGGACTTCTGGGGAGAGAGAACACTCAGGGAAGAAGAAAATGGTGTTGCCAGGCAGATGGGGAGGAAACAGGATGGGCAGTGCAGTGTAAAGGTAACTGAGTCATGAAAAAGAATGTGGATTAAAAAATATGGGTTAATGTAAATTATAAGAACTAGTTAGGAACAAGCCTAAGCTAAGGCCAAGCTTTCATATTTGTGAGCTGGCAGTTCCAACAGGAAAGTTTGTCTACAGATATGTACAACTTAAAATCTAACATACACACATAAGAGAAAATATGCAATATTTGTTATTTTGGGTTTGTGCTACCTCACTCAAAATGATTTTTTTCTACTTTCATCCATCACATTTTATTATTATTTTATTTTGCTTTTCATATCCTGTTTCATAAACGCACAACATTTTTCTATCCATTTATCAGTTGATGGATACCCAGGCTGTTTCCCATTCCTGGCTATTATGAATAGAGCAGTAATGAGTATGGATGAGCAAGTATCTCTGTAGTAGGATGTAGAGTCTTTGGGGGGTATATATACAAGATTAAATGGATGTTTTGACGTTAGTTCATATTGATAAGTTACTTTAATAAATGCATTATTCAAACACCAAAATTTGAAAGTTTTGGAGTGCATTTTAGTGGCATTCAAACAGATACTGTGTTTTCATTATTGGGGTGATAAGAGGCACCAAAACTACGTCTGGTTCCTTCTTGGAGCCTTGTTATCTGGTATCAGTGTGGTCAGAGGTAGAGCCATGGAAACAAGAGGGCTATGATAAATGCAAATCAAGCACCTTTTAGCTTCTGGTTTTACTTTTAGTAGTGTCTGCTAGGTCATTGTTGTGTCCACAGAGGCACAAATAATGTGTTGGCACTATGGACACTGAGGTAAAGTATGACTAAAAATTCATGACTATCTTTGTAATAGTTTGCTTTATGTCCTGTCATTCATTCTCAGGCATTCTGACACTGACACTTTTTATCTTAGGAGTAGATGTGTAATATCTAGGATCTCAACCGTTTGTGAAAAGATAGATTTGGTTATTTAATGCTATGTACATGGGGAAAGATAAACTGTATAAAGAGATTTATCACTCCATTCAATGACTGGTAATACGTAGCTGAAATTTTCTTTAGGCCACCAACCAGCTCCCAAATAAAGGTATGGAGACTTACTATTAATTATGAATGGTCAGCCTTAGCTTAGGCTTGTCCCACTAGCTCTTTTAACATAATTTATCCTGTTTCTATTCATGTATGTTTTGCCTCAGGGCTTTTTACCTTCCTTTAATTCTATATGTCTTATTTTCCCACTTCTCTGAGTCTGTCTGTCTGGTCCCTGGCATTTCCCTCTCATCTCCTTTTCTTTCCCAAGCCTAAATTCTTCCTCCTCCTTACACTCCTGGCCCAGAAATTCTGCCTATACCTCTCTCTCACTATTGGCCATTCAGTCTTTTATTAGACCAATCAGGTGCCTTAGGCAGGCAAGGTAAAACAGCAACACATTTTTACTTTAAACAAATGCAGCACACCTTTACATAGTTAAACAAATGCAATACATCTTTACATAATTAAAAAAATTTCCACAACAGTAACATCCAAGTGCAAAAGACCCTAGTAAGCATAATGATTTAGAAGAAAGAATTCCAATTCTAAATTCTAATTCAAATAGAGAAATGTGTGAATTCTCTAGATCATGGCCAAGAGAAAAAAATATTCCAGAATGTGCCTCTTAAGGGGAGGGGGGTCACTGGATCCCATACTTTAAAAGCTGAGAAAGCTGAAATATGGGAATAAATAAATATATATATATATATATATATAAATATATATATATATATATATGATATGACATGACATGTTGCTCTGGATGAGACAGACCTGCTCTATGTGGAGTTTATAGAAGGTCAAAAACTATTTCTGAGTGTGTAGAGTTGGAAGTAGAAGTTTAGGGCTGATTAGAGCCCAGAGCCTAGTACTTGGGAAATTTTATATATATACATACATACATACTAAAGCCAAGGGCAGGAGAGTGAAATAGAAGAAATCAGTCAGTTGTCTCCAGAAGGAGATAGCTTAAATGAAGAGAGTAAGAAACACTCTACCTTCAGTTATGTGCCCTTTGAGTTTTATAGCAGATGACTATTTTTTATGTGTCCAACAATACATTAGTAAAAACAACAGGCATGTGCTGTGGTTTTCACAGCTGCCCTGGGCTCCTATTTCTCTAATCTTTGCTATGCAACTGAATGACCTTTAGCACTGAGTATTCCACTGAAATCACATTAATACAACTGTTCAACAAATTTTATGATGGAAATAGCAGTGTGAAGAACTGTTTTCAATTACCTTTCAAGCTGCTTTCAATTGATTACATTGAATCCATCTTGAATGACTTTCATGTCTCAGGTACTGGGAAAGATGATGTTCTGGATGAGACAGACCTGCTCTGTGTGGAGTGTGTAGCAGGTGAAAAACTATTTCTGAGTGTACAGGGGTAGGAGGTAGAAGTATAGGGTACATTAGAGCCCAGAGACGAGGGGTTTTCACTTCCTTTAGGAAATCAAAAACTTAGGATAAGGTAATCTGTCATGAGCCTTTTGCAGTAGGAAACGAACTTCTTGAGAACTATGGCTTTACTGAATGTCTTTGTTAGGGCTAGTATTGCTGATATGAAACACTATTACCAAAAGCAACTTGGACAGGAAAGAGGTTTGTTTGATTTACATATCCTGAACCACAGTCTACTAAGGGAAGCCAAGGCAGGAACTCAAACATGGCACCACAAACAATAACTCTATGTTAAGTAGGGTGATTGATTATTGCTATGGTGAAATACCGTGACCACAAGCAAGTTGGAGGGAAGGACTTATTTGGCTTGTGCTTCTGTATCACGGTTCATCACTGAAGAAATGAGGACAGGAATTCAAACAGCTCAGGAACCTGGAGGCAGGAGCTGATGCAGCAGAATCTATGGAAGAGTGCTGCCTACTGGCTTATGCATCCTGCTTTCTTAGAGAACCTAGAACCAGCAGGTTTTATGCTTACAGGCTTGTGAGCCCAAAGTCTGATTTTGTGGAGGCATTTTCTCAATAAAAGATTTCCTCCTCTCAGATAACTGTGCCATATATGTCTAGTTGACATAAGCCAGTACCTTAGCCTAATTTGCCTTTTTTCTCCCATGAAAATTGGTGCTTTGGAGAGGGAAAAAATCTAGAAAATTCTTTTGAGCAAACGGGAAAGCCTGAGTTAGAGTTCCTATCATGGGAGGGGTTTAGCTGCATAAGCTAGGAGAGGTAAAAGGCCAAGAGAAACCAGGAGAAATCATCTCAAGAAGGGAGTCATTGTCAGTGATGGAACCTAATGTCTAGAAGAGAAATGTTCAAGAAACCATTGACTATGTTGACTAGACAGCATCTAGCAGTCTTCCAGGAAGCTCATTTAGGAAGTGACAGGGTGGAAATTCGATTGAAGTGGGCAGAGCATGGGAGTATGAGTAGGAGATATTGAAGTATAGTCTATAGTTGTTAACAACTCAATTTGGTCAAAGACAAATGGCCCTGGAAAAATCCAGTGATGTGGCTAGCATTTGATGTGGGGGTTATGAAGGAATTTTTGAAAATAAGAGAGAGCTGAGTTGATAGGCTGAGACTGGACGACAGCTTGAAGTTAGATGGAAAGCAGAAATAGGTAATAAAGGTTGCCACAGAGTATATTGAGAGGCAGGAGAGGAAAGGTCAGAGGAGAGAGGCAATGGGTGTGAGGTAGGGGCAGAATGCCACTTCTGCAGCAGAGAAAGATGAGAGATCTTACTAAGCACTTACTATTGGCAAACAGCAAGGAGCATGGCCCCATCTGCAGGAGGTTTGTAGTCTGCTTGCATGCAAGACATTTTAAAAAGGAGATTAATAACTGTCTGTGGTAAGCCATAGCTAGGAGGTGCTAGTTTTCTAGACAGAAGCAAAATTAACTCCTGGTGCTGTGGTCAAGTAGAATAGGATTTTACTAGCCAAGGGATATAGATGTTAAAAGAAAGTAAAGGGAAGCCATTTCCTGTGGAGGGGCCAGCAGGGACAAGAGACTAACACTCTGTATTTCAGTTTATGTGTCAGCAATGAAGCAGGAATTTTTTGTTAAAGTGTATATTCTGACAGAGTGCAGTAATTTGGAGAAATACAGAGAGCTGAGAGATGATCTCAGTAAATATTTTGATGTTTCTAGGTATGCAATGAGATGCAGACAAATGGAAATGAGTAATGAGTGGCTGTTTAAATTCATGAAGCTAATAAATGACCTAATTGGGCCACAGCTCACCAAAGTCACTTCTGTGATATGATTATTGAGCACATTGTAAGAATGGCATGCAATTCAGGAAAGCCTAACTTGGCTTTGTTGAGTCTAACACCACAGGCAGAGGAACAATCCTACAGACTGTTGACTGTGAATAGAAAATGCTGTGCAGCCTCACTAAGAGATTTGCACAGAGACTTCATTTGAACCTGCGCTGAGGATGCCCACTCTCACTACATTGATTGTTCCCACAGTACAACAGACTTACACCTGTCTCCTGTGTCTTGGTGAAATTTAATTCCCATTGGCAAACATGAATTTGAAGAAAATTCTGTGATAATTCAAAGCATAAATTTAACAACAGATTTACTGATTTCCTTTCACTGTTAAAAGAAATTAACATACCATGGTTCAAAACAGCATGGGTTTTTAATCATGATATCTTTCGGTCAAAAGTCCACAACAGATCTTATAGTCCAAGCAGAACTGTAGTCTTAGTCCCCTCCCCCAACCTCTCTGCTACTTAACCCATGCTATTCTGAAACTCACTATATAGCTCAGCCTGGCCTTGAGTTCCTAAAGTTTCTGCCTCAGCCTCTGAGTATAGTGAATGCCTTGGCACAAGCTACCTACTCTGTTTCTTTCCTGGGGAGCATAGGGAGGAATCTGATTCTTGCCTTTCCCAGCTTTTAAAGACTGCCTACTTTCCTCAGCTTGTGGAGACTTCCTCCATCTTTAAGGCACCAACACTGTGGCTCTCAGAAACTGCTGATTATTCTCTGGCCATGGGTTAGAAAGGTTCTTGGCTTTTAAGGGCTTGTGTGATTGGATGAGGTCCATTTGGACGATTAAGGAGTTTCCTTTCAATGCTCTTTCCCTTAACAGTATCTATAAACTCCTTTTGCCACATAAAGTAACCAATTTATAGGTTCTAAGATTAAAACAAGGACACATTTGGGAGCTTTTACTTTTCCTGCAAAGAAGTAGAAATGGGCTCATTGTGGATGATTAGAAACATGATTTGTAGGTAACTAGAAAACAGACACAGAGAGACATAAATTTATTGCATTTCAACAAATTTACTTTCCTTATTTAAAGCATTACAAGCAAAATAGATTTGAAGACAGCCAGAAACAGATTCACTGTTCACTTTTTTCCTCTTAAGCTGTTTCTGTGGTAAGATCAAGTGTCAGGTGTTCACATAGCAAGTGCCACTCACAACTTAGTAAACAACTGATAGAAAGTGGGAATGGACATGAATCTGGATGAAAGTTTCCTGGGGAGGTCACCTTTCTCTGTTCACAGCATCTCTACTGTGACTGGGATGAGGACTGTGAGGTGAGGTATATCAAGTCCACAGGAGGTACACAGGAGGGTCAAATATCAGAGAAAATCCCAGTCAACTGAAAATCAAGAGGAAAGCAGTGAACTATCACAAAAGTGAATGAAGTCTTAAAGTCCAAGGAAAAAGTTGTTCAAAGGCAGGACCATGATATCACTGTGTGAGAAAGGGAAAAATCTGCATTAGGACACAACACTAATGGCAACATTTTCTGAGCAGTCACCATGTATCACAAGTGGTTTTACATATGTCAGACATTTTCACCATCTTAAAAAAAAAATCAATAAATAGCCAGGCATGGTAGTGTATCCCTTTGATTCCATTATGTGGGAGGGAGAAGGAGGTGGGATCTCTGTGAACTCAAGGCCAGCATGATTCATATAGTGAGTTCCAGGCCAGTGATTACAACATAGTGAGAATCCTGTCTCAAAAAACCAAAATAAGTAAATAAATATTCATAAACAAATGATTTATTTTACACAAATTGTGGTTCAATGCCATGAAACAACTAACTGGTTAAAGATCACAAAATCAGTTGTCAGTATAAACTAGGTATTCTCAGGCCTGGACCCATTTAATAGAAGAGGGGCACTCTGGAGACAAGGAGTTGTAGCTTTGTTTTTAAAAGTGGAGTGTCACAGACAGAAAAAAAAATGTGGTACCTTTTCCAGTTTGGGATCCTACTTTAAGAAGTGCTTTGTGAAAGAGCTGACTTGTGTGCATAAGCATGGGGCCAGGCACCTATGCAGACTGCACATAAGGTCATGTACAAGGCAACTGAACAGACTTAGTACACATACTTGCTATTTTTTTTTCAACTTGATACACGCTAGAGTCATCTGAGAAGAGAAAAATCTCAATTGAGAAAATACATCCATATGATCAAGATATAGGCAGACAAGCCTGTAAGGCATGTTTTTCTATTAGTGATTGATGGGGGAAGGCCAAGCACATTGTGGGTGGTACTACTCCTGTGCTGGGTGATTCTGAGTGCTATAAGAAAACAGGCTGAGCAAACTGTGAAGAGCAAGTCAGTAAGCAGCACTCCTGCATCATCTCTGCATCAAACCCTGCCTCCAGGTTCCAGCCCTATTTGAGATTCTGTCCTTTGATGAACAGGGATGTGGAAATGTAAGCAAAATAATTCTTTCCAAGTTGTTTTTGGTCATGATGTTTTATCACAGCAATAGAAACCATAAATAATACATAAATTGGTGCCACAATAGTCGGGTATTGCTGTGACAGACCTGATCAAATTGTGTTGGGAGGATTGTGGAAGGACTTTGGAATTTTGGACTGAATAAGCCATTCAGTGGCTGGCCAATGAGTTCTGTGGATCTGACTGTCTCAGCACAAATTCCTATCCCCAGTGGTGAGGTTATATATGTGTGCCTTTTTATGTTCACCTGGTCAAGACTTTTTCTACAGACCTACAGAACACATGTCTGCTTACTCCAGATATGGAGCCCATGACAGATCAAAGTATTGATAACTTCAAAGTCCAACCTGGTAATCTAATTAGTTTTATTGGGGTTAATTATAGGAATATATGTCAGGGATAACTAACAGGAACAGAAATGACTCAGAGTCAGCTGCATCACCAAAGCCATCCTAGCATGGGTGACAGCTCACAAAAACTGGGAACCTGGAGCACACTTCTAGGCCCATAGGCCTTTCAACAGTTTGGAGAGCATCCTTTTCAATTTATTCAGCTGATCTAAGCCTTTTCCTGGAAGCCGGGCTCATTTGTGCTTCTTCCAGGTAGTCAATCTGGCCTCAGAGTCTTCTTTGCAGCTGGGCTCATCTGAGGAGAGTGATTCTCAGCAGTCTTTATTGTTTACTCTTGGGAGGGAGGGGCTTAGTGAATCTGCTCAGTTTCATGGACTTTCTGAAGCTATTTTGAGTTATTTACCTTTTGTCTTAAAGTGCTTCCCTATAGGATGGAATGCTTGAATATGGAAGGAAATGGCTACCCAGTCAGGGATATAATCTCAGGTCCTTATGCTTGTGCTGTAGACAGTTTGCCAACTGAGGCATCTCTCCATGCCAGAGGAAGATTCTTAACTGCAAAATGTACAGTAAGAAAGAAATGGGAAGTTTTCTAAGTTGGCAGGAACAACTATGAAAAGAGACAATTATTAAGTATCTTGTTTTATTGCTGCTTGGTTTTAAATATTTTGAAAGGATTGGAAACAATTGGAGCTTCAGAGGAAAATGGGGGCACTGGACAAGGCTGATAAGCAATAGGAGAATAGAGTAGGAAAGTCTCTTGAATATCCTCACTCACACTGTCTGAAGTGTGAGACCACTGTTATTGGCTAAGACCAAGGCTGGAAATAGGCAACAGTGTTGCTGAGGCTGAGTTATTGGCAAGCCTCAGAAGAAAAAGCTCTGAGAGATGGAATAGAGGAAAATATATTCAATTGAACACAGCATAGGAATGTGATGGCCTTGCTGTTAGGTGTCAGGGATGGACCTGAATAGGGAAAGGAGAAAAGACAGATAGATGGACATATGAACAGAAAAGCTGGGTCAGGTAGACTGGGATCTCTGCTGAAGAAACTGCACCACCCCAGGAGTTCAGCATATTTGTTATATATTGTTGAACAGGGAGGCAAATTATTTCATACAGCTGAACAAGGAGGCACGGTCATTACATACAGATAAGGTCCCAGGGCTTATAGTATACAGCTGGCTCAAAAAGATATGTTTAGCTAATCTTAGTAGGAACAGTCTATATAGGGAGCAAACAGTCTTCAGGCCATAAATATCTGATTTGTTGTGGGGAGCTATGGTGGATATTTTCTATACACACTATCAGCATCCACACATGAACCAGAAGACAAGGCTTTGCCATTCTCCTCTGTATCTGAGGCTAGGGTCATGCATTCAGTCAGGACATTACACATTTGGGTGTTCCTCTGCCCCCCACAGTCATTTATTAGGCCATTATTAATTCCTTAGTCTTCATTAGTTGAGATAGTGTACTTAGGTCATCATTTGTCAATGTCTGTCATCTGTCTGTATGCCTATGTGTCACCTACCTTAGGGATTCCAACCATGATGGATTGAATTGTAGCTGACCTCCAGCACCCCACTATTCATATGTTGAAACTCATACTCTTAAATGGAACCATACAAGTGGAACTCTAATCTCATAGAACTACGTCCTCATAGAAGATGAATCAAAGGGTTCCTTGCCACCCCCACTCCTTCTCCCACACACATAGGAAGGGCAGAGGAGAATGTAAAGTGAATAGGTCTGAAAAGCAGACTGCCTGGGAAAGAATCTGCCAGTCTCCTGGGTATGTTCTCAGCTTCCTTCTTACAAATAGCCCTCTGGAGCTACTAAGAGAACCCTGTCCTGCTCTTTAGAAGGTGAATGGGGGCAGGTCAGTGAGATCTTGTGGTAGCTTTTTAATTCAGCTTCTTTAAATTGCTTTACTTCAACGTGCCACTTGTAGGGCTGTGGGTTTCAGAGTCCCAGCCTAGTCAGTAACACTTACTTGCTGAATGAGTCTACTAAGGCTGTTCCAATGAAATACCACAGAGTGGTAAGTGACTTCAACAACAGAAATGTATTTCTCAGAGTGCTGGGGGACAGTCGACGGTGAAGCCAGCTTTGGTTTCTCCCAAGGCCTGTCTCCTTGGCTTACACAGGAGTGTCCTCTGGTTATATCTTGTTTGTGATCACACATTGTGGATATGTGCCTTCTAAAGACTCTGGACATACTGGATTAGGGCTGGGCCTAATTGCCTCCTGACTTAATCATCTCTTTAAAGGCTTGATTTCCAAAGCAGTCATATCCTTGGTTACTAGATGTTAGGGCTTCATGCTATGTTCTTTGGACGGATAAGGTTCAGTCCCCCAGATACATATTCAAAGTCTTCTGTCCCTGCTACAAAATCAGGGTGCTATAATTTCACTAAGAAAAATTATGAGTATAATTTCACTTCTTGGAGGATGAGGCCTTGTGCATGATTCCATTTTGGGTAGTCATTCTAAGCTGTGTGGAGAGAGATGCCCAACATGTGCAACATATCTCTTAAGATTTCAGAACAGTACACAACAGGCTTTCTGTGGAATCTGGGTGAAGACATCATTGCCACTTCAGAGAACAAAACAACCTTAAGCTGAATGGAACTCATTCTAAACACTGGGTATTTGGGAAATGCCTCTTTGACCAAAACTGTGTGGAGAGAGGAACCAGGGTTATGAAACTAAAGAATTTGAACTAAAAAGTTCTCTTACTGTAAAATGGCAAGCACATTTGCATACACATGCATTCATATTAGAAGGGTATTTTGTAAGAGTTTTTATTTAACATTCAATTGCCAGAGGAAAGCAATATCCTTGTATCACTTAAGAAATGACTAATGCCCGTAGTGGAAATTCCCGGCATTCTACATTTGGAAGAGGGTACAGTTGTGCAGTTAGTATAGAAAGCACATGTATTTCTGAAGGACTATTAAATTCTCTCTGATTATACAGAGTCAGCACAGCTCATTGGCAACAAATTGGTGACTATGTACTGGCTACTAACTGTTATCTTTTCTCTAGGTAATCATAACATGCTTTAATTTGAGATGTACATTTTAGTATTTATGAAGCCATGCTTAATTTTGAAATGAGCATGATTTTTCACATTTTTTATCCTTCTTCTTTCCACTCCCTGGAAATCACTTTTTAAAAAGTTTGCACACATCACAGATAGTGTATTAGTTTTTCATTACTGTAACAAAATGCCTAAAAATGGGTAACTTTATAAACAACATCGGATCATTTAGCTCACATTATTCGGATTCAAGAACATATATCTGGCAAAAGGTCAAGACAGCTTAAGATACCTCTTAACAGGAGTAAAAAGGCTGTGAGTGTATCTCTTCTGACCTCTTCCTCATCTTATATGGTCATCAGTATTCAGTCAAGGAGGCTGCACTTTAATGGACTTTTCTAATCCTAATCAACTCTCACTACCTCCACCACATAACAAGGTCATAACAATCCATTTCCCATCTCTCCATATCTCACAATGGACATTAAATACCAAAGTATGTGCTTTAAGGGACCCATTCAAGACATATCTAGTCCACAGCAGGGAGTGCCTTCAAGGAGAGGTCACATACTGCCCACCAAGTTTGAAGTCATGGTGGAACATCATCTCTCATAATGTCTCAGGCTATTTCTCATCAGTTGGTGGAGGTAGACACACTCATTGGAAGGAACCTTGGCAGATTGTGTATAACAGGGACTTAAGGATGCTTTGCTGAGAAGCTCTGTAGTTCAGGGCTGCACATGGCTGGTGAGTAACTCAAAGCAAGATAAAAAAATTTGGCCCCCTTACTTTCATTTGCTCTTTTTTAAATTTGTTTGGTTTTTTTGTTTTGTTTTAAATGCTGGTTTAAATTTAGGCTCAACTCTGTATACAGATGTAGCATGAATTGTTAGAAGGTCTTGCAGTTCCTCAGCTGATCCGTTTCCTCAGACTGGAAGCCTCTGTGTCCTCATCCAAATGAATCTCAGCTGAATTGCTTCTCAAAAGCCTGAAAACGTAACCAGCTCTAGTTCCTCATCCTCATGCCTTAAATACCTTTCTGCTTCCTGCCATCACTTCCTCAGATTAAAGGCTCTTGTTACCAGGCCTGGCTGTTTCCAGTATGGCTTTAAACTCACAGAGATCCAGAGGATCTCTGCCTCTGGAATGCTAGGATTAAAGGTGTGTATGCCACCATTTTCTGGCCTCTATATCTAGTGGCTATTCTGTTCTCTGACCCCAGATAAGTTTATTAGGGTGCATAATATTTTGGGGGACACAACATCACCACATACAGAGACATAGATATTTAACAGTACATATCTAAGGCTGATAGACAGCAGTATGATAAATACAACTAATGTATTTTCAGGTTCCAGGAACAGTAGGCTTGCAGGCAGATCATGTCATCACAGGACTGCCTGCTCAACTGGAGTAGCCTTCACCACTGGAGCTGAATTGCCCACGTCAGTGATCACAGCTTTCTCTACACCAGAGGCCAGAAGGACCTTGTTGAACTATACAGTGGGACAGTGATCAACCAGATCATGTTTAAGGAAGACAGCTTAACCACACACATATCTTATCCCATGCCCAGGTTCTTCCCACAAAGGGACCTTGTTAGTACCCAGGTGGAAAAGATTGAGGAGTCCTTCCTGATTTCCCATATCATCCCAGTACACTACACAAGACACTCCTTTCCTACTTTTGACCTAACTTTCCCCACTTCACTTTTAGGGAGAGTGGGTCAGCACACACCCTGATGACATGTGTACAAGATTTGAATTTATAGATCATAGAGTACATTCTTTACAAGCATGTTATGGTATCTGACTAAGGTTGTGTGATGTTCTTATAAATACAAGATAATGCAAAAATTCTTTCTTCCAAAATTGATGGAGGTTTAGGTTCATGTCTGTTTTGCAAAGTAACATACCATGTTGTGAGTGTTTGTCTAATTTCTAACAGCATGTAAAGGTCACCCTCTTCTGTTAATTTAGAGTAGAAAAAAAAAGAGAAACTTCTCAGATCATCATATATGTTAAAACAACAACAAAAACCCCCAACCAAAAACTGGAGAACATTGAAAAACAGTCTAGAAATTAGGCTTCTGGAACAATCTGCTTCCTAGAGTAGTATAATAGCTTATTTGCATAGATGCTATAGATGCAGTTAAACAGAGGCAGTGTGTATACAGCATATGGGGCACATAGCATTTTAAAGAGTCAATGTAGTTACTTCCTATGAAAGAGATAATCTCACTGTTTTTTACAACATCTGACAATCTCCTGATCTTTGCAAACCCATGCAAATCAGCATTTTAAATGTTTCTCATGTAATGTAACAGAAAAGGACTGAATAGGAGAGAGAAAGAAAGAGAGAAACAGACAGAAAGAGGGAGAGAGAGAGACTGAAAGCAGATTAAGTTGCCTTTTGTCCAAATTTGTGTCACTTTCTGCCTCCACAAATAGGGAATGTGTGCTTCTTATACATGTTCATCTGCCAAACCAATTAACACTTTCCAAATGTTATCTTAATTGCATTTATTAACATAACATTAACATAGTAGGGAGATAGCATTCATTTGGGAGATATTAATTGGCTTGGCAGACATTGGAATGGGGAGTGTGGAGAAGGGTCCTTTTCTGCAGCAGCTTTTATTTCCTTTTAAAATTTTATTTAATTTCTTTTTATGTTTTTGGTGTTGAAGAGTAAATGAAATTACACTGAAAGAGAAAAAAACATATCTTAACTAAAATGGGAGCCAAGTCACAGGACCACACTGCAGAGAAAGGCATGTGGTACACCTGTCGGCCAGTCCTCCTGGGTTCCTTCCCTCTGTGGTATCTGTGTAGCCATGGGATGTTAAGTTTCTAGACATGTCCTGAGTGACACTGCAAACTGTTCATATTATCTCAACTACTTTACAGATAGCCGGAATGTGTTTTTGTGATAAAAATGAGGCTCTTACTGGTACACAATCTTCAAACCATGCACCGTTCTATATATGTTCATTCATTAACTCACTCATCAGGTATTAGCAAGTGCCTGCTGTCATCCAGCTTTCAGAAATTCTGGGATTCAGAGATAAACAAGGTTGAGTTCTTGGCTTAGGAATTGGACACAAAGGTAATGCCGGTATTTGGGTTACAGTGGATACTGTAATTATGAAAGAGTTTATTTAGGCTTACTGTTCCAGAGGGATAAGAGTCCATCATGTCAGGGAAGCATAGTAGCAGGAACAGAAAGCTGAGAGCACACATCTCAACCATAAGCATAAAGCAGAGTACAAACCGAAAGTGTCTGGAGGCTTTTAATCTAAAAACCCCTGCACCTTGCCTCCATTTGCTTCCTCCTGTAAGGCTGTGCTACCTAAATCTCCCCAAATAGCACACCAAATGAGAATGTTCAAGTGCCAGATATTGTGGGGGTTATTTCTCTACTGCATGTCTACTGACCTTGTTGTGAATTGATACTTCTGTGGCTCTACATTATTGTTCATGTGGAGGGCAGGGAGTGTGGGTGTAGGATGTGTAGAGGAGAGCAAAACTGAAGACAAATGACTGTAAGTATTGAAGTGTTTGGGGGCTGAGTCAAGGCAGAGAAACTAGGCACAAAGAAAGGCAGATAAAGAAGTCTGTGATGAGAGCAGCTACTGACATTATTGAGGGATTTCTTTTTGCCAGGCAATGCTCTTAGCTCTTGATGTGAGTTGAAGTTTCTCACAGCAGGATAAGAGGTTCTGTCTGTCCATTTTAAAGATAAGACAAGTAAGCATGGTAGGCTGAGTATTGCCACCTACAAGGCTGTCCACATCTTAGACCCCAGAACCTGTAAGAATGTTACTTTAAACAGCAAAAGAGGCAGGTGACAAATATGACTGAGTAATGGATACTCAGACATTGGTTTGTCTCTTTGCTTATGTCATGAAAGGGTCTTTAGACAAAGGAGCTAGCAGATCAGAGTTAGCAGAGATTCCCGAAGGCAGAGGTATGGTCAGAGAAAAAAGAAGCTGCCACCAGCTTGCTGGTTTTGAAGAGATCTTGAGCCAAGGAATGTGGTAGATTTCTTAGCATTCTGTATAGTGAGATGCCTTTCTTTCATTTACTTCCAAGTTCAATTTATTGACAGCACTAGATGAAAGTCCTTTGTTTAATTACAATTACACAACACAACACACACACAAGATTTATTTATTTTATGTCTATGAATATTTTGCTTCCATGCATTTTTGTTCACTATGTGTGTTACTGGTACTTGTAGAGGTTAGAAAAGAAATCATATTCACTGTAACTGGCATTACAGGGCATTATGAACTTTCATGTGCATGCTATGAACTGGACCCTATCACAATCTTTGGAGAGCATACTCCAAGACCTCACCCTGGGTATGCAAAAAAAAAAAAAAATCCATGATGTCAGCGAGAAGTAAACTTTTTCCATCTGAGGGGTAGGAAAGAAGCACATACATTCTGATGGCAACTTTCTTTATTACTGCATCTTGAACTCTCTTCCTCCTTTGTCTCAATATATAGTCATAACAGAAATCTCTGGACAATACATGAGTTACATTTTGAGGGTCACATTGCATTTCCCGAGTAAACAAGAAAAAGCAGAGCCATTCTGATAACACACATGAAGTCACACAGTTTCTCTCAGACTTAGAATGTTATGTTGACCAGGCAGCCTGCATGACTGGGATTGACTGTCAGCCAAGCTCCATGTTGAGCACGTGGGAGGCACATAGTGCTCCAGTTCTCCAGGGACAGTGACCTTAAAAGCATCCCAGGACCTAAACATAAACAGTTAGTTGGCTGAACCTTGAGTCTTGTATCAAAAAATTGAGTTTAGAAATTCATGCACAGAGTCAATTGCTGAGAGAATTTGTGCAGGAAGTTATTTCTTTAATGTTATCAGCCAGATTTTCCAAGTGAAGAACTGGCACTAAAGTTGCTTCATGCCTGACCTTAGTTCAACAACCAGATACCTGGGAATCTGTCCTTGTGTGATTCATTTGCAGGGACATGATCTGATTACCAGAAACCCCCTTGTCATAGCTTTGGCTCTGTTAAAATTTCTCCAGTTGTCCACAATGATCTCAGTTCTCTCTAGAGCTTCAGTACTGAATTGTGCAATCCCTCTATCATCATGTCTTAGCCATGTTTAATAAAAGCACTTCTCAAATATGTTTAACCCTTGCTTGTCTGTGGGCTTTTGCCTGTGTTGTTCTTCTGTCTGGATCATGTCTCCCTTTGTTACTAAAGTAAATCCTCCCACTTCTCATCACCCTCATTCTGTAAGGATGGTTTGATATCTCTCCCAAAGCTTCTTACAGCATTCTGCTTGGTTCTTTAGATAACAATTATATTTATTTCTCATTTTAAAAACAATATTATTTAGCAGATTCATACATGAATGAAATGTATTTTGATCATATCACTCTTTCTAGCCCTCTCTCATCCCCTTTGTACTCCTGCTGAACCTCTTTTTCACAAGTTTCCCTCCTATATCATGTCTTTCTTTTTTTTGTTTTAAAGCGACCTATTGAGTTTAATTTGTGTTGGTTAAATGAACACGGGCGGTATTTACTGGAGAATGGGCAACTAACTTGTATCATTATCATGGAAGAAATGACTCTTTTTTCATTAGTAGCCATTAAATAATGACTCCTCAGGGAAATAGGGATATGGGAATCTCAGGTCCCTCCTCATTTCTGAAAATTTTGTTGGCAAGCCCAATATTGTGTAGGTCTTGTACAGGTAACCACAGACACTGTAAGTTCACAACTGTAATGGACATTTCATGTTCAGAAGACAGCATTTCATGGCATTCCTCATTTTCTTGCTCTTACAATCTTCCTATACCATCTTCCCTAAGCTTTGGAAAGAGGTGATAAGATTTTCCATATGAGGCTAAACACTGAATAGTCACTGATTCTTATCATTTTACCAGCCTCTACATTAACAATGCCCACTGAAAAAGAATCTTCTTAGATTGAGAGATTCAGCTGTGAACATAAACTTAAATAATTTAAAGATGGTTTGACAATATCTCTGTTTAGAAAAACAAGAGTAGTAGGTGTATGTGTCTATGTCCCCCAACTGTACCCCATGATCTCTGATCTCCATTACCTATGTTTTTTTTTAAATAAATCAGGTTTAAAATACCAGGTATGAATTCCCTGAGGAACAGGCCTCCAATTCAATAAGAAAGTGGTTTGTTGCTACTGCAACACTCATATACTTATTGCTCCTATGAGCACATCTTGGTTGGCAGGTCTATATTCAGTCATGAAGTCCACAACTGGGTTAGACTATTGATGACTTTAAAGGGTGGCATTATTTTAAATTGCCTTTAAAATTGACTATCAAACCACCATAGTAAACTTCTTATGCATATCTTCATTTCCACCAACTGACAAAAAAGTATTTGTTTTGGTTTGGGAAACATTTTCTTAGGATGAATGAATAATTGAAGTACCATAATGACCCTATTATTTAGGCAAGATATTTGGTACACACAAGCCACATAGCATTGGGTTTGGTTAGTTGCATATCTAACACTGCTAATCAGTGCCTCAGTTCTGAATCCACAGCCCTTTGAAAGCTTAGTCATGAACTCTGTGACTTTGGGTCCTGATGAGGGTGACAAGGAATGAAGAAATGATAGAAACATGTATAGAAAAGTTGGGATCAGCTGGGCCTTGTGCTCTGAGGGAGATGTAGCAGCAGATTAGGAACTCAGCAAGTTTATTATACAAAGACAAATGAGCTAATCTCGGTAGGGGTTCTTTATAGAGCATTCTTAGTCTGTAGTAATCCAGGAGTAGGAAGCCATGGTTGGTACTTTTTATACATATTGCCAACATCTTTTCTCAGACCAAGGGAAAGCATAACTGGGGTTGGGAGGGGGAGGCCTTGCCATTACACGGGTCTGAGGTATTCTGAGTTTTTGCCATGGTTGTGCTTATGCTAACAATATACATTAACTCAGGACTCTACCTGCTTTCTACACTTACTCAGTATTGACCTCTATTTTATATATTAGATTGATGTGGTCTCTTATGGAGCTCACTGTCTAGAAAGAAAGACAATAATAAGGAAGTAAAAAAAAATAATTTTTGAGGCTAAGGACATGGCTCAAGTTGTAGAGTGCCTGCCGAGAATGCACCAAGTTCTGGAAACTATGCATAATGGCATATAGATGTTACTGTAGCTGAGGTTGATCAAAAGTTCAAAGTCATCATCAGCTACATAGTAAGTTCTGATCAGCCTGGATTACATGTGACCCAGTCAGAAAAGCAAGCAAACAAACAAGTAAGAAAGAAGTAATACTACTGAGTAGAGGGAAATCCTATGAAAGAAATATAACGTTGATACAAGATAGAGTGAACATATATATGCAAGAATAGATTGGTAATGGAGGTTCTCATTTGTAATTTAAGTACTTGATGGGTTAGGGCAGGAGAATCCATTGTTTGAAGTTACATAGTGATACCCTATGTCTTGAGTTTTGTTTTTGTTTTTGTTTTTTTTTTTTGTTGTTATTGTTGTTTTTTGTCAATTTGACACAGCTGGAGTTATCTGGGAAGATGAATCTTGTCATACAATTGCCTCTATTATGTTGGCCTGTAGGCAAGACTGTGGGACATTTTCTTAATTAATGACTGACATGCAAGAATTCAGCCAACATACAGTTTTGGGTTGTAAAAGAAATCAGGCTGAGTAAGCAAGCTGTGAGGAACAAGCCAGTAAGCATTACTCCTCCATGGCTTCTGCTTCAGTTCCTGCCTCCAGGTTCCTTTTGAGTTTCTTCCTTGACATCGTTCAACAATGGACTGTCATCTGTGATTTGAAATCAACTCTTTCATCCATAAATTATTCTTAGTTATTGTGTTTTATCACAGCAATAAACATTCCAAATAAGACAAAAATTCTGTCACAGACTTGACCATGTGTCTTTTGGGTGATTATGGTAGCACTTTAACTTTGGTCTGGAAAAGTCATTGAGTGGTCAGAGTTTAGTGGGCTATTCTGTGAGAGTGTGGAATATAAAAATGCTAAGACCGATGCAGGTGATGGAGGCCTAGTTTGTGAAGTTTCAGAGAGAGGACTACTGGGGCCCTTTGAGTAATGTTTTGAATAAAAAAATCTGTGGTTCTGATCAGTTGGGACTGAAGAATCAGAAATGATTTACAAGAGACCAGTAGTGAAGTAAAACCTATGCTTTACTTAGACAAATGATTCTGGTTAGCTGGAGTTGAGAAATTAGTGAGTAGGAAGAAACCAACATCATTGAAGTGAATTTTGCTAATATTTCCTCAGTTCTATACAGAAGCTGTGGTCCAGCAGGGACCAAAGCTGCATCTTATTCAGGCAGCTGAACTTGGAAGTGTGTATAAAATGTGTATCACTCAGGTGTAACTATTCCTGAAGTCATTGAGAATAGATGAGGCTGTTGATGTAGCTACGGCTGGATTACCTGAAAAAAAGGGGCCACTTGTGAATGTGAAGCCTCAGTTGTGATGGGGACCCACAGCACCTTGGAGATTATAATACTATGGGATGACTCCTAAGCATAGGAACAGCTGTGGATATATCAGATCTGAGCTTATGTGATGCTTTGTATGCTGTGGATGTTGGACCCAGATAGGTAGAGCTAGCCAGGTACTTTGGAACCTACACATCAAGCTTTGAACTCCCCCACCACCAGGATTCAAGCTTTACTGGTATTTTTCATATATATTCTTTAAAAACATTTTATGTTTAAGATTATAATAGAATCACAACATTTCTTCTGTCTCTTTCCTTCATCCAAATCACCTGTGTACCCATTCTGACCCTCCTTCAGATTCATGGTCTCTTCTTTCATTGTTATTGCATGGATTTCTGTATATACATATATATTCCTAAATATGACCTGTCCAGTCCATATAGTATTACTTATAAATATGTTTTCAGGGCTGACCATTTGGCACCTGATAGCCAATTGGTGTGTTCTTCCCTGGTAAAGGCTATTTCTCCTATTCTTAGCTTTCTGAAATTGCCTATAGTTCTTTATGTAGGGTGGAGGTGTCCTGTAATTTTTCTCATCTACTTTGGCATGTACACTGATGCTGTCCTTGTTCAGGTCATGTTTGGTAAGTCATGTTAGTGAGAATTTATGCTTCTGACATTACTAGAAGATACTATCTCACAGTAAACTCCTTGATCCTCTGGATTTTGGAATCTTTGCACTCTCTCTTCTGAAATGTTCCCTGAGCTTTTGGTATGTGAAGTTTTTTTATTTATTTATTTTATTTATTTTTTATTTTTTAGATGTATCCACTGGGACTGGGCTCTACAATTTAGCATTTTTATTGGTTGTAGTTTTCTGTAGTGGTGTCTGTCTCAGGCCAAGAGATGTTTTCTTGATGAGGGATGAAGACTACAATTTTCTCTGGGTATAAAATTGTTGTTTATAGAGTATTGTTAAGGATTACGTTGGTTTAGTAAATTAGTGGTTGTAGATTCTCCTCCAATTACCATGACTGCACTATCACTGAGTAGTTGTCTAAGTTCCAGTGTCAGGTATGATCTCCCTCCTTTTGAGTTGGTGTTAAGTCCAATTAGAGAGCTGCTGGTTACTGCCTAGGTATGCAAGCCACTATTGCATCTTTAGGGTTATCATATCATGATATTAATTGATGTGATTCCTAGGCCTCATAATTTGTTGGAACTATTGATTTTCTTTCTCTTTGGAAGCTTGCATGGCATCTTCTGTTACCATGGAAGCTAGTCTTTAAGGAAAGGTTAGTCAGGTCAGTTCCAGCTGGGTCCTGTTCCTGATGTACATGGTGTGGCTTCAGCAAACTAGGAGCTTACTTTCTACCTCTGGGGTACATCCAAGAGCAACAATAATAGCCTGCATGTTTTGGGAGTCTCTTGGACAGCCTTGACCAACAACTCAAAAGAGGGCTTCCCATGTCTTATAATTGGGTTTTTATTATGGGTTTTTTGGCTCTTTGGGGGAGCATTGTCAGCTCAGATGAGAACATTTTATTAAAACTATGTGCATTTATACATAGGTTACATGTAGTTTTTTTGTAAATATAACAGTATGCTTCCTTGTGTGTTTTTCAGACATCCTTATTATTATTTTACCTTCCTCTCTCCTTTTGTGTTTACTCCCCCAACATACACACAAAAAGAGTTTGCCCTGTCCCATTTCCCTGATAAAATCAACTTGTATCCTGCTATTCACTTTTCTATTGCTTCTCAACATACCATATCCTGACAATGGTCCCATTTTACTTTCCTACTTTCTGTAGTTACTACAGGGTACATACTCATTTCTGAAGATTTTGAGTAAGGAGCCTCTAATGAGGAAAGCATGTGATGTTTGTCTTTCGGGATCTTCATTTCCTCAATCGCTATCATCTTTTCCAGTTCCATTTATTTTCCTGCAAAGTTCATGATTTTATTCATGAAGAGTATTCCATATTGTGTATGTAGTACATTTTCACCATCTATTCATTGATTGTAGGAGGTTTAAGCTGTTTTCATTTCCTAGCTAATGTGAATAGAGCAGCAATGAACATGGCTGATCAAGTATCTGTGAAATAGGAGGTCAAATTTTGAAATGTGCCAAGGAGTGATATAGCTGGATTGTAAGGTAGATTTATTTTTTAGCTTTGAGCTTTCTCTGAATTCTTCACAGTGACTTGTTTAGTTGCTGTACTGGTTTGCAATCCCAC
The DNA here is from genome assembly GCF_903995425.1 of Onychomys torridus. Classification (NCBI taxonomy): domain Eukaryota; kingdom Metazoa; phylum Chordata; class Mammalia; order Rodentia; family Cricetidae; genus Onychomys; species Onychomys torridus. The sequence continues at coordinate 90,250,472 of NC_050444.1, forward strand.
CAACAGTTCCCAGCATCACCTCTAGCATTGGTTATTGGTTGTTTTCTCTTATTGTTTTGTTTTTAATCTTTGTCATTCTGAGAAGGAAGGGTAAGGTAAAATATGAAAACTGTTTTGATTTTCATTTCTCTAATTACTATGGATGGTGAACTTTTTCAGATATTTCTTAGTCAATTTTATTTTGGTTGTTTGTTCTTTAAAGAATTCTCTGTTCAGGTCCATTTTCAAATAGTTCATTTTTTTGACTCCTTGAATTTTGAGTTCTTTGTATATTCTAGATATTAATCCTCTGTCAGGTATAGAGCTGGCAAAGATTCTTTCCCATCCTGTGGACTTTATCTTCACCTGACTGATAATTTCTTTAGCTGAAGCACTGAAATTTTTGCACTATTGAGTTTTGGTTTTGTTTGATTTGATTGTGACTATACCCTGATTCTTTTTTCTTGGACTAAGAAAGTATGTATTTTTGATTTTTATAGTAACCCACAGTTATGAGATGGAACTTTTAGTGATGTTGGATTTTTAAAGAGTCTTTTAATTTTTAGTGTTTTAATTTTTAAAGACTCTGAGCCTTTAAGAGTTATGCTTTATCTTATAATAATATATTATTAATATGAGTTCTTGGGAATAAATGGAAAAGGAAGGTTATGGTTTAATAGTAAAGTGTTGATGTGTCAAGTTGACAAGGGGTTAATTGTTCTGGTTGTTGTTTTGTAGGCTTGGCATAAGTTATAGTTATCCATGAAGTGGAAGTTCAACTGAGAAAATGTATTCATTTTCATATGGGGAAAACTGGGGGGTATTTTCTTGTCTAATGAGTAATGTAGGAGGGCTCACCTCACTCTAGGTAGTGCCATCCCTCCCTGTACAAGTGGTTCTGGGTTATATACAAAAGCAGATTAAGCAAGCCATGAAGAAAACACAAAAAATACAATAAAAAATCTTAATTAATGTACCCTGTCTCCAAAAATCAAAGCAAAACTAAACATATCCAAAAGGCAATGGGGATCATGGATGACTTGTATTTTTTGCAGCTGTCACACCATGGCAAAAATCTGAAGCCTGGCTCTCTATCACAATTCAGACATAAAACAAATCATTCCATTCACTGAAGAAATTTAAATATTTATGTTTTTATATTCATATACAAATCATATGTACAAAGTGATTTTTTTATTTAGTAGGTTTTATTATTTTAAGGTGTTTTTTTTTTAAGACAATGTTTCATGTAGCTCAGGCAAGCCTCAGTTTTCCATGTGCTGGGATTATAGGCATATGCCAATATAACTGGCTCTAGAATGGCTTTTGATCAATATGAGAAAAAAATTTAATATATTTGAAAAAATTTATGCATCTTGCTCTCCCCCCTCTTTCTGTGTCTGTGTATGTGTGTGTCCATAGAGGTCAGAGATGTTGAATTCTCTGGAGCTGGAGTTCCAGGTAGTTGTGAACCATATGATGTAGATGCTGGGAACAAAACCCAGGTCCTTTGGAAGAGCAAGAAGTGTCCTAACTATAGAGACATCTCTCTATCTTCACCTTAAAATAATTTAAATTTTCCTATATGATATGTCTTTTTAAATTCAGTTTCAAAAGTGGATACACATACAGTTACCAAACAAGGTAATACACATTGATAGATTTTGATATTTATCTTATTCTTTATTAATAAGATTTATCCATCTAGTTACAATTGCTACCTCATGTGGCCACCATTAGTAGATATGAATGTAATGCTTGCAGAAATGTGTATGCTATGATTACTTATTTCATTGTAAAAAGTGGACCATGTCATGTTCTGTCAGGTGTTTACAATTTATCAAATACCCTTTTAAAATATTACTGTTTTAAAAATAATTTCAGTACTTGTTCCAATATTATAGTGTAAAGATTTTGACCTCTTGGATTCTGAACAGTCAGGATTGTGGCATTTGGGATGGTTGCCTAAATATCCATTAGACAAGCCAAGGACAAACTCTCCTGGCAAAGTGAAACACATATACAGAGCTCTGAAGTGGAGAACTCTCTGGCCAAAGTTAGATCAGAGAGCTGGCACTAAGTGATGGGGGAAAGTGAGATAATGTCAGCTTGGATTCTGTAGCTGGCAGGGTCTAGGCAATATTGGATTTGTCCTAGCTGGGACTCTAAGCAGGGTTAGAAGCTACTTAGTTCATACCGTGCCAGAGTGAGAGTCCTAATGATTAGAATTTCAGGAAATAAAATCCCACATAATTGGCAAGGGCAAGCTAGTGTGATAAAGAGTTCCAGAAGCACTATGGATGTAGTGACTATTTCTTCTGGAGAATTATGGGTTCCTTTTAAAAACCATGGTGATATTTTCATTAATATATTCATATTAATAAGTATTATACCAGTGTTCTCTTACAGAATAGATCTGATAGAATGCATGTATGTGGTGGCTTGAATGAAAATGGCCGCCATAGGCTGATAGATGTGAATGCTTGGTCACCAGAAAGTGGCACTATTTGAAAGGCTTGGGAGATGTGATGTTGTTGGAGGAAGTGTATCACTGGAGGCGGGCTTTGTGGTTTCAAAAGCCCATGACAAGTGCAGAGTCTGTCTGCCTATATGTCTTTCTTTCTCTCTGTCTGTCTGTCAGTCTCTTTCTCTGCCTACAGATCAGGATATAACTCTTAGCTACTGCTCTTCCATGCTACCAAACTCCCTACCATAATGATAAGGGACTAAACCTCTGAAATGGTAAACAAGCTCACAATTAGGTGCTTTCTTTCATAAAAGTTGCCTTGGTCTCTTCACATCAACAGAACTATGACTAAGACAATATTATTGGTGGAAGTATTAAGGCAACTCCCACAGTTAAAAGGGAGGTTTATTTTGTGGGGTAACTTACAAGTAAAGGGAGAGGTTACAGAAAGGTATAGTGCAGTCCAGCGGTGTTCTCTGGAGAACTCTGCTTGATCTACCTCCAGTGTTCAGGATCCAGAAACCAGGAGAGATGGCACATCTGGATCTCAGGTCTTAAGTGCTCCTGTCTCAGCCTTTTCTTGTAGGCATGACAGTTACCAGAAGCCTCAATGAGGGTAGTATTTCTAGGACAAAGCTGGAACAGCTACCACTACATCTCCCCCTTTTGTCTAAATAAGAAATTTCTAACCTAATGCAAAACTATATACAATAGGAATGATTATCAAATATTGTTCAGGAGGAATAAGGGATAATGACCTAGACAAGATGGAACTACAAACAACACGAACAATATCAAACAAGAGACACATACTAAAACCAGAGAAGTCTGGAGCATGGGTAAATGGCACATTACAGAGATCATTCCAAAAGGTGCCCTATCCTGAAGAACCTGAATCTAATACTCATTATATTCTATCTAAGATAGAAGATTGTAATTTCAACTGTTAGTCTTTAATCCCCTTATGGAAGGACATAAGCAACTTTTTAAAAGTAGACAGAGACAGCTGGTAAACTGGACAGTCACCTAATGTTTCTCAGCATTGTTGGTGCACTAAAATTGGCTACAGGTCTAGAGTATCTGACAGACCAGTCACCTTTCTTTGTGTCCTGCTTGTCCAGAAAGGACAGCATTTGTACTGTCAGCAGTTGAGGCAAGGGCAGTTCTTTGCCCAGTAGGCCATTTTGTGTCAAGAAGAAGACAAACTTCCAAATGGAAATGTCTTAGAAGCCCAACATTCTCTGGGATCAAATTGGTGCTGCCAGGAGCAATTGTGTCTCATGTCAACAGAATTCTAAGTTATTTAAATGTCATATTCTCTAGGTCTATGAAGTGTTTGAAGATTACCTGTCCATCCGACCTATGTATCTGTAAATCTGGATAATGTAACTAACATAACTATAGAGATGACAAGCATAGGTGATTATAAATCTATAAGTCTTATCTACCTAAATAACCTAAGGACTAAGGCTTCATGTAAATAAGGTAAAGTCTATAAGCAAATGTACAGTAAAAGGAAAATGACTTCAAAATTGTGACAATACACAAAATAGCTTTAACAGAAGTAGGAATGTATAGTGGAATATGCAATATGACAATAATACTAAATAAATATCAATACACAAAATATCCTAGACAGAGGTAGAATATACATATAGTATGACAGATATAAATGTATATTTGTAACAATATACAAAATATTTCAAATAAGAGCAGAAATATATGTACATTATAACAAATATAGTACTGTATTGGTATCAATATACAAATTATCTTAAACAGGAATATACAAATAGTTTACATTTGTATCATTTGTATCAATATACAAGAATCCATAACTACAAATTATCTAAGGCTGCTATTTTACTAAATTTGTTAATAGTATATATAATAATCTACCATAATAACAGCTACCTACTACACAATATATGTATGAGATTTACTAGGTTGACTTACAGGATATGATCTGGATAGTGCAACAGTGTCTGAGAATCCAGTAGTTTCTCAGCTACCTCTAGGACTTTTACAGCATCATTTAATGAGGCATGTCCAAACTTGTGGGTCACATGCACCCAATGAGAACTATGAATGTGTCCAACACAAAACTGTAAACTTACTTAAAATATTATAAGATTCTTTTCCAATTGATTGTGTAGCTCTAGAAAAAAATTAAAAAGTTATTCTAGCATATATTTTTACAACAGAATATTTTTATTGATTATTTGGGAATTTCACATAATTTCCCAATCACACTCACTTCCCAGTCTTCCCAATGCCCCTCCCCACCTCACTTTGTGACCTCCTCCCCACAAAAGAAAAGAAAAGAAAAAAATATTAACTTCAATTTGTGTTGTCCATTTACTCACTGGAGCATGGTCAAACTGTGAGTGGCCAGCCACTTAAAGAAAACTGAGTCCTTCACCACCCCTACCCCTGCCAGAAGCCATCAACTGTGAAGAGCTGTACTTCAGGATTCCTATGACAATTTTTAAGAGCTCTCTTCAATGGCTTCTTGTCTAGACTGTTTCTTTTCGGGGGAGGGGTGGGGGAAGGGGATTGTCACAGAAGCCTTGTATGTCTCATTCTCAAGTATGAGTCTGCAGTTGTTACCATTGCAAAAGTAGCTTCTTTGCTCTTTACAGTCAGTGGCAGCAAGGATCATGGACTTTTACATGTTTTCTGGTGACAGCACAGATCATGTACATCCACATGGCCTCTGACATCAGCACAGACTACAGACCTCAGCATGTTCTCCATTGGCAGTACAGACCACAGATATCAATATGGTCCTCCCTTTGGTGGCGGCACAGGCCAAGGACATCAACATGGCCTCTGGCAGCAACATGGGTCATGGACATCAACATGACTTCAGGTGGCAACATAGACAGACCATAGACATCAACATGGCCTCTAATGGGAGCACAGACCGTGGACCTCAGACATCAACATAGCCTCTGGCAGTAACATGGACTACAGATATCAACATGGTTTTAGGCAGCAGCACAGACCATAGACTCACATGGCCTTCAGTGGTAACACAGGCCACAGACACCAACATGGCCTTTGGCAGTGGCAGCACTGGCCATGAACCTTATAACATGGCCTCAGGCTACAGTACAGACCACAGACATCAACATGGACCACAGAAATGAAGATAGCCTCCAGTGGTAGCACAGGCCATGAGTGTACACGTGTCCTCCAGCCATGGCATGGGCCACAGACATCCACATTAACACAGCCTGGGGTGGCAGCACAGACCACGGACATGGACACTAGCACATCCCCTGGCTATAGCATGGATCACAAATACCAACATGGCCAACTCCGGGCCCATTATAGACCCTGGAGGTGTTTTGAGGAGTCCCAACCCAGAAAGTGAACTGCTCCCACATTCACATCCACCTTAGCCTTCTCCCACAGCTGCCACCACCATTATATCCTTATTCCACCTCTTCCCACCATTCACATGCTGTTTTATTCCTTCATTTTTCCCACCTCTCCATCACATATTTGTTCACTGAAGAGGCATTGCAAACTGCAGTGTGTCCCATAGTACACACACACACACACACACACACACACACACACACACACACACTTGCCCAATCAGCTTTACGTGCAAATACTCATTGCAATAAGTCATTGGTCTGGTTCAAGGTTTCTGGTTTCTCAAGCGCCATAAATATTGGATCATTGCAGAGACTTGTCTCACACATCCTGCTGTTTTCCAGAGTCAGGGTGGTCTTGCTACAAGCTCCAGGCAGGTGCCTATCTCCCTGTCCTTGGTGCTGGCCTCTCTGAGGCTCAATGGGAACAACCTTCATGCTTTCAGCCTGTGTGCAGTGCCCTCCCTGGCCCTGTGCTACCCTCCTCCCAGTACAGTAAACAGCAGTGGCTGCAGCTGCAGTGGCTCCAGGCTGAATGAGATGGCCCTATTCAGTAATGCCAAGTTCTTTCCCACTGTGCCCACACTACCATAGCCCAACTCTCCCATATTGCTCCCATTCCCTTTGCAGCCATGTCTCCAGGTTCGCCATTCTCTGCCATGCTCTGTTCTGCCATTGTTCCTTGCAATTTTGTGAGCTCACTTAAAAAAATCATCTTCCCATTAGACCTGCCTTTTAAAAAAGTTGTTCCAGAGATACTGTGGAATCTGAAGGCTCCTTCTCCCAGCGGCGCAGCGCTCTGGGCTTGGCTTGAGTCTGGATTCTCACTGCCACAGCTCCTCCATGGCAGACACAGGGCTGACAGTGAGGGCAGGAAGGGGCACTGGATTGGAAGAAACACTTTTTCAATGACACTGCTGTGTCCCAACACCAAAAGGCTGGACCACACTGTTTTATTAGTATTTTAAAAATTACAGCTACATTGAGTTTAATTTTTTCTTTCAAATTTTCTCTTTATGTGTTTCTTTACTTTCTTATTATTAAACAACCAAAATCTTCTCACCTAATGAAAAGCCAAAGTACATACTTCTAGGACTTTCTTTTATGGTTATGCCAACATGGAAAACTTGTTATATTTTTTATTCTTACAAAATTATGTTATATCTTTTTAATTGACTAAATTATAGACATTTTCTGAATATATAGATACACTATATACTTGTTTAGCAAGTGAATGATTTGGTTGCTATTCCTAGTACCACAAAACCAAACAAACTATCAAAACCAGTGTTGAGCTTCTAGTTCAGTTGTTGGAGTGCTTTCCTAGCATGTACAAAAGCCTTGGGTGTGGTCTCCAGCACTATGTAGACCACATGCAGTTGTCAGAAAACCATCATCTCAGCACTTGGAGGGTGGAGTGTACACAGAAGGATCAGAAGTTCGGGTAACCCTTAGCAGCATAAAAGATTTGAAGCCAGCTTGGGCTACATTTAGCCTCTTAAAAAAAAAAAAAACTAAAACAAAAATCATAAAACTAAACCATGATATCTCTTCCTAAGGAATACACCTTATTACTTGGTATGGTATATAATACTGTAAGTAACTTGACTCCTTCACTAGATTGCAATATCTTAAAACCTATAGATTTACTATTTGAGCCTACAAGACAGAGAAAGGTTGAGGAATAGAGGATTAATTGCCAGATGGAAGTTAAGAACTGCAGTCTTTATTTGCTTTGCTTGTAGTTGAAGTTGGAGAAGGGACTCCTCATGGGCTTGATTGCATTTTGGCCCATAAACCTAGCCAAGAGAAGGACATCAGTTCACCCTTAAGCATACACAATCAAGACCATCTTTATTATATGTCTTTGGAACACTGTAACTTCCTGCATTATGGCCCTTAACACTGAAGAAGAAAATTCAAAGACTGCAGAATAAACAACTTACTGAATAAACAATTTACTGTCAAAATGGGACATTTATATCACCTGTTTCTCTACAAGCACAGGGAACATTACAGCAAAAGGTGGGGCTGAAAGAATATAAGAGTCAAAGGATGGCGGGGGAGAGCTATGAAATGGCGTCTCCTGCACATGACATAGCTGTTGGAAATTGTTAAAGAATAAGTAAAAATATCCTAAAGCAAAAACAATTCAGCTGTTTTCTCTTTACTGGCAGCACTGTCACCAAGTTCTGCTCCAGTTCTGTCTCTATGAGTTCTTATTCTCTGCTGGTGCAGATCCAGGCCAGATGAATGTGGTAAAAATAAGATGACATAAACAGAATTATGGAAAATTAACCAGGCAATGTGAAAACTGGATGAGAGAAGCCTTAGCTGTATCAATTCATTTTAAAACATCACTTATTTAAATTGTACAACGTAATTTCCTCAACTGCCCTTTGAGATATAAACATAAGAATTTAGATACAAACATCCTTTTAAGATAGATGCTCGCATTTTAGTGAGATCTAAGTGGGGATCCTGGACAGTCACAGAGTACTACTATATTCTTGCTTGCTGGAAGATCTTATAAAAATTCAATGGTCAAAGCATTGACTTGTCTTTGCTCACACTGTGATATAAAAATGGCTCCTTGTCACTTCTGGTTGGGAGAAATGTAATTGCATTGTCTTTGAACTGAGAAAATTAAAATTTTCCTAAATTTTATTTGAGAGATGCTAAAATAGGTACCATGATTATCCTGCATGTTTTCTTTGACCAGTATTTCTTTGTGTCTTTGTTACTAAGGTTGATGTTGAAGACAGTCAGGGAATGATCATCCCAACAAAACTAGAAACAGGAGAAAATACACGTTACTTACAAATTAGATCATTGACATTGGATGATCAAATGTTTGGCATTATAATCCATCTAAATTGAAATTGGATTTGGAAAAACTTTATATTCTATCCTGAGATTGAGTAACAGATTTTTAAAAACCATCTTGTGAAACTTCACAAAAGATTTTTTTTCCTCTTTGGTGTGTGTGTGTGTGCGCGCGCACACGCACGTGTATGCATTTGTCCAGGTACTTGTGAAGATATAAAGTTGACACAGGACATAGGATGCCATTTCTTCTATTGTTTCTCTATCTTATTATATCCAGACAAGGTCTGTCACAGAATAGGAAGCTCATTATTTCTATCAGACTATCGAGCCAGTGAGCCCCTGGAATACTCCTGTCTCCAGCCCCCAGCGTTGAGGTCTATAGGTGTCTACTAAAATCCCAAGTCTTTATGTGGGTTCTGAGAATGTGAACTTTCCCTTTTTAGCACTTTTTTAAATAAACACTCTATGAGCACAGTCATCACACAGGCACCATAACAGCTGGTTTAAACCCATAAAAACATGATTATAATATAACAACAACTAAACATTAAAAAAAAGTAAAGGGAAAAAAAGCATGTAAAATATGGTTGTTGACCCTAGGAAATGTGACAAACTTTCCCATTTTCTCACCTTGAGTGCAAAAGCTAAGTCATATAAGCAGGAATAATGATGATTATGATTATTATTATGATGATGATTATCACAATAATAATCACCATGTAATTCTCCTCTCCTAAAGTCAGATCATGAATACAGAGCTTGGGGTTCAAGAACACTAATTGCCTTCACAGTTCTGCAAGGAGTTGAACTGAACTCTGTTGGAGGTCACAGCTGGGCAGCAGAAGACAGAAGGTAATGAGATATCTGGACTGTGGGGTACTGGCTCATTGGCTGCTCGTTTGAAAAGTCCTAGTGTATGGTTGAAGAACTTACTCTTAAAAATAATGAGGTAGACAGAAGTCATTGATTGATCTTGAAGCAGAAGCATGGGCAAGGACAAGCATGAGGCCAAAAAAAAAAACTTGGAGTGATGGAAGTCATCTGAGACACAAAGACAGTTTTTATAGCTGGCCTTGCCTAACCTGGGCTAAAATGGCAGAAATATTCCTTTGCCCACATATACAAAGGAAAATTCTAAGAGCTCATAGACTGGGGCTGAGGCATACACACCAATTAATAAGTTCTGGCCCTAGCATAGAGTAAGCAAAGTAATCAATATTATACAACCCAGTGTAGTTGTTTTTCTGTTATAAAAAGGATATATCAAACATGTAGAAAATAGAAAGTAAAAAAGTCATTGGTCCTCATTCACAGCCTCTATAATTGCCAGCACTTTATCTGTCTTTGAGGAAAAAATATATATATATATATATATATATATTTACTTATATATATATATATATATACTTATAAGAGTGACAGGGGGAGAGAGGTCTGAAAGGTGAATGACATCTTAAGAGGGGAAGCAAAGGCAGTGCTGTTACTGGGGCTTCCTAAGCCCCTCCCTGGTGACATTACCTGCATGGAGTGTTAAATGAAGAGTGTTGCCTCTGTGAATAATCAGGTAATCAAAAACTAGTTACTGCTTTGACTTTTTATTACAGGTTCTTCAGCCACTTACGCTTAACATTTTTAAATGTATCATTATTTTAAACACACATCATTATTTTAATTATAACCAATTAGACGTGCCTGCATCTCCTCAGCATGCATCATTATGCACCTTACCAAAAAGCACTTTAATCAAATTGCATACCAACATTCTTTATTATAATTTATGTGCGCATGTCTGTAGCTGATTTGTATGTTTTAAGAATTAATTTCACTAGACATGGAACTGAACCTGGGTTAGCTTACTCTAGCATTCCTAAATTCATGATACTGTTGTCATTTCAGATACCATTTTATCTTCTTATCTCAGGAGATAACAGACACATGACTAGAAATCATGATGGTTCTCCAAAACCTTTTGTGCTGAAGCCCTTAAATCATTACATTTCTCTTGTGTCCTTTGGAATCTTCTGGATACTAGCCTGTAGTCTCTCAAAACTCAGTCACATAGGAATAAACAGCTAAGCTAGAGGAATGTAGAAACACAGCCTTAGTTATTGCTCCTAGTTGTACTCAAAGGATTTTAGCTTCTTTTACCCATTAATTCTTCACTTTGTTATGTTTGGGTTTGCATCTCTCAGATTTATAAGGAAATCTTGCTATATGTATTTGCAATATGGTTGAATATGCAAAGATCATTAAACTATTTGTGAATTTAGCTTTGATGCTGAAATCTTTGCCTGTCTCAATCTCTTTGTGATAGTTAATTTAGATTGTTGTGTTGGTTGGATTAGAAATACCTATGACTCTTAATGTTGCATGCCTTTGGGAGTGTCTGTGAGGTTGTTTTCTCAAAGTTCTAATGAGGAGAGCAGATTCATCCTGAATGTTATTGGTGCCATTCACTGAGCTTGAGTCTTGGGCTGAATAAACAGGGGGAGAGGAGGAAGCCAACTTTGCTGCTGTAGAGGCAGTGGGACCTGGGAGAATGGAGCAAATCAATGAGGTGAACTAAAGTCTCATGCAATAGTCAAGTTTATTCAGAACTTCAGACAATGTATACTCTGAAGCTTAAGAGATTCACATGATTAAAGGGTAAAATAACAAGGGCTAGCCACACATCAGGCAAGCTGCATGTGACAAAAACACATTTTTCAATAGATGCAGTTAAACAAATTACACCAGTCAGTTGTAACCAATAATCTGAAGTAAACTCACTCCTGTCTGCTAAACCTGGGAGGGGCAGGAAAGCATAGTTCAAGAACAATGTCATGTTCTTGAAGAAAACAAGGCCACAAGACTCTTGTCTTGGTTTCTTGAAGCATGTAGAAATCTCCTCACATGACTCCATTCTTAGACAGTGTCCTGACATGAACTGAGTCCTCCTTTCAGATTTGCTATGCTACCTATCTCTACTCCTCTACTCTTTCTCTGTCACAGAAGTCTACCTGTCTCTACTCTTTCTCTGTCATGGGAGTCTGTATCCATTTAAACCTGGAGCCAAAACATACTCATGTATGTGGAGGCCTGAAGTTGATGCTGGGAATGTTGATCACTCTTCCATCTTACACTTTGAAGCAGGGTCTATCAGTCAAACCCTTACCTGGTTGATTTAGCTAGTGTCATTAGTCAGCTTTCTCTGGAGATCCCCCATTATCTGCCATCTGAAGGGGAAATTATAGGTATGCTGCCATGTTTTCTTGGTGTTTTTATGGGTTCTAAGGATCCAAACTCCAGTGCTCCTGTTTTTCCAGCAAGCACTTTGATCATTGAGACATACTCCAACCCTTTAAGTTGTTTTCTGTGAGCTATTAGGTCACAGCAGTTGGTGAAATAATTAATACAGAAAATGGGTGTAGAGGATTGCTGGCATAAACCCATGTAGGTTACAGGACTTTGAAGTTCTAGGGAGGCCTCAGAAAGCTGTAAGCAAAGCTTAAAGGACCATTTTGTTGGGAGTCTGGAAGACAAGAATACCAATGGAAATGTGGACAGTAAAGATTTTGCTTACTAAGTGTTGTAAGCAAATAAGGTCCCTATAAGGAATCAGGATGGTGGCCATTCACATTGTATTCTGGAAAAGTGTACTGCTGTGTTTTGCCCCCATGCTACATTTGTGAGTGAGGCCCAATTTAAAAAAAAATGAACAGTCAATTACAGGGCTGAGTACATAACAAGGTCTTAAAAGTGCTTGGCACACAAGGACCCAAATTCAGTCTACAGAACCACAAACCAACCTTACCTCACCAACCTTCAGTCTTCAAAGAGATCTACTTCCTGTCTACCCATGCCCATATTCCTTTCTATTCTGCTAAGTCACTTCCTCCCTCTACCCAGCTACATCACTTCTTCTTCCTGTCCACCTCTGTCACTTCCTGTGTATCTTTACAGACCTCCAGACCTTTATGGTTAACTAGTGTTGGAATTTAAGGCGTGTACCACCATATCTGACTCTATTCCCAGGTGGCCTTGAACTCACAGAGATCCAGATAGATCTGAGCCTTCCAAGTGATAGGATTAAAGGTGTGTGCTACCCCTGCCTGACCTCTATGTCTACTATAGTGGCTGGCTCTTTCCTCTGATCCTCAGATAAACTTTATTGGGGGACATAGGTAAAATATCACCCCAAAAGGCTAAGATCCTAGACTGAGAAAAAAAAAAAAAAAGGAAAATGAGGTACAACTGAGCATGAGCATCTGTATCTACCCAGATGTGAACAAGCTTCCCAAGCTACAGTCATCATTATGGACCATGTCTCTTAAGCTGTAAGTCAGAATAATTCCTTAATTTTTTTTTTCTTTCACTTTATTTTGTGTGTTTGGATATTTTTCCTGCTTCTATGTTTGTGTACCATGTGCATACCTGGTGCCCTTGGAAGCAAGACAAGGGCATCAAATCCCCAGGAACTGTCACAGACAGTTGTGAGCTACAGTGAGGGTACTGGGAATCAAACCTGAGTTAACTGGTAGGACAGTCAGTGATTTTAAGGGCTGAGCCAGCTGTCCAACTCCAAGCCTTTATTTTTAAAGGTTTTTTCTTTTTTCTTTTTTTTTTTTAAGGATGACAGACACATAAAGTTTCTCAGCATTGCTGATGCCTCTAATTTGGCTACAGGTCTAGAATATCTGACAGACCTTTTTCAGAAGCAGAGATTTTGAAAGACCATCTTACCCTATCTTGGTAGGTTCAGTAGTCACTTTTCCTTGTTCCTTGATCATCTGGAAAGGACAGCATTCATACTGTCAGCAGTTGAGGCAAGGGCAGTGCTTTGCCCAGCAGGCCATTTTGTGCCAAGAAGAAGATAAGCTTCCAAATGGAAATGTCTTAGAAGCCCAACATTCTCTTGAGATCAGATTGGCATTACCAGGAGCAATTGTGTCTCACATCAGCAGAATTTTAAGTTATCAAAACAATTAAATGCCATATTCTCTAGGTCTATGAATTGTTTGAAGATTGCCTATCCATCTGACATATGTTTCTGTAAACCTGAAGAACCTAATTAACATAACTGTAGAAATGACAAGCATGGATGACTATAATTCTGTAACTCTTGTCTACATAAATAACCTAAGGACTAAGGCTTCACATTAATAAGGTAAACAGTCTCTAAACAGATGTCTGTATAAGAACAATGACCTTAAAATTGTGACAATACACAATTTTTTTTTTTTTTTCAAGACAGAGTTTCTCTGTGTAGTTTTAGTGTCTGTCCTGGATCTCTCTGTGTAGATCAGGCTGAACTTGAACTCACAGAGCTCCACCTACCTCTACCTCCTGAGTGCTGGGATTAAAGGCGTGTGCCACCACCACCCAGCACACAAAATATCTTAAAGCAGAGGTAGAAATGTATAGTAAAAAATATAGTATGACAAGAATATCTTTAATATGTATAAATATACAAACTATTCTATACAGAGGTAGAACATACACACAGTTTGACAAATGCAATTTTATATTTGTATCAATATACAAAATATTTCAAATAGGAGTAGAAATATATATGTAATACAAAAATATAGTTTTGTATTTGTATCAATATACAAATTATCTTAAATAGAAATATAATAATAGTTTACATTTATATCAATATACAAGAATCCACATATGAGTGCAAATTATTGAAGGCTGGTAGTTTGCTAAATCAGTTTACTGGTAGATATAGTAATCTACCTTAATATAATATACCTATCCATCCCCCTTTTTCTTTTCTAAAGGAGAATATTGAGTCTAAATTTTATATTTCCACCTCCAATCCTATAACTATACATCCATAATCCTGAGAAAGATAAAACCTTTGGAAGAGGGGCCACATTTTCTTAGAATTGCTTCCTGATGTTTAGGGGGCAATGGTATCTCTGTGGGGTCCTATAAGAAAGTTGAGGTAGTTAGGTCTCAATAGAACTAGCTGTAGAGTCTGCAGCCAGTCTTAGAGTAATGGATAAGGGTGTTTGAGATTCTGCTAGAAGTATATTATGATGGACCATCTCATCTTGTAACTGTCCTGAAATATCATTAGTCCAAGGCTGATCACTGAGGAATGTTCTTAGGTACAATGGCATCTCTCTGTACTGAGAAGAGTCATTGTTGTGTGGCTCCACTTTCTTTCTGGAGACTTCAGAAGTAGCTATTGGAAAGCCTTATTTTTCACTGTGGAAAACTTGAACATTATTAATATCAAAATGGAAAATTTGGATGTTAGGATGACATGACACGTGAGGAAGGATTCCCAGAAATCAAGAATAAGCATGGAAAGAAATAGAATCTTGACAATAATGGTCCCCAGATTATTACCAGTTGGTTCTTCTGATATGAGACAGAATTTCCTAATTTTTTTCTTTTTGTAATACGCTTGGATTTAGAGAAGGAGAGAGAGCCACATTTCAGCTCCAAAACCAACTTTATTTATAATTGAACTGGGACGACAACTATTCTAGAGTTAAAGAGATATTGATGTTAGGTAGTGAGATATTACTCTGTAGAGTGTATTGGTACCAATAGGTCCTTCTCGTCTACTATAGACATCTAGGTGTCCAAGAACTTATGATTTCTGGAAGATGGGTGTTTCTATTATGCTGTAAAGACAAAAAACAGAACCCCACCCTGACCCTTGTTTGTTGAGTTTTTCTTACAACTTGTAGAATTGTCACATTGGTGGGTGGATGAGCTGTTAGTTCTCCTCATCAGGGGTATTTTTTCCTGTTCAAGGCAAATTTTTATTAATTTTGTTGGTATCCATAGCTTTTCTTCTCCTACAGAAACAAAAGCAAAAACCCCTTCCCCAATGTAGGTCATATCCTCATTTCCATTCTGAGGACAGCACATCTTTGAAGTAAACTGATTGGTTTAGGTCAGGAAATTTTTCTTTTGTCCAATATCTCTCTGCAGCTGTCACCCCTTTTTCATCAACACTGAGAAAATTCAAGGTTAATAGAGCATTATGTAATCTATTTCGAGGAGTCATTATTATCTCTTTCTATTTATTTAGAATATCGTTTAAAGTTCTATTGGATCTTTTATGACTGCTTGGCCTGTGGAATTGTGTGGTATGCCTGTAACTTGCTATATATTGTAATAGGTCAAAAACTGTCTCATTTTACTTGAGTCATATGATGGAGCATTTTCAGTCTTTATTTGTACAGATATTCCCATACTGGATGTAACTTCTAATAGGTATGTCACAGTCAGAGTCAGCCTTTCCAGAACTTGTAGGAGTTGCCCATTGAAATCCTGAATAGGTACCAATGGTATAGTGTACATATTTTAATCTTCAAAATTCTGCAAAATGAAACACATCACTCTGTCAAATTTCATTTCTTTGTATACCTTTAGGATTGATTCCTGAGGTAATGGAGTTACAGGTAATTGGAGTTACAAGTAATGGAGTTACAGGTAATTGGTTACAGAAGAAACAAGCAGGACATTTTTTTTTTTTTTTTTTTTTTTTTTTTTTTTACAATTTCTTTGGCTTGTTGCCAAGTGATGGAAAATTTCTTTTCAAATTTTTGCTACTTACATGGTGTTTCTTGTAAAATTCTGAGGCTTCTAGCACTTTACCTATTAATAATTGATTAATATCATTATTACCTTGTGCCAAAGGACCTGAGATCTATATGGGATCTGATGTGTTTTATATATATATATATATATATATATATATATATATATATATATGATATTCCCTATTTCTGATGATTCCCTGTGATTTTATAAATAGTGAAGTTAATTCTGTGTTGTCAGGAATAAATTCAGAAGTTTCAATATGTAAAACAACTCTCTCTGAATATCGAGAATCAGTAACTACATTGAGAGGTTCCATGAAGTCCATAGTACCATAAGAATGTCATACAGTTCTGCCTTTTGCACAGAATAATAGGGACTTTGAGCCACTTTATTTAAGTCTCATGTTTGATATCTTGCCTTTCCTGATTTATTTACATCAGTATAGAATGTTGGGACTCCAGCAATTGGTTTTTGCCATACCATGTGAGGAAGGACCCATTTAGTTCTTTTTACGAATTCTATTCTCTTGCTTTTGAGATTACAATGCTAATCTCTCCAAAAAAGTCACTGCAGGCTCTTTTCTAGTATTCATTATCTTTCCAGAAAGAGGAAATTTCCTCACTAGTTGAAGGTACTACAGTTTCTACTGGGTCCATTCCTGTCAACTGATGAAGTCTTAATTTCCCTTTTAGAATCAAATCAGAGATTGTTTCTCCATAAGTCTCCATATGGTAGAATTATCCATTTCAATATAATATCTTCTCTCTGCATTAAAATCCCTGTGGAGGAGTGTCTGGAGGAGAGTATGACCAGAATGCAGTTAAGTTCTGGATTCACACAATCCACATGTGCCTCTTGTATTTTCTTTTCTACTAGAGCCAAATTCCTTCTCAGCTTCAGCTGACAATTCTTTTGGACTATTTAAGTACTTGTCCCCTTTTAGGGTATGGGCCAAATATACCAGTCCATTTTTAGGTATTCCAATGATGCTCTGTAAGTTGGAAATGCTTCCTAACAATTTTTGAAAATCATTAAGAGTCTGTAATTTATCTCTCCTGAGCTGTACCTTTGGGGATATAATCTTTTGTAGATTTATCTTATATCCCAAGTAATTAATAGAATTTTCTTTTTGTATTTCTTCAGAAGCAATTTGTAGTCCCTAGCAAGGCAAAATTTTCTTTACTTCTTCAAATGTGCTTTCTAAGGTACCTAACTTTGAATCAGCTAATAAGATATTATCCATATAATTGTAGCTTATGGATTGTGAAAATATTGCATGAATTATTTCTAATGGTTTTTGCATAAAATATTGGCACAGTTAACATTTCCTGTGGGAGGACCTTCTGTTGATATCTATCTGACTAGCAACTATTATAAGTAGGTACTGCAAAGGCAATTTTTTTTCTCTATCCCTTTCTTGTAGATGTATAGTAAAGAAACATTATTCTAAGTCAATAACTATAATAGGCCATTTTTTTTAGGTAACAGAGAGGGCAAGGGCATCCTATTCTATGTAGAGCCAATAGGCTGAATTACTTTATTTATGGCTCTCAGATCTGTCAGCATTCTCCATTTACCAGATTTCTTTTTAATAACAAATACAGGAGAATTCCAAGGGCTGGTAGATTCTTCAATGTGCTGAGCATTTAACTGCTTCTGAAACAGCTGTTCTAGAGCTTGTAGTTTCTCTTGTGTCATAGGTTATTGTCCAACCCAGACAGATTTATCAGTTAGCCATTTTAAAGGTAAGGCCATTGGTTCCTCTGAGAGTTCAACAGCAGTTGTGTTCTGTTTGTGCAAAGCCTGAATGCCTGGTAGCTACTATTTCCAGAAACATGAACTGGTCTGTATTCCATTTTTGAGATCAGAGAATTTTAATCTGGGCATTCCATTTCTATAACAGCTCTTATCCCCAAAGATTCATTGCTACATTTGCCACATATGACTTGAGACTTCTTCTTTGTCCTTCTGTCCCTATGTGTTTAACTCACCTTGAATTTTGTTTTACCTGAGATAGGGTTCCAATCCACAGAAATTAGACATTTATCTCATGAAGAGGCCAATTCACATGCCATGATTTTGTTGTAATTATAGTCACATCTATACCTGTGTCTACCAGTCCTTCCAGGAAAATGTTACTTCTCACTGTCAGCTTTGATGTTTGTTCATTTATGGAAGTTTGCCAAAATATTCATTTTATGGAATTTTTGATCCCTCTCTCAAAGTTGTTCTATTATCCAGTGCAGTATCATTCTTTACATTAGGCACTGGGTCATTTAATTGTCCTGGGAAAGAATTTCCTCTACAGTAATTGGAAATGTTTTGGCCATATTTGATTTGAGGGCCTGTGAGAGGCCCCCCAAGGCATTCAATTCCAAGAGTTGCCTTGTATGTCTCTTGTTGATCTGCAATCATTGGTCCAATGTTAGTCTTTGCCACATCTTCTGCATAATCCAGAAGGTTTTGTTTAGGTTATTTCTAGAAGAAGCATTGCTTCTAGGAACACTCTGTATACAATTTCTTCTTATATGACCTGATTTACCAGAGTTAAAACATTTTGTACTTTGAGGTCCCCTTCTGCCTTTGGAAATTGCCTCTTCTATGCCAGCCTTATTACCATAGTTAAAAGACTCAACACTATTTGCATGTTGAATCCATTCCTCCAAAGGTGCTGACCTGACCTTTAAAGGTATAAGTATTCTTCTGCATTCTGTATTAGCATTACCAAAAGCCAAAGATTGAGTTAATACTTGTCTTAATTATTGGTCTGATACTGCCTTGTTTATAGCTTTGATCAGTTTTTGTAAAAAATCAATAAGTGTTTTTTTGACCCATGGAAGACTTTCATATATAGCTCAGTTGGTTTCCCTGGTTCTGGAATTTCCCCCCAAGCATTTAAAGCTGCTGTATGGCATAGAGATAATGTATGCTCATCAAAGGTAGCTTGTACATTTATATCAGCAAAATGGCCCTCAACAAGAATTTGATCTTGGGAGATCTTACTTTGTTGTTCAAACTTTAGTCTCTTCTCTCAACCAGCTTTTCCATTGTAACTGCTGGCTGTATTCTAATATAACTGAGATTAACTGATTCCAGTCATCTCGTATGACTCTATTTGTAGAAGACCATGTATTTAACACCTATTTTATATATGTTGAATGTATGCCATAGGTAACTACAGCCTACTTAATGTGTTTTAAATCCCTCATATGAATAGGTTGCCAGATATATTTTATATATTCTTCAGGACTTATATCATCTGCTGGCTTCTCATGCATGGTGACAGGGTAAGCCATTTTATAAGAACCACCTGGCAAGTTTATTCTCTGTATGGCTTTGCCCTTCTGCTTTTCAGTTTCTTCAATTCCTGAGTGGTGATATTGTCTGCCATTTTTTGAGAAATATTCAAAATTTGTCAATAAAAAATTTATTAATTTGTTTATTTATTAATCAGTTTAAGGTGTAATTTTTTTTTCTACCTCAGATGAAATTCTTGAGAGCTGCTCCTAACTCTCCTAGGTTTTCCAGAAGTCCCAGTTCTCACGATGGCTTTTGGATGTAGTAGTGATGTTTGGCCAGCAGTTGTCCCATGTGTCGTGTACAAGGCAGGTCTGGTGTGAGCTGACTCAACCTCTCTGAATGAGCTCTGTGAATCAAACACTGACCTAGGCAATCCCTACCTGTGAGTACTGGGTAGAGCTGCTGGGATCACAAGAGATGAGGCAATACACTGAACAACTAGAAGTGCTGCCTGGGACGCCTGCAGACACTCTGTGGGACTGGCTAAATGTGTTGTGGTGGCTGCACCAAAATGGTGGCAGTGGTAGTGGTGGCAGGAGTTTCAAAAGACGGAATTGGCAGCAGCTTCACTGAACTGTTTTAAAAGAAAATCGTCTACTGGGTAGTCTCTAACCAGGCAGGGGTCTGTGACCCGATCTCGCTGCTACAAGCATAGAATTAGAAAGGTGCCTGCCACAGGAACCTTTCTTTCTGAAAGAGAAAGCACATGCTTCTGGGTCAGGTAATTCCTGGAGGGTTTGGGCTGTGGGCAGGCTCTGTAGGGCGGAGAAACTCACAAGCAGATGCCCACATGTGTTACCATTTTTGGGGTTTGGTCATGTGAGTAGCCCCAGTAGGGGCACAAGGGGCTCAGATCCTTGTGACTGGGACAGAATGTCCTGGGGATGCTAGCAAGGTAGGCTTGCAGCGAGCACACAAGCCTCTAAGCAAAGCTGCCTCTGAGCAAACCTGCGCTGCTTCCATGGAGGCTGTGGGCAGGAGCCACAGGGAGTGTGGGGTCTTTTATTCATGTGGGTGCCACTTGTTAAGATCAATCCATGTGAGTCTATTTAATGGTTAATAGGTATTTATTAAGATACAAATTGAAGAAATACACTTACAAATACAGAACCGAGTAAACAGCTGAAGTTGTCCAATGTTCTGATCTAGAGCAAATCCACCTAGCAGTTCGAACAGACCAGAAGGCAGACAGCAGGGAAAAGGGACTCATGACCCTTCTCCCTTACCTTTTAAGAGGTCATGTACAACGGCTAGAAGTACTGCCTCCTTCTGGCCTTATAGCCCAAGGTCATAGACAGAGCAAATCAAGTTAAAAAAAAAATTCCAGGAATATAGTAAACCAGCAACTTTCTGGAACAGTAACAGTGCCAAATTAATAAAATTTAGAAATTTGAGAATTGCCAGTGTGGGTATAAAGGAAACAAAGTTTTAGCCTACATCATACATGGAAATATAAAAAGTCTATAGCAATGGCTGTTAGCTTAAAAAGACATTTCACAAGTATATACCATGTCTATAATGTAATGCACACATGAATGGTTGTGTCATGTGTCACTGCTGATAACAATATGCTCAAGCTGGAATGATCCTCCATGTTCATCAGTAGAAAAATCTATAATATTATCTATGGAGCATCCATTCTCCTGACTGCTAAGTGGAAGTTAAACAGAGTAAAGTATTGGTTTGTCTCTCAACCTGAGAATATTGGATATAGGATATCAGAGAAAAAAATCGAAAGTGGTAACACCAGTAATAAAGTAAGACTTCATTTATAAAGTAAATCAAACAAAACTAAAGCATTCATTTATGCACAAAACTGAAAAGAGGTAATCTTTCTGGTGTCAGAAGAGAAAAGATTGTAGGGAGGGGAGAAGATATTTTCACTATGAGAAGAAATATTTAAAAAATTGGAAATACATTGGTCATTGTATTGTGTTTCTAAAAAGCTTATATCTCCTTTCATATTTCTAATCATTACAGAGGAAAAAACATGAATCTACTAGTCCATCTGGTCCATATTTGATATGTTTTACAGATAACACACAACTGCAAAAGAGAAATGATGCAGCCTTATACCTAGATTACATTATGTTAATTGTTTCACTTGCTATTTATTGGGTGCTCAATACATACATACACTGCTGTCCCCAAGCAGGGTAGAGTGGCCCCGGACTCCCTGCACCATGTTGGTTTGCTGACAAGCTGCTGAGAATATCAAGCTCAGGCATATTTGCAGACCTTTGCTGGTGGGGAAGGTCTGGCCAGGGCTGTTTGGCATATGGCTGGTGGGACCAAAACCTCCTTTGACTTTACCACATACAAGAACCCCACGTTTGTTTGCTCTTACATCTTACAGGATCCGCCTTTAGTAAAAAGGAATCAGGTCATTTGACATAATTTACTCCATAAACATTCTGTCGGTTCTTTAGTACTTTTATGCCTTTGCCTGGGAGAGTAACAGGTTTGAGATAACCAGTGTACAATTTCCACAATAATTTTTCCGTCTTTCAAGCAAACATTCATATAAGTACTTCTATTTTTTTCTGTTACATTCTTTTCTGCCCATAACTGTTTAGCTACAGGTATTGCCAATTTAAATTCCATTGCATGCAATACCTTTTCCGAGAAAACAAAACAACGTATTAGAATACTTTGTGTTACTCTTTCTCTTCAGTAGTTCAGGAGTGCATTCCTGAGTTGAAGCACAGAGATAACACATAGAGTGTCTGCATGAGGCATAGAAAGATGTAAACTTGAGGCTTTCCTTCCAGGACCATTGTACATAATCTTGAGGCATCACTTTTTGTCAGGTATAAAGTGGAGAAAGCTGAGGACTTTGAAAAATGTAAGGTGACATATTAGCACATCCTCCTCTCCTTTCTGCACACCACCAGCAGCTATGCTTAAATTTTGGATTTCCATCACTTTTCATTTATGGTTTCTTTAAAAGCATTCATTTGACTTTCTGTTACCATAGTCACTAGTACCCATGGATCTCCTCGAAACCAGAGACCTGGAATTGATTTAGTTCTGTTTTAAGTAGTATCTGGCCTCTTCCTGAGTCATTTAGCTGAGTGCATCAACAGCACAGGATGCCTTCCTTTTGTTCGTTTAACCCCACTCTCACCCCTTCTAAAGCCAGATTTGAAAGAACAGGCCCCTAGAAGGCTTGTGGTATGTAAATATTTAGCCAGCCAGATAGGGATAGAAAGCATTTTTCTCTCTTAACACATAACATGATGTTATTTGTTAATGCTGAAATCTTGTTTGATAATCCATCAGTTTATTATCAGCTATGTGCTGAGACTGAATGTCACAGGGAGATAATTAAGAACTGTACCTGACATAATAGGGCTGATTACAGTGACTGAGGGGAGTCTTCTGAAGAGGTTGTGTTAATAAACACAGCCTTTCTGTTTGCCGTTGATGTTTTCCATGTACTTTAAGCACACTGCTCCCAGCTTAGGTATGTAGGTCATCTGAGAATTGTTAGAGAAGAACTTTCCAGGTGCAGGACCAACATGTGTCATTACATACCCTGTTAAGTCACTGTTTCATACTCAATGTATTTTTGAGTCAAAGGGAAAGAAAGATGATGGTGGTTCATTGACAGGATTTTAAAACAAAACTCAAACTAAGCAAACAATAGAAAGACACTAGTGAAGAGCAGAAAATGAAGTCTCTCAGCTCCAATTATTAGGTTTGGTCACTTGATTAGTGAATTGAGATTTGAATAAGGCATTGATTTATGGAATGATCAAGGCTGTCAACACTTTGTGGATTCTTAACCAAGAGCAATTCCATTCTAGGGTGTCTGCCAAGACACCCCTGGTCAGGGCAGCATGTGTGTAGGATAAAGAAGAACAACAACACTCTTCCTTTCCATGTCAGGAGACACAGAAACATTTAGTTTCTTATTCTTGCCTGACCCAGTCTTCTCTCTCTTAGTTTATCTCTTCAGGGCTCTTCACTATAAAGATGCATCTATCTGCAGATCCCACCTCCTCGAATGGATTCTTGGTTACTTTCTGGCTATTGAAATAGTGTCAAGTGGCTCTGGAATGCTCTGGACTATCATTGCTTTGTGTTTATAGCCTCCTTTGAACCTTTCCTGAGATAAGATGAGGAGACAGAGTTTCGAAGAATTTTAGTATCTAGCTCAGTTTTACACAAGCAGTGATTTCCCCTGCTTTCTATTGTTCTATCTTTTCTTTTTTCTTTCTTTCTGGCTTGCTTCCTTCTTTCTTTTATTCTCCTTCCTTCTCAAAAGACTGGAGACTAAATGTAGACTCTGATCAAGGCAGGGTGGGGCATGCCTTTAATCCCAGCACTTGGGAGGCAGTAGGTAGAATGCTGAGTTCAATGTCAGCCTAATCTACAAAGTGAATTCCATGACAGCCAAGGATACACAGAGAAACTGTGTTTCAACTCCCTACCCCCTGAAAAAAAAAAAGACTCTGAAGCTATGTGCTGGATTTTAAGTCTCTGGCTTTGTATGACCATGCAAGTCAGTGTGTTTTGCCATTCCGTGGTCCTTAATAATTAAGTGTGGATAACACTGTTGTCTATGTCATATCTAGAGGATAGTTCATGGGATGGTTACTCTTGGTGGTCAATTTTATTATATCTGTAATTAACTAGAACCTACTGGCTATAACTGTGAGGAATTTTTCTTGATTCTAGCACTTGAATAGGGAAAACCCACCTTAAATCTGGGTCATAGCTTCTAGCAGCAGCCCATGTAAAAGACACGGAAGAAGGAAGTTTTTGCTCTTTGCTTGCTTGCTTTCACTTTCACTGGCAAGTTCATTCCTTCACTGGCATCAGAGCTGACCTCTTCAGAATTCCAATGTATACTGAAGACCAACTGAGACATCCATCCCTGAGGACTGAACAGCAACTAGATCCTTACATTTTCTTTAGGAGACAGCTATTGTTGGAATAGTTGGATCACAGCCTGTAAGTTACTCTAATAAATCCCATTTTTCCATATAGAGATTCATTCTATCAGTTTTGTTTCCCCAGAGAATCCTTACTAATATAGTTAACAAACTGTCCTATTCTAATGCGTAAGACAGGATTTGGCACATGGCAAACTCTCTGTATGAATCTTGGTCACTATTGTCATTGGTGCTTCCTTCCATTCTTCCATCACACTTGGGTGTCTTCTCTTTGATGGGCATTGTGATAGGCTTCAAGGATAAGTAGAAGAATAACCTGTGCTGTGAGACTCACTATCCACAAAGAGGCAAGGCATCCAATAAGTGTACTCCTTTGTAATATTTACAGATGAACTGTTTGGTGCTCACAGTTATTAGGGAAGGGCTCATAGAAACTGGGAGCTGGTGTTGAACACTGGAGATTTCCCAACTATGAAGGGATAGGCATACCCAGTAGAAAGATCAGTAGCATGAAAGAAATGATGTGAAAAGTTATGTTGATTTGTCATAAAATAATACTACAAATGGGAGAGCTCTTAATAATTACTTCCTCAGGTTTTAGAAGCTAGAGATCCTAAAGGTATCAGCAAATTTGGCCTCGTTTATTGACTTGTGATGGTTGGCTTCTCTTACATGTCCTTACATGATCTTTCTTTGTGCACACATTCCTGGTGTCCTAATCTCTTTTTATGAGGTCACCAGTTATACTGAATTAGGGCCTACCTTAGGATCTCATTTTACCCAGACTACCCCAATTCTATCTCTAAGTACAGCCACATTCTGCAATGCTAGAGGTTAGCAGTTCAGTATATGAATTTGGGGAACACATAACAGAAGTATTTCTCAGGTTTGGCTGGATTCAGATATGTGTGAATAGGTATTTTTGGATGAAGTCAAAATGTCAAGCAACATGCACATGTTAGAAGATAGGACCTTTGGGATATCTAGCTTTCAGGTGGGTATTGCCACACTTAGGATTCCCTGGCCCCTCTAATACTGAGATAAAGTCTGGGAGAAAGTATCTTGTAGCATGTTTGATAAGACACTGAGTTGAATTATCATTCTTTTCTACCACATCCCAACATCTCTGTGGTAGCTAAAGGGAGACAGTGACTCTCCACTAAGAAAAATTTGGATCATAGCCTGTCAGTCACTCTATTGTGACTGTGTAAGTCTATTGTGAACTGGGGTATGCATACGTGAGGGTTGGTGGAAGCTGGCAGGAAGAGGCAGCCACAGGTACATGTCTGGCCCTTCAGCATCAGCAGTTAACTTGTCAGCAAGAGGGGAACACATCCCAAAGTGAGCTGAGCAGGCTCCACATTCCCCTTGAACCCAGAAGATCCCTCACAAGTTCTGAGCACACTTCTATATCCTACTACCATGCTTTGTGCATCAGTAAATGGCGTCCCTTCTGTTCTCCTGTCAGATGGAAGTACACAACAGCTCACTGCTACTGATAGAGAATGCTATCACCTATCTCCACATCAAATTGCCACATTTGACTGCTTTGAGTGGGTGTGGTATCATCTAGTTTAGTGACCATTTGGGCAGGAAGCCTAAGACTAGGTCCTGCTCTGCTTTCTGCTTCTGATACAACCAGATGAGCAGGTCACTTTGATCCTTGGAGACTTAGGCTTCCCCTTTAAAAAGTGGAGATAAATCATGTGTAAGTGACTAGGATAGTGGGAAGATTCAGTAAGATAACTTATTTTAATGTCAGCTGAAATTATGGGGAGTCCCTTCATGGTCACTAGATGATGCCAAGGAAACTGGGATTTTCTCTTGGGGTTCCTAGGATCATTAATAAAAGAACTTAAGAAATGATTCAAACAGAAGCTTAGAAAAACTTTTATTAGAGTTTAAAAGAAAAATCTCAGAGTAGGCAAGCTGTAAATCTTGGGAGCTACTCAGTGGAGGAAAATAGGGGAAAGAAGGAAAAAGGTCACTTTGCTTGAGTTAGGCTGACGTGGAAATCAACTACATGGGCAGTGAGCTACATAGTAAGGATGAGAGCTTCAGAGAAAGAACATGGAAATACAAACTACCAGAAAAAGCATTTTTAGGCTCTGGCCAGTGTCCTAAAGAAAGAGAGAAAAGGAAAAGAAAAAAGTTGTATCTTATTCAGAAAGGTGGATAGACCAGCCAAACTTCATGGTGTCTTCTAGGGACTGAGCTTGGGTGTGGGCTGGGGGTAGGGGTACAGAAAGTCTGGGAAGGGAAAGTACAATCTCACATTAAAGAGATAATTATTCCACTTGTCTCTTTAGTATGGCTTAAGGTAAATCTGCCTGTCTAAAGTTGGTCAATGCCTTCCTGATGGGTGGTCTCTTTTAGCCTTAGTCACCTATCAGCTAGATTAACTCTTAAGGGAGAAGACAATGACATATCTCTACCCCGAGGTAGATCTCATTCTTTACTGTCGCATGAAGAGTCCTCTGTGGCCGTTTATGTACTACACAAATGGCCAGTCTTAGGTTTTAAAAAGATTCATCTTCCCAGAATGATTCAGGGTGCCACACCTCATAATTCTAGTGATTTGATGTCTTAGAAGCAGGAAGTTAGTGTCATTGGTTCTCACCCTGTCTTTGACATGCCTTCTAGCCTCAGGGAGGATGTTCACAAACCCGTTTTTTGTTTTTTTGTTTTTTTGTTTTTTTTCTGTGCCTCTCCCCCTTTCTCCTCACCCAGCAGTTCTGTCTGACAATTAGCCAGATGGTACCCTGCCAGGAGGGGAGAAACATGCAGTTATCATCTGAACGGGCCAGTGAGCAGTAGGTTCTTTTTCCTCTGCTTTTGACAAACTGACTGCCAGCCCAGCACTGTGCTTAAATAAGTTAATAGGTATGTTCCCTGACAGAATAAATGCTTTAATTATGAAATACAGTGTGCATGTCATTTGCTTTTTGAGATTTTATTGAGTACTACTGTCTTGACATATTTTGTTTGGCACCAACCTCTAGTTACAGTGGGCTAGTGGTTGAATAGTTTGCAGACTTTGTGAAACAAAATGTTCATTTAATGGCTTAGTTTGGCTCCGTTTTGAAAATATACAAATACATAATGTTCTTTTACTTTATGGGGATTGTTTTTAAGCTGTGGTTTGGTGTCTTGTTCTTTTTTGTTCCTTGGTGCCTTTTCTTTCCTCTTTCTTTGCCTATCCAACAGTCTATTTTTAGTGTTCTAGCTACAGCAGCCTAAACAGAAAGCTCAAGGAAAAAAAAAAAAAAAACAAAAAAACAAAAAACAAAAAACAAAAAAAAACAACCAAAAAACAAAAAACAAAAAACAAAAAAAACAAAAACAAGCTTGCAAAGAACTGGACTTCCCAATGAAGAAGAATCACACTGTAGTGCTTGGAGTCAAGAATGTGTTCACCCTCTGGCCTGATGCTGACTGTTTGCATGCAAGCATGGGACTGTGGGACCTGTAGGGGCCACAGGATTGCTGGTGGTGATGCATCCTACCAGAAGGACTGGGGATGTGGCTCTGCAGAACACCTGCCTAGCACCCAGGAGACCCTGGTTTCAGTTCCTGACCCAGAAGAAGGGACTTGAGCTAATATAAGCTGCTAGGTCACTAAACTGACATTATGCCTGCAGAGATGTCAACAGTCCTCTGGATCCAGCCTGGGTCTTCATTCTCCTCTGCTTGCTCTTCTTCATTCAGGAACAAAATTCAGAGAGCAGAGCTCTTTCAGTAACATTGGTTAGAACCTTCCTGAGAACATTTTGCTCTCTCTTTGTGATGTAAACAGGGCTATTCTCAGTTATGTAGAGACCTCTTTTCTACTCTAATTGCTCAAGGTGTAATTATAGTCCTCTGGTCTGGAAACAGCAAATAGCTTTGGAGAACTTCACAGACCTTTTACTGTTATGGCCTAGTTTATCTGAAGGACCAAAAGAAGCAAAGAATAAATAAGGCAAAGGGCATTTCCAGAGAGGAAATATTAACATGCTTTATCCTAGCATCACAGCCATGCCTAGTAGATCACATACTCAAGACTGCTTCTGGCAGAGACTCACATGGATTGTGGTGGGGAAAGTCTAGATAAACACTAGCAATATGTTTTATCTTAGGGAGCTGTACCACAGATCCATCTTATCTAAGTGAGTCCATTTGTGAGTGTTCCAGGCTCCCCCCAGGGGTCAGGAAACAGTGAGGCCTAACCTGGCTTTTTAAAGCTGCCTGTCCCCCAGATGTTCAGCACTGGTGACTGTGATTTTGCTGATATGCTGAGAAATCACAGAAGCATCAGAGCAGTGAATAGAGTGGTGTTTGGCATGAGGAGAGAGAGGCTGTTTTCTTGTTAGGAAGGATGCTTTCATAGGCAATTCTGGCATACAGTAGGTATTAAACAGAACAACCAAAAGATGCTTCGTTTTAGATTTGTGCTAGAGTGATAATTCCCCCTCTGATACTAATTATCACATAGCTTTGGAAAGCCTGTTTACCCTCCCAGTGTCTCACAGACACCCTGCTGGATCCTGGCATAACGGTAAGCTGTTGCATGGGACATTTCTGTTGTGAATAGTACATCTGTGTAGATTTCACATATCTTTGAAAACGTGTGGCTCCTGTCCCAGAGAGACATGGATGCATGATCTCAGGGCAGCCCTGGGAAAACATGGAACTTCCCAGTCAGCTTTTTATAATCAAGGGACCACATTAAGCACCCGTGGAGACTGGTCTGACATCCGGTGGGGCATGGCAATTTAACTCTGCATTTTGGCCTTCTGCATCATGTAGGACACACAATCCTCCTTTAATTGCATGCTTGGTATGTACTTCAAGGCTGTCCCAGGAACAATAAGGGGTCTGTTGTTGAAACCTCATTGTTTCCTTCACAGTGGGAAGAAAACAAGAAGGTTCTTGTGAGATTGGAGCACTTAGGTGTGAGCCTGTCATATAGAAAGAAAGGAAGGAAGGTAATTGACAGTATCTCCACCCTCTCTACAGTATTTAAATGCCTGCCTCTCTCCCACCACTCCTGCTTAGAGTGCCAAGCCTCCCCTGCCCAGTTTCTCACCTACTGCTGGTTTTGCTCTTTTGCAACTTTCTTTTTTAAATTAAGTTTTTAGTTAGCATACAAAGATATGGGTTCCAATGTGACATTTTCATTTTCATTATCATCATACTTGGTTCTCATGCCCCTCCCCCACTGCTCCCATCTTCCTCTCTCCCTCTTGCTGGTCCTCTTTCTTCCTCAGAGTAGATTCTCCAGCCACTTTCACCACACATATTCCATTACCCTCTCTTGTCCACCCCCTCTATTGCTTTGCTTTTATTCCCTTTCAATTTGTTAAGATGCTGAAATCTGCTTTGTGTGATTAATGAAGAAACTTGAAGCGATTAGTTTG
This sequence comes from Onychomys torridus, assembly GCF_903995425.1. Classification (NCBI taxonomy): domain Eukaryota; kingdom Metazoa; phylum Chordata; class Mammalia; order Rodentia; family Cricetidae; genus Onychomys; species Onychomys torridus. The sequence continues at coordinate 90,280,284 of NC_050444.1, forward strand.
GTAGTGCATGAAAATTCTTCAGGTTGGAGAGCATGGCCAGTCTGTTGCGCTATGTGCAGGGGACTGGATGGGAACCTGAGCAGCCAGCTCTGAGCCATAAGGAGCTTGTGTTGAGTTATTAAACACTTGTGGTAAAGCTGCTTACTGTTAATTCCCCGATGTCCTGCTGAAGCGATAGGCTAAAATCAGATCGGATTAGATCAGAGAGCCTGGGAGCCAGCCTTTGGAGCAGATTCATTTAATCAATAAAGAGACCTTCTGAGAGGGAGGAGGGATCTGGGCTTTGCTGGCTGCCCAGGGATTAAGATCCCATGTGTGGAAAGTTGTGAGAAAAAAACAGCAATTTAATTGTATGTATTGCCCCCTTCCTACAGAGTATAATTCTCTTCTCAAACATTGTAGCTCACTAAAGGGTATGTATATATTTCTTTAAGATTTTATTACTCCAATAAATGAGGTGGTTTTTTTTTTTTTTTGTTTGTTTGTTTTAAGAATGGAAAAAAATTCTGCTCTACAAAGGTATTTCAGCCAAAACAATTTAGCCTTAAATGATTCCCTAAGAAACACTAATTCTGTGTGAGTTAATGTGCAAGTTCCTGTTGTCCCCTTGTGAAGGGAAATATCTGGGAAGATCTCACTTCCCTACTAGATCTGTAAGCTCCCATGCGTACCTTGCAACTCATCCATGATGTACTTCCTTTATCCATGACTAACGGGTAAACTGAGGCATATTCACTCATCTCTCAGCTGACCATGCCCTACTACACTATGGACTTGCCAATAATGTGACAGTGGCACACATTAGAAAGTTATTTGTGGAAAATGAGGAGGAATGGAGAAGAGCACAAATGAAGACGGCCAGTCCCTCAATGGTTAGTGGTTTTAATGGTGCTATAAAAAATGATGTCCACTTTTACTAGGAATAATTTATATTCTGAATTAAATAAGGACATGTATATATAAATCCATTCTATAAAACTTAATTTTCCATCTAGATGTGCCAATGACTTGGGGCCGGCATACCTTTACCATTTGTTAATTACTGCAGGATGGTTTAACACTATTTTCCAAATCAGCATGCATGCAGAAAATGACTGCAATCCAATTTGACACATTATTAGTGATGATTATTGTCATAGATAAATTAGATTGAACAGAAAATAACCTTCATCCTTAGCATGTTTTAGCTCTCAGAATTAATGTGATTTGGTGAACACATATAAATAAAGATCTGATGAGTCCCTGCTGACTGCAGGGCCTGCTGCTGCTGGAGTGTATCAATTTCATGCAGATGATGAATTCCTTAAGCATTCAACGATAATCATGCTTGATTTGACAAGACTTTCTCATGCTATTTTAGGGCCTTAATTTTCTGTGAAGTTCTGTCAAGTGCTCATCAAGCACCCACTTATCTCCGTATCTTAACCCGCCAGCCAATCATAAGGTTGCCTAACAGTACAGCTACGAGGGCTGGTCCATTAATATTCAAGTCACCTGACTGTCCAAGGAGAGAAACCAATCAATAGCTGATTAACATTCAGATCACATGACTCCCAAGGAGAGTAAATGAGTTACACAGTAAGACATCAAACAAATTTTCATCTTGAAAGAGTGATTGCTTTTTCTGCTGCTGTGATGTTTGTCAAATTCGCTCTAGCCTTGTCCAATTAAGCTCCATGAGCTGAATTAATAACGAGGATCTGTGAGCACCATGCCAGTGTGAGAGCTACGAGTGGCTATGGAATAAGAACTGCTAAAGAAATTCCTAGAATGATTGAAAAATCACATCTGGATAACTGGAATAATTGCTTTTGCAATTCTGATGCAGCTTTGTAAGCTCCTGTGCAAAATGTGAACTGGTGGATTCTGGGACGTGGTAGGGGGCTGGTGTTAGACTTCAAAGAGGAATGTGGTTTAAGTTTAAAGTGATTTTAAAGGCATTACACAAATACGTCTTAATTGGATTATTATTTTTGACCATAGTAATGAATTTTATTTGCATACATGGTTATGTTCTGGGGCCTTATAGAAGTACAATCTCAAGATTTTTACCTGATTCTTAGAAGATGAGAAGCTGGGCTTATTCTGCACCCTGGTATTCTAGGTAAAGAAAAGATAGAGACAGCTTCTCCTAGAATGTGTGTTGGGGGTCCTTATTTATTAACTTAAGGAAATCAGTAAATTAAATTAGTTTTACTATCTAAAAGGTATATGTAAATCTAATGGGAATTTTCATGAAAAGGCAGGTGCTGTTTCACTGTTGATAGCCAAGGACAGCTTTCTGGAAGTTTCAGGAAAGTTCTGCTCAGTTACCATGCCAGCTGTACCTTACTACTGATGCTCTGTTAAACTTAGGTGACATGTTTAGAATAGAGAATCCATGACCAATAAAGCTTCCCTTCCTTCCCTAAAGGGAGTAAGACCTGACTAATGGTTTATTGGAATTATCAGAGTGGCAAATCCCACTCACTACGTTCCAGCATGAATTAGCTAAATTCCCGAAGGCCTTTCTAAAACAATATAGTTGAATAAAAGGTGTTGGGCTTTCTGGAAAGAGTGTAAGAGCAGTGATAGTGAGAAGAAATCAATCTAACTGTGTCAGGAGGCAATGTCTATGCACGCAGTTAATAACTCTCTTAATGGGACTTCTTGGCTTGGTGATTCCCGTACAGGGAAGAAAGTGAAATGTGGAACACAGGGTGGGCAAAGGGCCATAAGTCAATTCCCAGCACTGTTAGCCAAGGGTGGAAATTTCGAAGAAAGGAGAAATGAATTTAATGTCCCTGCAAGCAGAGGAAGGGCAGATGAACTCCGCGTTTAGCAGGGAGTGGGGAACACAGGCAGAAAAGGAATGGTTGCTAGTCCAAACTGGGCCCTCATCATGTCATTAACACTGACTTTATCTCAAGAGCAAGGGACTCCATTTCCCAAGAGCCATTTGCTCCAGATTAGGCCTGAAGGAGGGCATTTTATAGACGTGTTTGTTTAAAACAAAAACTAAAAAACAAACAAAAAAAAGCCTAAGTTGAGGATCCGAACTACTAAGGCTCAAATCCAGTCTCAGACACTTTGAAAATATTCTAAGCTGATCTGGAAACGCTCAGTACCCAAGGTAAATCAAGTTTAACGGAACGTCTTTTGAATATTGAAGCCCCAGCTCAGCCTGAAACTGAAGATTCCCTATCCGCCCGCCCACATGCAGCAATGGAGTCCTTCTTAGAAACACCCACTTCCTGATGCTTAAGACCCTTGGAAGGGAAGGTGGCTGAGGGTTGTCCTCAATCAGCTAGAGGACTCTGAAGGAAAGATTATTTCATTTTCGGCATAACTTTACATAATTAATAGTTTTCCATGCAAACTATTGTTTGCCTTAATTGTTGTTTCAACAGCTGTTTTCATTAAATTGTAAAACCCGCTGTGTCTAATCCTTTGAGCCCTAGTATTGACAAGAAGAAAGGCCCAGAGCTGCTCTGGGAGAAGAGATCCCTGCCAAGCTGGGACACCATCATGAAGTTACTTGAAAAATAAGGCCTTCACTGGGGCTGGTTGTGTTGCTAATCCATTAGGCTTTTCAAAAGAGCCATGCCCTGCATCCTTATGGCTAAATTGACCCAACAACCAATCAATGCCTTTATTTGCTGAGTGGCTGCCCCTGAAGGGTCTTACAGCCGGGTCCAAGCTGTAATCAAAGCCTCCATCAGTACTGGGGCCCAGATGACACAAATAGCCAAACTTTGAACGTGGCTGGCCCGAGGCCAGTCACACCATTTTGAAGATACAAAGAGGCTGTGTTGCGCGATGGAATTCATTTTCTTGTTTACTTCCTCCAGAAACAAGAGCATCATCAGCGGGCCCAGTGCTTCGGATCAGACCACGGAGTTGTTGACAGAAGCTTGGCTAGGCTCGACAGCTTTCCACATGAAATGCTGGCTTTCTTCTCATACACCCCTACTGTTTGTGTCTCTGCCAATTGTAGCACATCAGAGCGGCCATTGAGATAATGACCGTGAAGTCTCTCGATACACTTTGATGAAGTGTAACATTTTTTTAAAAAGCATTTCTGTCTGTGCCAGAATGATGGAGGCAGCTGACTAAAAATCTCCCCATCAAAACCAAGGCTGATGAACAGCAGGCAGAGGAATAACCCTCCCAGAGGAGACAGAGGAGCTTGCAGCCAAAATGTCCTTTCCCTGTCTGTTCACCACAGTCTTTGCTTTAAAAGTACCTTTGTTTCGAGATGAATATATGTCATTTGCTACTTCCGTCGCCAGCATTTTAAAATTCTTTTTTGTTTCCTTCCACCAAATCCCAGAAAATTGCAGGGACCGATCCCTTTCGGCCAGCTCCTTATTTTAATGATTTGGAAAATAACCCCTGGTTAACAACTTTGTCTCATTTGGGAAAAACAGGCATACTTCACAGGCTCCAGTCAGAGACTGACCCTAGACTTGGACCGTTTGGGATTTCTTTACTTTGGCCAGGATTAATAGCAGGTTAAACAAAAGTGGTTATGAGCCAACCAGAAGCAAAACTAAGCTGCTAATAATGTAGATGAAGACTGTGAGATTCTTTGGGGGGAAAATGTCTTTTTTTTTTCCCATTCATCATGTCTTACATTTATTGAGCACTTTGCTGTCACCCAGGGATAGACCAGATGAGACAGTTTGGTAGGAAATGAAGCCCAAATGAGGAAGCTGAGAGCAGGAGATGTCATTAAATGCAGATCTGAGAGTAGGGAAGCAGTGTTCTATGTGAGTACCCACTTAAGATGACTGTCCACTCAATAGGCATACCTACAGCTTACTAAATGGTGCTCAGGCAGAGAAGAGAGAACAGTTTGTGGTTTAATCAGTAGCAACAGGAAAAGATAACATGAATTTACAGTTTGCCTTTCTTAAGGGTCAGCCTTCTCAAGGAAGATATTAACTAGGCCACATCCTCTCCTGCAAGTTGATGTATGAAAACTCAGAGAGTGGAGTCGAGTAGACAGAGGCTGGCTGAAGGGAGGTTTGTCTTCCTCAGGTTACAGCTCTAAATGTGCCCTACCCTGTAGAGAACTGCACAGGCAACAAAGGCCAGGATTGCCTATGTTTTATTAAGTAAGTTTATGTATGAAAGACATTAAAATTCAATCTCCTTTAGAATTTTTCCCACATACAATAATCCACATTTCTGAGAACAAGAACACATGCCAGAGCAGGGCAGAGGATAGAAAATTCTAAGAGTGAGGGTAAACAAAGTCAGGGGCATGGAAATAATGATATCATCACTGGTATGATTCAGGCTTGATTGCTCAGGCTTGTCATCCTAGTACTTGAGAGTCTAGAGCAGGAGGATTGCTGTGAATTACAGAACAGCCTGGGCTATAGAGACGGTGTCACAGGAAACCACACAAAACATAACACAATGCTTGTCCTTGACTGTGGAATGAGATGACTGTTTCCTCAAGTTCATCCCTTTTTGTGACAGAAGAAGCAAGGTGCTGGGCTAGCTCTGCACATGTGCTGCAAGGGGTCACCAACAGGGCTTTACTGCCATTTCCTGAAGAAACTATATTTCAAGAGTCAAGTCAGGCTCTTTTCCAGTTAAATCAGTTTGCATTTAATTGCAGCACTTATTTGGATTTTAAAAACAAACATTACCCCAAATCCAAGTGTTGCATAAAAGTTTAGGAAGCTAAATTTATCACAGGAGCCATGCTAAAAAAACATAGGACAAAGATGCTGAAGGTCAGCAGAAGGGCTGCTTTGCTTTTTCAACATACTTCAAGAAGACATTCTAGAAGGTTGGAAAGAAATCAGAGTGTTCCTTTTCCTGCAGTCTGAGGCGGTGGGGGGGGGGGTGTTAAGGGTGTGTGTCTCCATCCTATCATTGTGGAAGGAGGTTGTAACTTCCTGCTGCTTCTATGTGTTATCCTTTGTCCAAGAGGTGGAGCCTTCCAGCTCTAATGGTTTGGATGGGTGGGAAAAGTCCTCCACAGGCTTTTACATGGAGAGCTTGGTCCCCTGAGATTGGCACTTTTATCTTTGAGTTGTCTGAAACTTTAGGAGGTTGACCTGGCTTAAAGAAATAGCTAACTGGGGTATGTACTTGGAAGATATCTTGTTCCAGGCTTTCTCTCTCCTCTTTCCCCTTTTTCCTTCCTTTCCTCCTACTTGCTTCTTGGCTACTGTGAGGTGGAACAATTCTGCTCTAGGACACATTCCTATTTTATCAGAGGCTTGTAGCAATAGAACCAGCTTTCCATGGACTAAATCCTCTAGAATAGTGAGCTAAAACAAACCATCCCTCCTTTACCTCATTTTTCTAAACTATCTGACATGATTATTGTTTCAGACCAACTTTGGGGAAGAAAAGGGTTGGGATTTTTTTTTTTTTTTTTTTTTTTTTTTTGCTTATAGTCCATCATTTAGGGAAGTCAAGGCAGGAAATCATGACAGGAACTTGGGGGACAAAAAGTGAAGCAGAGCCCCTTGATGAATGCTATTTTTGGCTTGCTCTCCCTGGCTTTCTCAGCTACCTTTCTCACCCAGCCCAGGCCTATTCTCAGGAATAGACAGCTCATAGTGTGCTATATCCTTCTACATCAATTGCTAATTAGGAAAACATCCCACGGACAGTCCTACAGATCAATCCAATGGAGAAAATTCATTTGAGGAACCCTCTTCCCAGGTGTATCAAATTGATAATTGATGCTAACTATGGCAGGAACAAAAACCTGATTAACACACACTATGTGGTAGTTAGCCTCTAACATGACTTGCAACAGTTCCCACCTGTTGTAGTAATCCATTCTTGTATATTTCTCTGCCTCTGGGCCTGTGCTGTTCTTAGTGAATCTATGCCAGAAATCATGGGGTTTGGTTTCAAGATAATGACACAGTCTGAATGCAATCCAGTCCTACTGTTTTTATATCTCTGATATGTATTCTCTTGTCTTTCTTCCCTTCTTTCCTTCCTCTCTCCCCTTCTATGTGTCACTTTCATCCCAGTTACTATGAAAACCAGCCCAAGCTATCCTAATAGAGAGGGCCTAGTGTTTGAGAGGCCATATGTAACATAATGAATGCAGGTGTGTGTAATTAAGCTTCTCTATGGACCCCTTTCTACAATGGAGTTCTGAAATGACACCTCCAGTGACACCTTGATGTTGACAGTCTTGTAACTCTGAGCTACAACCACCCACCTAAACTTGCTTCTCCCTTCTTAAGTTACAAGTTTTATATATCTGTTGTTTGGTTTTTGAGACATGGTTCCACTGTGTAGTACAGGGTGGCTTCAACAACTTACAACAACCCTCCTTTAGTGTTGTAGATATTTATTGCTTTACTTACTAAGTTTCAAGGTATTTTAATGTGTAGCAATGTATTATTTAGAAGAAAATGGATGCAACTAGAAATAACCATATTAAATGAATTAGGCTAATTTCAGAAAGACCAATGTAGTTTGTTTTTATATCAATATAAAATCATATACGTATATATGACATGGAAGTATGGTGTAGAATATTATTTTAAGCTGTGTTATGTAGCTAGAGTTTTCCTGCCTGGCCCACAGTCAGGACAAATCTCTCTCACCTGCCAGGCCCATAGACGCTCAGATCCAACCAAGTAAACACTCAGAAACTTATATTGCTTACAAACTGTTAGACCATGGCAGGCTTCTTGCTATCTAGTTCTTATATCTTAAATTAACCCATTTCTGTTAGTATATAAGTTGCCATATGGCTCGTGGCTTACCAGTACCTTACACCTCGCTTGACATGGCAGCGGCTGGCAGTATATCTGCCTCTGCCTTCGACTTCCCAGAATTCTCTGTTTGTCCCACCTATACTTCCTGCCTGGCTACTGGCCAATGAGTATTTTATTTTAACCAATCAGAGCAACATATTTGACATACTTGAACATCCCACAGCAGTGTTACATTTGTTTATACTGTGGAACATTTGTTTAATGATGCAAAGATGTGTTGCATTCTTTTATGTTGCATTTGCTTAACTCTGTAAAGCTGTGTTACTTTGCCTGTCTAAAACACTTGATGGTCTAATCAAAAGCTGAATGGCCAAGAGCAAGACAGGAGAAAGGATAGGTGGGAGTGGCAGGCAGAGAGAATAAATTGGAGGAGAAATCTGAGGGAAGAAAGAGAAAGGACAAGAGAATAAGGAGAGAGGCTGCTAGGGCCCAGTCACCCAACTATACAGTGAGCCATGGAATAAGTAGTAATGAAAGGTACACAGAAATAGAGAAAAGTAAAAGCCCAGAGGCAAAAGATAGATGGAATACTTTAAGAGAAGCTGGCAAGAAACAAGCCAAGCTAAGGCCAGGCATTTATAATTGGGAATAAGCCTCTGTGTGTGATTTATTTGGGAGCTGGGTGGTGCCCCCCCCCCCAAAAGAACAAAGACAAATAACTTCAGAATTAGAAGCAAGACTGTCTAGGGAAACAAAGGAGACTAATGAAGGGGAGAAAATACAGAGGGTAGGATAGTATATAGGGGAACATGCTCACCATATGATATATACATGCACAAAAGCTTAAAAACTTAAAATCAAAAGGGTTGAGTGGAGATATCCTGCATGGGTGGATTAACCTGCTCCAAGAATGATAAAGTTATTAAATGAAAATCCCTGTGCCAGAAGTAGGTTACCTCTACATGAGCTGATGTCTAGGAAGGTATATAATGTATTCAAAATAATATAGGCTATTTCCACTGTTGTATTGTCTGTCAGAACCATGTGATAAGATTCCTACTGCTGAAGACACCACATGCTTTGGGTGCAAAGCACATACAGATAAAGATGGAACTGAGCTCCTTCTAGCTGGAAAGAAGTAATGGAATCTTAGTGTCTGCTGGTATCTTCGTCAGTGTTCTGTTGCTGTGGAGAGAGCCATGACCACACCAGCTCTTATAAAGGAAAGCGTTTAATTGGATCTGGCTTACAGATTCAGAGGTTTAGACCATTATTGTACTGTCAGGAAGTATGGCAGTATGCAGGCAGACATAGTGCTAGAGAAGGAGCCTGGAGTTCTACATCTGGATTGGCAGGCAGGAGAGAGAGAGAGAGAGAGAGAGAGAGAGAGAGAGAGAGAGAGAGAGAGAGAGACTGTGTCTGGTTTGAACATTTGAAACTACAAAGCATAGGCACCAGTGATTCACTTCCTCCAACAAGGCCACACCTACTCCAACAAGGTCATACCTCCTAATCCCTGTTGTCAAGTAGGACCACTACCTAATGACCAAGCAGTTCAAATATATGAGCCTAGTGGGAGGCATTCTTATTCAAAAGATAATAGCTGGTTACTTGGGAGAACTATCATTAACAGTCATACTTAACTGTACATTCTGCATGTTACACTACCAACCTCCTAGGCAAGATGTGCTCACTGGTACAACAGTAGCATGACTCTTACGGGGACAGCTAACTGCTTTATAGTTAGTTTGAGGCTCCTTCCCAGAAAGGAATTCTCATCTGGTAATATGTCTGGTTAAAAAAAAATGTGTGGCTGGGGAGGCCCTAGGCCTTAGTCAGGAAGCTACTGTGGTTGTTTAGCTCAATGAACAAGATATGTCTGTAAAACCTTTTTCTAAATATTTATGTTTTTTACATTCCTGTCTATAGATTAGTGCTGCTGTCAGCTTTGGTGAGAATTCTTTTTTTCTTTTTTGAGTGGATAGGAGTTATTGCACAGACTTAGGATTTGTCAAAGGGCTGAGAAAAGTGACGGTGGCTGTTCGCCGTAAGTGGGACATCTACATCATACTTCCAAGACTTGGAGAACCTCCTGGAACTCTCAGCAGCTGTGGTTATCTAGATGAAACCTGCACATAAGATTGGGCTGTCAGCATTTAGGGAAGGTGTCTCAGTTAGCTTTCTATTGCTGTGACATAACACTCCAACCAGAGCAACTGGGGGAGGAAAAGGTTTATTCGCCTTACAGGTTGTTCTCCATCATGAAAGGAACAACAATGTAAACAAAAAAGGAACTCATAAAGGCAGGAACACAAAGGGATTCAGGGGGTAGAGACTGAAACAGAGGCCACGGAGGAATGCTGCCCATTGACTTGCTCTCCTGGCTCATGTTCAGCTACCTTTTTTATACTTCTGAGGACTAACTACCCATAGTGGGGTAGTCTTTCTTACATTAATAATTAATGTGAAAATATGCCCCACAGACTGGCCTACAGGAGGCATTTTTTTCAATTGAGGTTCTTCTTCTCAAATGACTCCAGTTTGTGTCAAGTTGACAAATAATTAACCAAACCAGGACAGAAATGAGCTTATGAGGCCTTATCTCTTCCTGGGGACCAATAGTTGGTTAATGGTTTCCATAGAAAAAACAATGAAGTAGGTCACTCTCAGAATATAGTATGTTTTTATACAGATACATAGATTTTATAAAGATTCATAAGTTTATATATGTATATATGACATGGAAATAGAAGTCTGTACATTGCCTACAGTAATACAGCTAATGGTGAGTTGCTCATGCTTCTGTATAAAAGTCCATATCCATGTTTCTGTAAGAAGCCCTAATTAAATGCCTTGAGCTACTAAGAAAAAAAGAAAGAGATGAAAGTATATGGTGATTAGCTGAACAGAAGAAAGGTTCAATAAGAACAGGATTAGAGCAATAGAGAGTGATGACGGTGAATATGATCAAAACATATTCTATACATGTGTGAACATATCATAATGAAACTCAGTGCTGTGTTTAATTAATATGTGCTAATCAAAACTTTAAAATAAAAGTAAAATAAAACAGCCTTCCTGTATTTTCCCATTATTCATAGGAGGCACTAGTCCTTGTTTACACAATCATTTTAGTAGCTCTCAAAATAACTGAGGTTATATTGGGTAGTGATGTGGATTCAGACACAGGCTGCTGTGTGTACTAGGCACAAACTTCACTCTTGAGCTTATCTTCTGGTTCAAACATTAAAGTTAATTAATTAATTAAATTCATGTGTATGCATGTTTTCCCTGCATATGTATGTGCTTTATGTGTACAATGCCCAAGGAGGCCAGAAGAGGGCAATATGTTCCCTGGGACTGAAGTTAAAGATGACTATGAGCCACCATATTGATGCTTGGAATGGTATCTTGGTCTTCTGGAAGAGCAGCCAGTGCTTAACTGATGAGCCATTCTCTAGTCCCCTATTCCCTGAAAACCCATATGTTAAATGTTTTTAAACTTTGTATCAGACTTGGTGACCTACTAGTTTGCCATAGTATCACTGTAAGTTTGAAGCCAACCTGTTGTACATAGTGAGTTCTAAAACAGCCTGGGCTGTATAATATAAAAAAATGTATTTTAATATTCATTATATATTAACACAGTTATAAAATATGAGTTTGCTTATTTATTTTAGATCAATAATATTATCTAATGGTGGAAAGAAATCCACTGAAGTATGATACAATTACTTAAATTGTTCCAGTATAATAAAAACTTGAGTGTCAGAAATTGAGATAAAGACCTGATAAATCCAAGAAACAGTAGAGTCAATTGGCTGACCCTCTCTCCATGTTTTTCCTAATCTACTAGCCTCAGAAATCTTCTCCCTCCCAGAATCTCTTTTCTCTCTTCCTGTCCCTCTTTAGCAGACCTCCTTAGTCCTCCAGCAACTCTATGGCTGGTCCTGATCAGCCATTGGCTGACTCTATCTGTCCCTTGATTCAAGAGTGGCTTTATTGGTCTAATGGAATGTCGCTACAAAAATTCTCCCACATTCCCTCCTTTTTGTCTAAATAAAAAGCAAAGGTTTTAACTCTAACATAGTAAAAGTATATAATAAGAACATTTACTAAGTAAGATAAACATTTACAACATCTAGTCCATTAGAACTTGGCAAATTCAGAGAAAATATTATCTATCTTATCTTGGTAAGTTCAAAGTCTAATTTACTTTCTATCATAACTAAGGAAAACTGTATCTATAACTATCTAATCTTCAAACCCATCAGAGACCCAAAAAGGATAGATATAATATTACCTGAGTAAATAGGAAGTGCATTGCAAGCAACATCCAAACTAAGAAATGACATAGACATCTGATTGTCCATAGACAGTTACCCCAGGGTTTCTTTGTAATGCTGCAATCCATCTTCAGCCTATAGACCTAAAATATCAGACAGACTTCTGTGAAGCAGGAATTTTGAAGGACTGTCATACCTTGTCTTGGCAAAATTTGGCAGTTGCTTTTCTTTCTGTGTTCAGTTCAGCTTGTCCAGTTTGGACAGTATACTGTCAGCAGTTGAGGGAAGGACAGTTTTTTGCCTGGGATCTAACTTTGCCACAAACTCCATATGGAGGTTCTTTGATGCCTGTCATCTTCTTTTGAAGTAAATTGGTGCTGCTGGGAACAGACATGTCTCATTGTCATGAATGAAAAGCCTTGTTGTTATTAAAACATTAAAATGTCATATTCTGTAGATCTCTGAAGTATTTGAACACCATCTATTTAAAATATGTCTCTGATAGACCTTGAAAGCATACCTAACATGACTATAAGTTTGATTGTTATAGATGACTAACTTCTAGCCTATATTTTTTTATTATCCTTAATAGCTTTCAAGGACTAGAACTTTACATTACATTTTAAATTAAGTACAATACAAACAAGACATCGAAACATATGATATGTTATAACAAAAATAACCTTGACTTTGTATCAGTATATAAATGTATCTTAAAAAGAGTAGAAACATATATATAGTATAACAAAAATAACCTTAGATTTGTATCAATATACAAAAATCCATACCGATGTAAAATATTTGAGACTAGTAGTTGTCTTTTTAGTTTGAAAGTAGATTCAGGAATCTACCCTTTTAGCCTAACATTTCTATATCTCCTCTTTTTCTTTTTAGAGCAAAATCCTTGATTCTAGTTTCCTTTGCTTAGTTTATTCCCTGACCATGACCAATAATAACTTGTAACCAACCCCCTAAAATGATGACAACATCCATCAAAAGGCCAAAAACCATCCAGCCTACCTCTTAGGAATGTGGGTGTCATGCCCTGAAAAATTTGAGATAATGACTAAGTTCTGGGAGAACTAGCTGTAGTCCAATCTCAGTATTATGGGGGAGTGCAAGGCTTATCTGAAGTTCTTACTGGAGTCATCTGTTAGACTGTACCTTCTTAGCTAACTGCTTTGAAGTTGTCCTGAGCATTCGGTAGTCCAAAGCTAATCTTTGTGTGGTGTTTGTCAGATTAATGGCATTACCACAATCCAGGTGGATTCATTGTTGTGAGGCCCCAATGTCCATTTGGAGACTTCAAAGGTTGCTTTTAGGAATGGACATTGTTCACTGCAGAATACTTAAACATTTTAAATGTCATATGCAGCAGATCTCTGGGAGGTAAAAAGAACAGCAATCTATTAAATACATCCAAGGTACACAATATTATTTCCTAATTATCTGCTTTAGATTCAAGCCTGAAATCATGTTCAGGAAGCTGGGTGAAGCCTATTTCTAGAATTAGTAGTCTATATGACCATTGATATCATTACTAAAGGTGTCAGACTGAAGGCCATGGGTGTCAACACAGGTCATACCAATCTACATAGGTTATGTGGCAGCAAAGCACCTGCATTGCCTTCTGTTGTAACTGGAGCCTCAGACATCAATGCAGTCCTGGCTATGGTATGGCCACAGATCTACACATGGCCCTTGACAGGCCCGGATGACACCATGGTCACAGGTGGTAACAGAGACCATTGAGGTTGGCATGGTCCTGGCAGCAGCATGTCCCTCTGATTCCAACATGTTCATAGGTAGTGGCTCAGAGGTTGGGGTAGGGATAGGGTTGTTATTGTAGCATGACCCTTGGGTACCATCAGGGCCTCATGTGTCAGCCCATACCCTGGGCATCTGCACAGGCTTCAATGGAGCAACTGACATCATAGGGCCATGGACCCAAACATGGCTCCTGGAATCAGCCCTGGTTGACACTATTGTCACCAGTGGCAGTGGAGGCTAACCTGATTGTCATGGGCCAAGTCACAGTATGTCCCCTCGGTACTCAACATGGCCATAGGTGGTGACATAGGCCATGATCATCATCATAGACCCTGACTGATGTAGGACCACAGAAACAGACATGGTCCTTGGAAGCAGCCTGGGCCTGGATGCCACCATGGCCCTAGGTGGCAGTGCAGGTCATTCAGATCTGCATCACTCTGACCCTTGGGTCCCAACATGACACCAAGTGGTGGCCCATACCCTGGGTAGGGATATGGCTTCTTCTCACCTGCCCAAAACAAACTACTCTAGGCAGGTATGTCTCTTAGTACTTTTAAAAAAGTTGTTGTTTGTTTGTTTTAATTCTCCTTTTTGTATTTACTTAATTTAGGTTTTTTGTTTGTTTGTTTGTTTTTTGAGACAGGGTTTTGTGTAGTTTTAGTGCCTGTCTTGGATCTCACTCTGGCCTCAAACTCACAGAGATCCGTCTGGTTCTGCTTCCCAAGTGCTGGGTTTAAAGGCATGTACCACCACCACCTGCTCCTAATTTAAGTATTTAACTTTGTAGTTGTTGGTGAATTTTTTCTTATTTTCTCTTTATTTTATAATTTAATTTAATTTTACATATCAGCCATGGGTTCCCCCTGTCCTTCCCTTCCCCCCACACCTTCCCTCTAGCCTATCCCCATTCCCATTTCCTCTAGGACAAAGACTCCCCTGGGGTTTCAGCTCAACCTGGTGGATTCAGTACAGGCAGGTCCAGTCCCCTCTTCCCAGGCTGAGCAAAGTGTCCCTGCATAAGCCCCAGGTTCCAAACAGCCAGCTCATGCACTAAGGACAGGTCCTGGCCCCACTGCCTGGGTGCCTCCCAAAGAGTTCAAGCTAATCAACTGTCTCACTTATACAGAGGGCCTGATCCAGTTGGGGGCTCCTCAGCTATTGGTTCATAGTTCATGTGTTTCTGTTAGTTTGGCTATTTGTCCCTGTGCTTTTTCCAAACTTGGTCTCAACAATTCTTGCTCATACAATCCCTCCTCTTTCTCGCCAATTGGACTCTTGGAGCTCCACCTGAGGTCTGGCTGTGGATCTTTGCATCTGCTTCCCTCAGTCATTGGATGAGATTTTTAGCTCGACAGTTAGGGTGTTTGGCCATCCGATCACTAGAGTAGGTCAGTTTGGGCTTTCTCTTGACCATCGCCAGTACTCTATTGTGGAGGTATCTTTGTGGATTTCTGGGGACCTCTCTAGCACTTTGCTTCTTCCCATTCTCATGTGGTGTTCATTTATCATGGTCTCTTATTCCTTGTTTTCCCTCTCTGTTCTTGATCCAGTTGGCATCTCCTGCTCTCCTAAGCTCTCTTTCCCTTGACCCTTGCCCTTCATTCCCCCCCCCCCCCCCCCCCCCCCCCGTCATGTCCAGTTTGCTCATGTAGATCTCATCCATTTCTCTGTCATTGAGAGATTCCTGTGTCTTTCTTAGGGTACTCTTTACTAGGTAGCCTCCCTGGAGTTGTGAGTAGCAGTCTAGTCATCCTTTGTTTTACATCTAGTATCCACCTATGTTTTCTCATTTTAATCTATTGCTTTTTTTTCCTTCATTTTCAAATTCTTATTTAAGTATTACTTCCTCAAATTTATTTAACCATGTTTCCTTCTATCATCACTTTTTCCTGTCCCCCATGTTTATCTCATTCATTTACTATTTCTATATTTTCCTTAAATATTTTTAAAAATTTCAAACATCATTCTGCAATAGTTTTTCCATTTTCTCTTATATGTCATTGTGCTATTAGTGGGCTTTAACTGATGTTAAGTACATTTTCCTATCACTCTGTAGTTGCTATTATAACACTATGTTTTCTTCTTTATAGTGGTAAGAAAAATTCCACCTGCAAGACTAGGCTGCTCAGTAAGAGGATCCCTCCCTCCCCCAACACCTGAAGGAATCCAGACTATTAAATGTACTAATCACAAAACAGAAACATGAGAAACATGAAGAAGCAAGGCAACAGAACTCTGAAAGTTCATGAATTCTCAACTACTAAATTTAAATATATTGCAATAGGTAAAATGCTAGATGAAGATTTTTAAAGTTCACTAGTGAAAATTATCAATATCCCAAAGCAGATACACACTCACTGGTGAATCCAACCCTGACCCCAGAAAGGAAAGTCAGCAAGACAAGACAGGATCAGTGAAATGAGAGAAAATGAGCAATAGGGTTAAAGTCAGTATACTGAAGAAGAAAAAAAAATGAGCAAGGAGTAGCCCTTTATTATTATTATTATTATTATTATTATTATTATTATTATTTTATAGAAATGTCAAAGCAAAAAAACCCTTAAAAATATTAAATAAAATATTGCTGAGTTCTATTCAACCCATAAGGAAAAGGTAACACAATATGTCCTTTACTCTTCTAGGAAACAGGCTAAGAACACAAGAAAAGAGCCCGTAAGCACAGCTAGGACTGCGATTGAGGCCTCCAGCTGTCTCTTATCATTAGGTGTACTACTCTACAGGATTCACCTGCAGACAACTGTTTCTGCTGTGAAGGATGACTCACTGGTTTGTACTGCTTGGTATTTGCATATTGGATGGATGGCTTTCTTTTCTTATTGAAAAACAATTTCATACAATATATTTTGGTCATGGTTTCCTTCCCCCAACTCCTCTCAGACCCTTCCAACCTCTCTTTCCTCCTTCCTCCACACCATTTCTTTATCTCTTTAGAGTCTAAAGTTTAGAAAACAATCAAGCAAATGACACAAGCAAACAAACCAGAATAAATACAAAACAAAACAAAAGAAAAAACACAAGAAACACACAAATAAAACCCATAAAAATACGAAACCAGAAACCATAGTATATAAGCATAAGACCAAAAAGAAAAAACAGTCCAAATATAGCAATATGAGATGAAAACTCTATAAAAAGTACCATTAAGTTTATTTTTTGTTGGCCATCTCTCTACTGTCGGGAATGGGGACTACCCTTAATTGTGGTTAATATACTCAATGGTACTTCACTGAGGAAAACTAAATTTCCTTTTGCAAGCAGACATCAACTGCAGATAGATTGTTGAACCAGTGTCTGGGAACCAGTGTCTGGGAACCAGTGTCTACTTCTGCCTCTCAATGCTGGGATCCTAATTGGCTTCAACCTGTGCATACCTTGTGCATGCTGCCACAGTCTCTGTGAGTTCATAAGTGTCATTCCTGTTGAGTCTGGGAGATAGTGTTTCTATGTAGTCATTCATTCGTTCTGACTATTACAATCTTTCTTTCTCTTCTGCATAGTCCCTTGATCTTGAAGGTGAGTGGTTTGATGAAGACATTCATTGACAGTTTGATGAGGATATCCATTGATAGCTTTCTTACTTCCTAGATGTACTTACTTCTCACAGAAGATAGCTAAGGCTGAGGTCTGAGGTATGATGAGTCAGTTACAGAACAGGGGTTAGGCTAAGCACCATCTTGATGGATCTCCCACTGGCTGAGAGAAGTTTAGCTGGGCCTCAGAAACCTTTGAGGACTTGGGGCCTGCTAAAATCCCAAGGTACCCTTCAGAGGGCATAAAGAGCCAGTACTGTGGGTCAAAGGGAGTTAGAGTATAGATCACAATGCCTTTACTGATGTCAGCCTGTCTTCCATGGGCCAAATGGGGTCATCCAAGTTGAGTTTGAGTCCCAATTCTTGTTCTTAGTTCTTGGTTTGCTTCATTTTCCTCATTTATAAAATGCATATATTATTACTATTATATATTATTGCCTTATTATTATCGAGAAAACACATAATACATGTAAAGTTAGCAAAATATGCTTAGAACACAGCAAACAAAATAAATTGATTTGTCTTTGCCTTGCATCCTGACTCTGGCTGAAAGGTAAGAGGTAAAGAAAGGGACATTGCTGCATACTACTACTTTAATACTATTTGCACAGTGAATATTTTGACATTAATATATTTATTTTGTACTATACCATATATTAAGAAAAAGAGGAAGAAACAGAATTCACATGATCTAACAATGGACTATGTTTGAGTTTTAGATGTTAATTAGAAATATACAAAATTAAAAGTTTTTTTAGACATTGTTATATAGCCCTAGTATGGAACCAGGTATGTGCTTCAAACAACGTAGGATTCATGGAAATGGTCGAACTTCATAGTTGCTCCAAGGTCTATTTAAATTAAAGTTTAATGAACATTCACAAGAGGTCTTATCCCAGTCATAGACCACCCAGTAGAAAAAAAGTAAATCCACTTGCAATGTAGACTAAAGACAGGATTTGAACTTATTACCATCTGCCTTGAAAATATCTTCTCCAAAAATGTCCTTAAAGGGAATAGAACAAGCTTTCTTTGGATACCAAGGAGCTACCCACACTGTGGACAGAAGCATCTTTAATGGGCAGTTACTAAGAAAGTCTTGTCAGAGCATCTCAGAGAATGTACTAGAGAGAAGCAAAGACTTGGCAGTATCAGGAGAATGTCTGACTTTTTAAAGCAAATATACCAACAAGCAATAAAGTCAGTTTTTCATGTGGAAATGTGACTTTGTTCCAGCAAATGTCCTGTTGCAAACAAGTGGACTTTCCCGAGTATAAATCATCTGCCAGCCACTCTTTCCAACATTATTTTGTGATATTTATGTAACCCAAGATGACCTTGAACTTGGTGAAGATGGGTTTGAACCCATGATCCTCCTGTCTCTGCCTCACAAATGATAGAATGTCAAATGTGTGTCACCAGTTTGGCTTCTCAAAGCATTTCAAATATATGAGTATTATTTTATTTTGAAAATACTCTGAGTTCAGAACCTCTGAAACAGATGGTACAAGTGGACTATAAGGCTGTGTATTTGGATTCATTATTTTTCTGCTGCTGTGATAAAATATTGTCCAAAAAGAACTTAAGAAAGAGCAACAAGCTGGAAGGACATATCTTAAAATTTAAATACAAAGCAGAGAGAGTGAATTTGAAATGGAGTAAGGTTATTAAACCCTGAAAGCCTACTCCTAGTGATGTACTTCTTCCAGAAAGGTCACACCTCCTAAAGGTTCCATAACATTCTCAAAATAGTGCCACCACTTGGGGACAAAACGTTCAAATACCTGAGCCTGTGGGGGACATTTCTCATTTAAATCATTATAGTTGTCAACCCCAAAGAAGATTTGGAAAAGCTGTGTAATAAAGGTAGAGAAAAACCTATGCAGGTTATCTTTTCTATTTCCTTGACACAGGTGTCTCTGGGTAGCCCTGAACTGTCCTGAAACTCACTCTGTAGATCTGGCTGGCCTACAAACTCAGAGATAAACTTGCCTCTGCCTCTCAAATTCTGGGATTAAAAGTGTGTGCCACCATGGCCTGGGAAAAACTTATGCAGGAGCACAATCTTTCAGCTGATAATAGGGGAAGAATCGGATGTTCCTATCTTACTTTTATTATGAGTCATATAGCAGAATAACGATACAATACAATATATTGTTTAATTAACCTCCCACACATAAGTATAAAGAAATACACACATGGCAGTGGAGGGGGGAGACAGAGAGAGAGAACCAAAGTACACAGTCTGATGTCTATATGCAAAATAAGTGTCACAGCCTTTATTTCACAAAGTTGCTGGGATATTTAAATGAGGTCATTTCTAAAGCACGACAGTTCCTTACACAAAGTAAGTGCAGTGACAACAAAACTAGCTACAGTTACTGATGTCCTTCCATAGAGCACATTTTTCCAGGTTTAATTGGGGAACAACACCCTATAAACTTATTCCCTCAGGCAGTGTGCTAGACTCAACCAATAGAAAAGTCTTTAGCACAATGAACTTGTTCATTTTGTGCCAGTTTTATGGGCTGTTACAGCAGGTCCTTCCCTCTGCAGAAGAGGGAGGTGGTGAAGGTAGCACCTCGAGCTGGAGTTTTGGGGGCCATTCTTCTCTTCATACACTGTCCCAGACTTCCCTTTGCCTCCTTTCTCCTCCCACTTCTCTGCACGATACCAGAGCAATGTGTTATTATTCTCATGTGTTCTCATATGCTGATTTTTCATCTACAAAAAAGTAAAGAGCTTACAAGAGCAATTATTGTGTCATTAAAAAATTTTCCCCAACTCCCCAAATTGCTTGGCACTCAACCAAAGGAAACACACTCCTCTTTGGCCCAGAGCATTTAAGACTTAGAGGAAACAGGTATGTTTAGTCTGTTTCACAGGATCCTTATATGAGGAGAAGCTCACGGGCTTCAAAGGACCTGAAATAGTGCTAAGTAGCAAAATGACCGAATGAGTAAAGGATGGGTAAAAGCTGGTAGGAAAGGAAAGAAGCCACAGAACAAGCCTAGAATGCATACCCGGAAGACAGCATTGACTTCATCTTCAGCATGGAAGAAACAAAGCCCTACAAAGTGATCACCCCTCTACAAGGGCCCACTAGCTCATTCCTCCTGGTAATTCCTCATTCATTCTGAATTACTCAATGCAGCAACAACTTCAGACTTATGCTGTCAGGTGTGATATCAACTGAGCATTTACTATGTACTCTGCTGTTGTGACATTAACACAGATGATTTTTTTTTTTTAAATTTTCGTTTTGAGACAGGGTTTTTCTATGGACCTCAGGGTGGCTTTGAACTTGTGATCCTCCTGCCTCAGCCTCTGAGTACAGGTATGGAATATCATGCCTGGCTGAGATTCTTGATTCTTAAAAAAAAAAGTATAACCTAGGCACAATTTTAGTTGTAACTGGAAAGATAGAAAGCCCGAGATTTCAGGGAGCTTACAACCAGCAGAAAATTGAGCCTAGACTCACATCCTGGCAGACAGACACCAGAGCCATCTCATCCTTATCTATAGTCCAGATTTTAAACATCTTTTCAATTTTTTCCTGCTGTAAATCTTCCTTCTCTGTCTGTTCTCCTTCCTCACCTTTCCCTCTGTCTTTTTTCCTTTTATGAATCTTTATCAAAGTCAGTTTACATTTGCAAGTGATGATTTTAGCAAGTCTACTTTGCATACTACCACAGAGCTGGTGTCTTCTAGCCAGTCATATACTCACCTGTGGTAAATTCAGGGTGACCAGTACTAAGGACCACAGGAAACAGGAAACTTAGTAAACAATTCAGACAAGGCTTCTGTTGTCATTGAGATGACTTTTGTCCTCTACAGACAAAAATAAGCAAAAAACAAAAAACAAAACAAAACAAATAAAACCCAATACACAAATACACGAATGGGGGCAATTCAAGGTAGCACCATGCACCATTAAGTTCACAAGATACTGGGATGGAATATTGAATGCTCTGGAAGGGACTCATTGATATTGTAGATATATTGTAGGGAAGCCAGAAAAGGTGTCCCTACAGAGGGGATATTTGAGCTGCAACCTACAAGAAGGGCAAGAGTCCCCTTATGAGGAAGAGTCCCTTAATAAGCTCTGTGCATTAGAACTGTGAAATGAATGAGCTGCCCAAAGCTGCCAGAGGTGTCAGGTCTGTGGTAATTCATTTTGTGTCATTTTTGACAACCCTAAAACATTGCTGAGAACCCTAATTTATTGCCTCTACATGGGTGTTGCTAATAAATGACAGGGGTGCTCTGAGAAATATTAGGTAAGCAAGTGTGAAGAGCTATATAAATGCTAAATAATGAACACAGTAATAACCCCCTTTTTTCCAGGTTGGCACTGTGATAGGCAGCTCACACTTGGATGCCCTAGCAAATGTGGAAATCGATACCACAGCGTCCTGCCCACACCATCCTTTAAAATAGAAAAAATAAATGAGCCGATGATCATGATATTCAAAGTGGTTAGTGATCAAATAACTGCCTTGAGAGGAAGCTGGTGTGTGAAGTGTGAAATGGAAGCAGCATCTACCAGCACATTGCAGCACAGTGCAAGCACAGGACTGCAGCTAGGTGCACAACTGCCTGCTGGTGCACATGCTGCTTGCTTCAGGGTAGAAACTGTGCTCTCATCAGAACCAGGCCCTCCTACCACCCATTGGCAGAAGGAGAGTGGGACCGGAAAGAGCTGTATCAGCAAAATTTTTGCCAGCAGCCCCATCTGGCCCTCTTGGCCTTGGTTGGTCTTCCCTGCAGGAGGACTGAGACATCAGTACAAGAGACCTCTCTTCAGAAGGGCAGGAGGTAAGTGGGGATGGGGAAAGACTGGGAAGAATGCTACAGTTCTTGCTAGAATGAACAATTCTGGGGCCTAGACTTGGGAAGCTTCACACTTGAGCCTCCCTTCACCCTCAGGTAGATGATTCTTTCTCTGGCTGTACCTCTTTACTTCCTCCAAGTTTTCCCCAGAATATTACATCACCCAAACTACATTTCTTTTTATGGGTCCTATTATTTTATTGATATTAATGTTCATGTGCACAAATAATTTTTCTGTTTCCACTCCATCTTGGCAATCACATCGTTTGGCCATAAAGACATGGACACCATACACGCGCCCCACACACTGCACACATACATCATGTACATATACATACCATACCACATACACATACATATCACACCATGCAACATACACACATAAAAGTATCATCTACAAAGACCCCGTAGAGTATGGGCTGTATAGAAGAACCATTTATTATTCCATTTTCTCTAAAATGCAGCATGGAAAATAAGTGAATAAATAAAACCAGTATTGGGGTACTGACACTTATTGCTTGGTTTGACTTCTGGTTGACCGAACAAGTTGCTCTTCTGTGGCAGACAGGTAATGTGGAAATTCTGTTTTCCAAGTGGTGAAGGCTCTCCAGGGTATGCTGAGTGCACTTTTTGAGGCTTAGTTAAAATTTAGGAGAACTAGTTTAAAAAGAATATGTCATGATAATCCTAGTCTATAGAAAATTATGGTTTAAATTGAGTAAGAGATGGTAAAGAGTATCAAAAACATGTAACTGATTTTTTCTTTTACCAAGTGAAACAAGTTTAAAATGCTCTGGTCTATGATGCTGGTATGCTAATATTCTTTGGGCTCATACTCCACGAGATATGGGAAGTGCTCTGTAAATTATCTGCTGCTAAGTCAGGTGTGATACTCACTTTAGTTTCTGGTGTCCCAGCTGCTGTATTGTGCTGTTGTTCAGGTGAACCATTTGTTCAGGTTTTCTGTTTCTACAAAGTATATTTGTCTTAATGCCAAGTCAGCCTGCATTAGGCTATATGTTAGCAGGCATGTAACATGAATTTTAAAAGGTCTTATTAATAAAAACAAACCTGGAGCCAGGTATTGGGGTGAACGCTGAAAGATGTGAGAAACAGAACAAGCCACATCCAACCTCACCTTGCCAACTTCTCAGCTGATCCTGTTTCCTCAAAGTGGAAGCCTCTGAGTCCTCATCCAAATGGATCTCAGCTGAACTGCTGCTAAAAGCCTAAAAGCTTAAAAGAGCTTCTAGTTTCTGGTCATTATGCTTTATATATCTTCCTGCCATCACTTCCTGGGATTAAAGACATGTGTCTTTCCCAAGCAATACATGAGATCTCAAGTGCTGGGATTAAAGGTGTGTGTCACCATGGCTGGCTGTTGCCAGTGTGGCCTTGAACTCACAGAGATCTGGATGGATTTCTGCCTCTGGAATGCTAGGATTAACCAACAAAACAGAATAGAACCTGAAGAAGGCTTTCTGGTTATTGCTTTGAACCTCTTATTTTATGGAGGTCTTGTTTTTTCTTTTTCCTTCCCCTCAAGTCTCTCTCACACTTGACTTTCCTTCTTGACATTATCTCCTGAGTTCCTGGCTCTGTTACTTTATCTTGTAGACATAATGATTACTTTTGCATTGTCTAATTTTTCATTTTTCACACACCCTTGAAAATGGGCCTGACTTATGGTCAGCCTTCATAGAGTTTTGATCCCACTCAGTGAAGATTTAATCACAAGACCCTTGTACAGTCTGGCTTGCCTCCATGGCCATGGAAGAGCAAACCAAGACCCCATGATTGGGTTAGAGTGAAAGAAAGGGACAGAAGAGGAAACAGGAAGATTATGTGTCCCAACCTAGGCCACACAGGGACTGTGACTATTTTGTTGTGTAGCTTCTATTCCTTCAGTCCTTGTTTATTTCATTCTCTTCTTGTCTCTGCCTCTCTCATAGTTTTTTATAGTCTCCTCCCTGGTCTGCCCTCATTGTGTAGGTCTTTGGAATATGTGAGAGTGAATGAGAATGATGTCCATTAAGAAGCAGTTGGATAGTGTGGAGACACTGCTGAGTTGCTAGTGCCTTTATAGCACCCAGGAAATTTCTTAAGTTGGGAAAATGTTCTGATTTGTGTGAGAGTCAGTTTGTAGGAAAATCAATATGTATTTATTGACTAAATGAAAGAATGAATGAAGAGAAATTCTTAAATGTGGTTCTATATCATTGTATCAGGTACTTCACAGATTTAATTTATTTTTTATTTATCCGTCTCTCTCTCTGTCTGTTTTCTCCCTCTCTGTCTCTCTCTCTTTCTGTCTCTCTCTCTCAGTTTGTGGTTTGTAAGCCACATGCACATACTATAGAAAAGTAGAAATACAACTGCTTGGAGGGGGACAGAAAGGACTTCCAGGAGTAAGGAGGGGCAAGTTTAGAGAGGGTGGGATGTTACCTGGGAAAATACATTTAATGTTCTCAGAGTTGTTGGAATGAGAATGCCCTTTAGAAGCTCAGACATTTAAACACTTGGCTCCTAGTTGATGGTGCTGTTTTGGGAGGTTCAGGAGGTATGACTTGTCAGAAGTATGTCACAGGGCCAGTGATCCAGGGCTTAGGGCCTTGCTTTACTTCTGGTTTATTCTCTCTGCTTTGTACTTGAGGTTTAGGTTTAAGAGGTGAGTTCTCAGCTTTTTTTTTTTTTTTTCCTGCCAACATGGCTGCTGCTCATTGCTATGTCTCCAGTCTGCTGTCATAGCCTTCTGTCCCTCTGGAAACTTAAGTCAAAATAAGTTCTTCTTAGTTGCCTTGGTCATGGTGTTTTATCACAGCAACAGAAAAGTAACTAGTAAGTACAACCTATTCATATATCAATGTTTAAAGAAACAAAGTAGAAAATCATAAATTTAAGAAAGTGCAAAAATATATCAAAGTAATTTATTGTGAAATTACTATGTTTTCCCTTTTAATACTGTTTGGTAGAATGAAGGTGCAGGGTGGGAAACATAAGGCTAAGAAGTGATGGGCATTTTCTTCCTTTCTCCCATGATCATCCTATTCTTCATATGAAAGCTGGTGCTATCTTACCCACGTTCAAAAGTGTGCTGACTGTTGAGTAGCTCAATAGGGTCCTGTGGAGGTGACCTTCTGTGACTTCTAAGGCTACTGTATAAGAAGCCTGGCCTTTTAGGACATTTATTCATGGGATGTTCTGCTCTAAAGCCTAGCCATTGCATTGTGGGAAGCTCAGGTCACATGGAGAGACATTCCAGTTTGCCATGCCACAGAAGCTAAAAGCAGCATCTGATGATTCTTCTGATGAACAGCTAGCTCAGTTGAGTCTTTGTGACATTGAAGGTCCAGGCTGCATTTGACTGTACTTACAGAAAGATGTCAAGCAAGAACTGCCTAATCCAATCCCAGTCAGCCCCCAAATAAAAAAGTATAATGAAGTACTATTTTAAAGTTCTATGCCATGCTGAGATTTGTTACCTAGTAAAAGGAAACCAGAATATAATGCTTTTATCTTTATATATTGCTATTCTTGGTTGTCAACTTGACACACTTGTGATCTGGACCTTGAGGCAAAAAGGTAACATTCCTTTGATCTGGATCTTGAGGCTGGAAGGCACACTTTTAATCTGGGCCATACCTTCTTCTGGAAGGACAATTGAAGAAGGAATGGGGTGTGTTCTTCCTTTACCTGTTTGCCTTTGCTTTGTCAGCACATCTATTCCTTCACTTGCATTGGAGTATACTTCTTCAGGATTCCAGCATATACAGCAGACCAGCTAAGACATCCGTTCTTGTGGGACTGAGCAACTACTGGATTCTTGGACTTTCTATTCACAACAGTTGTTGTTGTACTCAGCCTGTAAATCATTCCAATAAATGCATATATTCCAATAAATTTATATATTCCAATATGTAGGATATATATGTATATACATGTATATCTATATCTACATCTACATCTATCTATCTATCTATCTATCTATCTATCTATCTATTTATCTATCATCTATCTATATGTTCATTCTATATTCTTTGACTCTGACCCATACAGATTTTATTACCAGAGTGGTTCTAGAGTAACAGAAGTATAATGATGAATCTTTTAAGCATCTTGAATAGGCTTTTTAATTCACCAGTATCATGTCTGCCTGCACACCACTATGCTACTGGCCATGATGATAATGAACTAAACCTCTAAACTGTAAGCCACAACTTCAACTAAATGTTTTCTTTATAAGAGTTGCTGTGGTCATAGTGTCTCTTCCTAGCAATAGAAACCCTAACTAATACTGCACCTAAAATACATTTTAAACTATATGTAATTTTCTTTCTTTTAAAGGTCATTTTACTGAACTAGTTTTGGTGGCATGTACCTGTTGTCCTATTGGCTTGGGAGGGTAAGGCATGAGTCTTTAGCCCAGAAGTTTTAAGCTGGTTAGCTGGTGTAAGGTAGTGAGACCTTCACCGAAAAGGAATTACTTTCTTGCTTATTAGTCTTGAAACTGAAGTCTCTGTAGACCAGAAGTCTTAGGAAAGATTTAAGCAAATATTTTAGAATCTGTAAGACTTGTAAGTACTGATGAGGAAAAAGTGACGCAGATGTAACTGAAACAACTGATGTGTAAGCAAAGGTGGCTTAAATTGTAGTTTTAGTGCTACGGCATTTCACATGCGTGGCCTGATGCTATCATTTGAACCTTCAGTAAGTGCTCATTTTGTCCTGTAATTGTAATAGCCTGTAGTTGGAGAGCTTCTCTCCAGGTTCCACCAAGCCCCAGCAGTCCCACAACCCATGTAAAAATAATCATACAGACACTTATATTATTTAAACTGCTTGGCCATTAGCTCAGGCCCACCATTGTCTAGCTCTTACTCTTATATTTAGCCCATTTCTGTTAGTCTATACTTTGTCACATGGCTATGGCTTACTGATGTCTTTACATGTTGCTTCTCATGGCAGCGGCTGGCAGTGTCTCCTCCCAGCCTTCCTGTTCCCAGCCTTCTTCTCTTCCTTGTCCCGCCTACCCTATCCTTCCTGCCTGGCTACTAGCCAATCAGCACTTTAATTATACAGAGTGATATCCACAGCAAGAGCCACCACAGTAAAGCTCAACATATCACACAGTTTTCTAAAGCTGAATATTTTAATTATGTTTCAAGTATTTCCCTTGACAACTGTTCGGCCATCCACTGTGTTCCCTTTTTTGCTGTGATCTACCTCCATTCTCTTTCAGAGACACATTCTGGTTGGTGTTATACTCTCACAAAAGCTCTCCTGTAACCATTTCCTTCAGTGTTCAAGGTCATAACCCTGGCTTACTTATGGAATTCACTCCCCTTCCCTAGTGCAAATGTTAGTAAGTTAGGTGCATATCAAATAAGAATTTTAATTCAGATCATCACATGTTTATGTATTTAAATTTAAGAGTCAAATTGATATAATTGGTAACATTACCCATTTGCTTTGATTTGAGATGCCAAATGATTGGAAAAATTTAATTTAGAAGTGAATTACCTTGCTTATTTGAATTTATCATTTTTGCATAATTAGAATGAACTAATTTAATTTGCAGTTATCCTTTTAAATGGCTTAAGTTACATCTACTGAGATACTCAAGGCCACCTGATTACTGGAGTCACCCTGCAGACTTCTCTATTTTCACAGGATTAGGAAGGATTAAAGTATAACTTTTACTGCTAGAAATAGAACCTGTATGCTTGACTGTCTCCAATAATGTATTTAAGACAATATGGAAAGTTGATCTCACTTAAGGATAGACCCTTCTTCACAATATGGAGCCCGGCATTAGAATGCGTACAGATGGTTGTGTGCATTTCATGTTTGTGTATTAGCATTTCTGTTGAGCACAGTTGAATGAGGTAGGGCCAGCAGATTGGGACTCATTAGGTAATAGGCAGAGGGCAGCTGCCTGTGCCTGTTGGGTACCTGGAAGCTTCATGGAATGCCTTCTTTATTCTCTCCTCCCCCAGCTCTTTCACTTTTCTCCCAAACCCAAGTCTATAGTATCCTACCCTGGCATCAATACCCCAAAGCAGGAGGTTAAGACTTTCTGCTTTTATGGTGTCAATTCAAGGCAGGTGTTCTTAGCAGTGCCCCTAGTGGGCACAGTTTTGGTGAACTTGGTGAACAGATTTGGAACATGAAGGTTCTGTAGCATGAAATTCTTATTGACTTTTTTCCTTTTTCCTGTTATTTCATTTTTGCTTCCTTTTTTCAGACTCTACAAGGAGAGTCTGTTCTCACTCTTCTGCTGTAATTAGAATCCCATTCCCAGCTTTGATTCTTTCTTGTCAAGAAGTGAGAACTGAATGGTTTTAGGTACAGATTTAGTCCTTTAATGTCAGGTTTGGGGACAGGCTTCTTACTTTTGTTCATACTTTTTTAAGGAGTCACAGCCACTCCAAAGATGTTGTTCTTTTTAGGTGTGTGAATTACCCCTTCCATTTCCTTTAGTGGTCTAGGAAAAATGATATAGTACTCTCCTCTGTTGTAGACCTGTGTTTTGCTGAGAGTGCTGGGAAATTTGAATTATGAGTGCCTCTCTTTCCTGTATAGGGTCTCTTCTGGGACTGGTTTTAATGTCAACCTGCCACAAATTAGAATCACCTGAGTAGGGACCTCACCTGAAGAAGTGTCCTGACTGCATTGATTGATGTGGGAAGACCCACCCTGAGTGAGTTTGGTAGCAGGTAAAAAAGGCATGGCAGGAGGAAGATTATCTCACCTTTTGCTTCTTTGGTCTTCCCTGTTGCCACTGAGTTATTTTGCCCTGTCACTGCTGCTGCTGTTAAGTCCTATAATATTAGAACCATCATTTTCGTTGTGGACTCAAGACCGTGGTTCTCTAGGCCTCTCCCTTGCTTACAGTGCCAGATTGCACTGCTAAAGCACCCAGTTTTGTGGACTATGCAACTAGTAGTTGTCGATGTCATCCCAACTCCTTCACAACATTCCTGCCTGTGAGAGAGAGGGAGGAGAGGAAGAGATCAGGATCTCACAATGGCCCTGGAGAGCATGCCCCTAACCATTTGGATACCTCCTCCACTGGGTTCTGTCTATAAAATTTGCACTAGCAACAGGCATGGTGACACAAGCCCAGATCACCAGACCCTGTGGGCTGGGGACAAGACAGAGAGAGAGATTCTGACTTACTCTTAGTCAGGGCCACACAGGAAGTACCAGGTAAGCTTGGTCCTCTTACTGAGACTGCTTCAAAATACACCCTTCCCCTCCCAGTACACACACAAAGTTTCTCTACTTCCCAGTAGTGTCATGGGCTGAGATTTACATAGACCATTGAAGAAACATTCCACATGCAAAATATAGCCGACAGACCACCAAAATACTTCAGAACCAAAGAATCCAAGGCCCAGGGGATGGCCTGTTGCTTCTCTGGTCCTTAGAAATGTGTTTTCCTAACTTTCCTCAAATGTTTGTCTGCTGAACTCAGTAAAATTTATCATATTGTTAACTGAATTTTTCCATGTGCTTTCAGTTTTAATATTTTTACTGAAAGAATATCCCTGACCCAAATCTGTACTTTTTCTTTATAATCATTTACTTTGACCTTATTACTATGGGAAATCAGCAAAACTCCTTTACCATGTCTTCCTCTTCTGAGTCTTCATCAATCTTTTGGTCTTGCAATCTGGGTTTTATTTATTTACTTATCTGGGGGTTGATAATTTCCTTTTTATCAAATTTTTAGTTTGTCAATTATTCTCCACACTAGTACTTTATTTTACACACACACACACACACACACACACACACACACACACACATACAAGATAATGGATTTCATTCTGCCATTTTTGTAGATTCACCACTGTGCTTAGCTCATCCCTCTCTGTGCTGGGCCATATTGGTCATTTCTGTCAATGTTGTATTTACATCATCTGTACCTGTACAATCTCTACCTTGCCTTCCTTCCCTGAAGTTCACTGGTCTGCTTGCCCTTATCTGTTGCTGATGTTTTCTGCCTTGATTTTTATTTGATTGGCTGATTTCTTTTTCATTTCCAGAAGTTTTGTTTAGTTCATTCAATATGTCAACTTCTTTGCTAAAGTTTTCCTCCATGTTTTAAAACATGTCCAAGTTTTTTGAGCTTTTCACCCATTTTAGAAACTTTCTTGTCTAGGTCCTGATTGGCTTCCCACCTTTATTTATGTGCTTCTTTGAGTCAGGGAGCCATTTAAAAAAGAAGACTCCATAATATACTCCTGGCATCTCAGCCATTTCATCATAGTTTCCAGCTCTGAGAAGCTATCACTCTGGGATAGTGTCACAGTGAGCTGTTGTTTCATGATTTCCCTTTTGTTGTTTCTTTGTTGTGTCCTGTGTGTCTCCAGCAGATTTTAGTATTCCTCCTTCTCCCACTACTATTGCTGTTTGCTTAAGTTTTACATTAGTCTTCCTGATGAGTTGTAGTTATAGTTAACTTACAGTTGTTCTCTAGGGAGGGTGCTGCTGACTTCAAACCCAGTGTTGACTTCAGGAGAAGCACTGTGCATACCACTTATGTATTGTGTAAGCTTCAGAGACAGTGGCACTGCTCTTCTGGGTGGTAGAAATGTAGTTTATATGTTTTTAGTGTTAAAGGTACCAATTTTTAAGTAGTGAAGTTAGGAGGGAATGGGAAAGGAGGAAAGACATGGTAATATAAAAATGGGAAGGAAAGTTTACATAGTTTACAGGTGTTAACAACAGTAGAGACCACTGTATAATTAAGCCTAAAGACAGGAAAGTCAGACATAAAAGCCTTGTGCAGTGAGTTGGAAGTTACAACACAGCTACTGAACAATTAGATAAGTATAAATACTAAAAAAGAAAATTTAAATAAAAAATAAAAATACTATAGATTAAAGTAATAGAAATAAAAATGAGGAATAAAAAGAAGCAGAAGATAGTATTCATCAGTCCGTGGTTTTCCCAAGTTGGGCTGGCATGGTTTCTCCTGGCAAATTATTTTTCTTCTTCTCTTTCTTTCCCTCCTCCTAGCAATGCTCCCATTCCGTTCTTGTTCCTCTTCCACGGCAGGAGTGTGTGTGTGTGTGTGTGTGTGGGGGGGGGTCTTCAGCACAGCAATTCAACAAAGGTAATGTATCTTTCAGGAGAGAAGGAATTCTGTTACTCAAGATCACTTTATTACAGACCTCCTTCATGTATGTCCTTGGAGTTTCACATTCCAATCCTATCTCTGGTGATTTTTTTTGTGTGTGGGGAGGATGGGGGTGAGGTATTAATTTTTAGCAGGGCTTTTTGTGTGGGGCTCTGAAAATGTGTGAAGTACACCTCCTACTACCTTTTTTTGTGGTCTGGCATGATACTATAGCAAAATCTACTCCCAGAAATTCCTTATATTGTGTTAGAAGCATGGGTTCACAGGTTTTGAAAATGCCAATTTCAGAGACTTTTTAACTCTTTGGTATCTTTCTCACAGTCTGTACCACTTGAGGTCTCTTGTTCCTACCAGGGTGCTGCATTATGTTCAGAGTTCCACAGCAGTAACCTCCACCAGTCCTGCGCACCTTGTTCTTATAGGCAATGGCTGGGGCGGGGGATAGTGGGCCTTGAAAATCTCCAGACTTCAGACTCCTATACCTCTTTTCTGGTGCTGTGTCTGGGTCTTTCTTGCTGTTGTCAGTTCTCTTCTCTGGACACTTTGAATTCATCCTCTGCTTTGAACTTATAGGACTGTGAATGATTCTCTTTTTGACTGCTTCTGGTGCTTAGAGTCCTTGAACACTTTCCTGGTGGGACTCAAGTAGCATGATGTGGCTGTATGCACTGGCTGGTTTCTTTATGGAGACAGTTCCAGCTAGTCTTTGTTCTGTCTTTTTATCCTGTCTTTCTCCTTTCTGACACTGCTTCTAATTCATTGCATTGCCACAATCCCTAAGATTTATAATTTGCCTTTATTATGTCGTGGAATATTTCTTCTATTCTCAATTGCCTCAAGATTTTTATGATGATCAAATACTAGGCTTTGTCAAAGGCCTATCTATTGGGGGATATTTGATCACACTGTAAACCCCGAGTTTTCATTTGCATCAATTAAATAAAATTAACCTTGGGTCCAGAGCCTGATTTAGCAACTAGTTAACAGAAAGTAATCATAGGGCATCAAAGGACATCTGGAAGAGATAGAGAGAGATGCAATGGAAATGTCTGGAGACATTTTTGGTTGGTGGACCAAAAGGATGCCCTCTTTGGGAGATGCCAGCAAAGAGAAAAGGTTAGCTAGGTACTACTCAACCTCTATAAACTAGCAAACTTTCATCCTAGCCTTTGAATCTCAAATTTTATTTATAAATAGGATGATGGAGATTTAGTTAAAGCTACCTTTAGTGGCAGTGGCACAGCTAGTGCCTGTGGGAACAGAATTCCTGCCAGGCCATGGCCTGAGTGGCCAGATTCCTGCCTGAGAAGCAGGCCAGTAACTGTGGAGTTGCAATTGCTGGCTGAAATAGCAATAGATTAAGGAGCAGCCACTGTGCCAAAGTTAAAACAACATTTGGTACCCAATATGGGGCATGACCACACAGAGAGAGAAGTCATGCCAGCAGGCTTTGCTGCTGTTGCTGTCTGGGTCTCTCCATGCAAACACTCACAACAGTTGGTTGCCACTTGATGGGATTCTGGAAAGCAGGTTCATGCTTGAAATTTGAGGGAGGGGTTTGAGTTTGCCACTGACACTGCAAACAAGCTGGGAAGTCAGCATATTTGGTGAGATACCTCAGAATTCCTTTAGGAGAGGGAACATCACAATGGAGGGTGTAAGGGCCCTGTACAATACTGCTATGGATGGTTTAACAATGGAAAATTTAAATGAGGGGAATAAATGACTTAGCTGGAATTGACATAGTGTCAATTATATTTACTATCAGTTTGATAATTAATATTTTATTCTTAAAAAAGTGATTTGAAACCTACAGAGACAACTGAACCAAGCTAGTGGGAATTCATGAACTTCAGACCAATGGCTGTGGAGCCTCCAAGACACTGTACTAAATCCTCTCCATAGTTGTGTAGCTTGGTCTGCTTAAAGAGCCCCTGGCATTAGTATCAGGATCTATCCTTGGTGCATGAGCTGGCTTTTGGGAGCCCATTACGTATGGTGGGATATATTACCCAGTCTTGATGCACGGGGAGGGGCTTGGTGCCTCAACTGAATGTACCACCAGGCTTTGCTGACTCCTCATGTGAGGCCTTACCATTTTTGAGGAGAGAATGGGTTGAGTTGGGAATAAAAGGCTGGGAGAATGGGAAGAGAGAAGGGGGGGCTGTGGTCGGTATGTAAAATGAATAAAATATTTGTTAATAAAAAAGGGATTTGATAA
This sequence comes from Onychomys torridus, assembly GCF_903995425.1. Lineage (NCBI taxonomy): Eukaryota > Metazoa > Chordata > Mammalia > Rodentia > Cricetidae > Onychomys > Onychomys torridus. Next base: position 90,313,787 of record NC_050444.1, read on the forward strand.
CTGTGCCAAATATGATAGTTTGACTGATAAGAAACAAGTTTTAGAAAAACTTACTACTGCTAAGATACAAGCCTTAGGAGGACTTATTATTGATAATATATAAGTATAGCTGGAGTTTTCTCCAGTCCTACTAGGCCCCCCACCCCCAGTTCCATAGCCCACTTATAAAATAATCACTCAGAAGCTCATATTAATTAAAGTTGCTCATCCATTAGCTCAGGCTAATTATTGACTAGCTCTTATATCTTAAATTAACCCATTTCTATTAATCTATAATTTGCCACATGGCTTGTGGCTTGCCGGTACTTTCACATCTCACTTCCTCTGTATCTGGCTGGTGATTCCTCTCTCAGCCTTCTTGTTCCCAGAATTATCTTCTTTGATTGTCCCACCTATACTTCCTGCCTCCTGCCTGGCTACTGGCCAACCAGTGTTTTATCAATCAATCAATCAATCAATCAATCAATCAGAGCAACACATTCATAGATTCCCCAGAATACAACCTTTACAAAGATCTACTATTGACACTAAGAAAAACACTCAGAAACAGAAAGAAGAATTTAGAACAGAATCTACTGCACTGCTGTATTATGAAACTGAAGAGGAGTAGCCTAAGGTTATTAGAACACCAACATCAATTTATCTAGTTACTATACAACAACTACTACCAGATAATAGGCACCCCCAAGGTTATGCAGGAGTTAATTGGAATCCTATAGAAATGTTAGATTTGAAGAGATTTAAGGATGCAGTCATTTCATATAGTATGCATTTACCCCTTGTGAAGCAGATGTTAAATGCATGGGTAACTTAGGACAGGGTTATTTCACAAGACTGCAAAGATTTAGTTACAGCAATATTGGAATCTGGTCCTCAGCTACAATGGAAAAAACAGTGGGGAAAGGAAGCTAGGATCCTAGAACAGTGAGGTAGGGCTAGAGGTCATGAGATTTCCCAAGACCAGCCTCTTGGTGAGGGCCAGTATGCTGATTTGCAAAGACAGTCTATATTGGATGATAATACCTTGGTTCTATGCCATATAGCAACTTTGAATGCTCAGGACAGGGTTGAAGAATAAGGATAGAGAACTGAGTCATTTATTAAAATTATACAAGGCCCAAAAGAGCCTTCACTGCATTTTTTATAAAGATTGATGTCAGCAACAAAATAAAATGATATCAGATCTAGATGTTAGATAAATATTTGAATCTATGGCTTTTGAAAATGCTAATTCAGAATGCAGAAGGGCGATTAGGCCTTTAAGACATGATCAGCACACACAGATGAATGGATCTCAAATATAGCTGGTTTTGGATCCCATACTTATGATGATACTTGGATAAGAGAAGTGATTTCAAAAAAAATTTAAGAAAAATCAAGAGATCAGATGTCTTAAGTGTTGTAAACAGGGCCATTTTGAAAAGCAATTGTAGGCAAGGCATACCAAGAAACAATGATTGCTGTGGGATATCTTTCTGTAAGCTGAGAATATGTGTAGTTTCAATTGGATAATAAATAAAACTGCATTGGCTTATGGCAGGGAAAGATAAGGTTAGGTGGTACATTCAAACTGAAGATGAGATAAAGAAGGGTGGAGTCAAGGTAAACAGGAGCAAGTTGTCCAAGGAGCACCAAGATGTCAGCAGACTGGTAATGCCATGGCCACAAGGCAACATATAGATTTATAGAGATAGGTTAATTCATGATGAAAGAGCTACTTAGCATGAAGTCTGAGCCATAGGCCATACAGTTTGTAATTAATATAAGTGGGACTGCAGATGGGAGAAATTTGTCCAGACCTTGGAACTGAAGAAATTTCCCTCTGCATTTGGCTGCCCAACATGGGGCAAGAGTTTCCACCTGAAACCTGAAAGATCTTAAAAAGAGATTCTAAAATTCAGCTAAGAACAGCTTCCTGGTTTCTTTGCCTCATCCAGGCAGTGGTACAGATACACCACTGTACAGAAATGCTGTGGTACAGAGATGCCACAGCTTTCGAGCTGGAGCATAGCATGTCAGATTCTCGATAGTACATACAGGCATCTACAAGCCTCTATGTATTGGTGGGTGGAGTTAGCTTTTGCTAGTATAGACAAAAAGAAAAAAAAAAGGCTTTGGGCTAAATGCTTCTTGATGGAGGCATAGACCCATTGCTTCACAGAGTTGGTGGTGAGCATGACTCCCAGAGCTGGTGTTAAACATACCTCCACCATGTTGGAAAGCCAAATGAGGTGGAGTCAATGGCCAAAGTTGCTTCTCAGCTTAGCAGTTTAAAATCTCTCCTGGTCAGAAAAGGATTAGATACACATTCAGATGGAATAAAACTCTAAATGGTTTACAGTGTGTGTAAAAATGTATGTAGGCTCAGAAGAGAGAGGAAAAAGAAGATAGAAAGTTATATAAAGGAATAAATAGTTTTTAAAAAGTCTTCAAAGAGAGAGTAAAAGTAATATAAAAATACAATAAGCCACATAAAGATAGAAACTACACAAAGAGTCTGGATATTGCAGTTTTTTGTGTTGTCTTTGGGATTTTTTAAATGTAGAAAGGCATTTGATTGTAGGGGCTACTAAGTTAAACCAATATGTATATTTTAAAGGTGTCTTTACTTCAACATTTTTGTCTAAGGATACTTTGCTTTGGAAAATAAGTTTTGCTTTTGTTTCAACAGAAGATGAGAACCTGTGGAAAGGTTGCTTCCAGGCTAATATGATTTGATCAACCAAGAACCCCTGAATGGTCTTTAATGACAACCAGGGCTCAGATGATTCAACATCCAAAACAGCTTCAAGGCATTTGGCTGAGATCATACAGCCTCACAAACTACTACAGCCAAGCTTTAATTATAATTCTTAATTTTCTCAGGATCCCCATAAGATTGCCAGTGCCCCCAATCAGCAGGTAGTAGTATGAGAAGCTATGCCCCAATTCCCAAAATATTGTTTATGAATATTTATTTATATTTAAAGTGGGTTGATTATAAATGCAATCTCTTTCTAAAGAACAAAAAGGGATATAGATATGATAGGATGAAAGGGTAGATTATTAAATCATCTACCTTTTTTGTTTTTTGGGTTTTTTTGAGACAGGGTTTCTCTGTATAGCTTTGCTCCTTTTCTGAAACTCACTCTGTAGTCCAGGCTGGCCTCGAACTCACAGAGATCTCCCTGCCTCTGCCTCCTGAGTGCTGGGATTAAAGCTGTGCACCACCACTGCCTAGCTTGAATCTACTTTTAAAGAGCAAAAACTTGTTTGAAATGTTTTACATTGCTATGAATTTTGGTTTATTGATACAAATTTAAAGTTAATTTTTATATATATATATATATATATATATATATATATATATATATATATATATATGTTTCTACTTTCATTTAAGGTATTATGTTTATGCAAATCATTTAAAATTGTAGTGTATAATTAAGAAATACAAATTAATAATTAGTCATTTATGATAATCAAACTTACAGTTATGTTAGTTAAGTTTTCTAGGTATACATAGATATATTTCAGTTAGGTAGGTAATCTTCAAACACTTCAAAGACCTACAGAATATAACATTTAAAATGTTTTAAGAACTTAGAGTTCTCTGAACATTGAGACATGTCTGCTCCTAGCAGCACCAATCCACTTCAGAGAAGAGTATGGGCATTAAAGAAACTCAATATGGAGTTTACTTTCTTTATAGGAAAAGTTAGCCATTTGGGCAAGAAACTGCTCTTGTGGACTACTTGACAGTATGTTGTGTAAACTGGACATGCAGGACCCATAGGAAGGTAGCCACTGATCTTTGCAAGGTGAGATGGTCCTTCAGGCTCATACTTCATAGAAGAAACTGCCAGACTTCTACAGGACATGGAGAGAAGCAACTGATGAACTTTGCCAGAATGGGATGTCTTAAAAGTTCTTGTTTCATTGAAAGCTATGCCAGAGACTCTAGGCCTGTAGGCTGAAAACAGATGCCCCAACATTACAGAGGAACTTTGGATGACTGTTCAGGCAGCCAGATGTCTGTCATTTTTAGAATTTTGGAAGTTTCTCACTTGCACTTCCTGTTTACTCAGGTAATATATCCTTCTGTGGTCTTTGATGGAGTTGAAGACTAGATAATTATAATTTTCCTTAGTTATGATAAAAGATAAATTAAATATGAAACTTTAGACTCATAAAAATATGATAGATAACAGAATATTTTCTCTAATTTTCCCAAATACAAAGACTAGATACTGTCACTGTAATTCTTATTTGATAAATATATATATATATATATATATATATATATATATATATATATATATATATATATAATTTTACTACGTTAACATTAACACCTTCCTTTTTGATTAGACAGAAAAGGGCAAGTGTTGTGGGATTTCTTTCTGTACACTGTGAATATGTGTGGCTCCCATTGGATAATAAATAAAGCTACATTGGCCTATTGCAGGGCAGGATATGGTTGGGTAGTACATTCAAACTGAAGATGAGACAAGAATGGTGGAGTCAAGGGAGATGTGAGCTGGTCACCCAAGGAGCACCAAGATGTTAGCAGACAAGTAATGCAATGGCCATGTGGCAACATATAGATTTACAGAAATGGATTAATTTTAGATGAAAAAGCAAGTTATCAAGAAGCCTGATCCATATAGTTTGTAATTAATATAAGCCTCTGAATGATTATTTTATAAGCATCTGCAGATTATAGGTGGGAGAGATTTGGCAGGACCTTTGGGCCAGGCAGGACTGGAGAAACTTCCCTCTACAAATGGTTTTTGCAGAAATAATCCAACCAGAACGTCCCAGCTTTCTGGAATATACAGGTGTGGCAAAGGCTGGCATTGGATGCAGATCAACATGAGAAAGGCAAGGTAAGGTAATCCTTTGCCATTTATAAACACCTTAAGAGGGCTCTTGCAGGCCGCATGTCAAATTTGGTTCAATCATTCCTTTCCATCATTGGGGAAAAACATCCACAGAGCATTTAAAAGACTTAATGCCTGTTGTTAAAAACCATACTGTTCTGCATGACAGAGCAGCTTCAATAGGTAAAACAAAGTTTTCAGGAGAGACAATGGAACAAGAACTTGGCAAACTTCTATAAACAATCAAAGACCAAAGCTAAAAATACATATAAATGGTATTGAAATTGAGGGTTTGGTAGACACAGGTACAGATATAACAATAATTTCACCAAAATTTTGGCATCTGGATTGGCCTCATCAGGTGGTATATGTTCAGCTTCTAGTGACTGGAAGTTTATCCCAGGTAAAACAAAGTGTAAGATGGGTTGAGTGTATATGGCCAGAAGGACAAATAGGGAAATTAAAATCATATGTGGCTAACATAGGCATGAATTGATGGGGAAATGATTTGTTGGAACAATGGAAAACACAGATTAATATTCCTACAATCTCAGGAACAAACCATAAATTATCATATGATTTGAGAAAAGTATTAAAAGGTATTATCAAGGTCATTTATTGACTGTTCAGGTTGTACATAGACAGGGCATAACAGCTGCTAATCTTTCAAAGGTGCCAACAGCCCTATCTTTAAAATGGTTAACTGACAAATCTATCTGGGTGGGTCAATGGCCTTTGACATTAGAAAAACTACAGGTACAGGAGCAGTTAAATATTTAACATATTGAAGAATCTACCAGTTCTTGAATTTCTCCTATATTTGTTATTAAAAAGAAATCTGGAAAATGGAGAATGTTAACAGATTTAAGAGATATAAATAAGATTATTCAGTCCATGGGATCTTTACATCCTGAAATTCTCTTATGTTCTTTATTACCTAAGGGATGATCTATTATAGTAATTTATTTAAAAGATTGCTTTTTTTTTTTTTTACTAACCCTAACTAGAACAGGACAGAGAAAAAGTTGTCTTCACAGTGTCTACTTATAATTCCCAGACAGCTAAAAGGTATCAGTGAAAATTTCATCCACAAAGAATGTTAAACAGACTCATCTTATATCAATATTTTCTATAACAGCCATTGGAAAAATTTGTAAACAGTTTTCTCAGTCTATAATTTACCATTATATGGATGATAACTTATTGGCTGGTTCAAATGCCAATAGTTTAGGGAAAAAAGTGTTTGATGAAGTAAAGAGAATTTTGTCTTGTTGGGGATCAAAAGCTGCTCCTGAAAAAAAATACAGAGAGAAGATTCTATTAATTACCTAGGATATAAGGTAGTTTTACAAAAAGTTCAACCACAGAAAGTATAAATCAGGAGAGATCAATTACAAACTCATAATGATTTTCAAAAATTGGTAGGAGATATAAACTGGCTATGGCCCACAATTCAATTAACAACTCAAGACCTAAGTTATTTATTTCAAGCAATTTGCAGTGATAAGGACTTAAAAACTTCAAGAAAACTCTTAATTGAGGTGAGGCTCAGAGAGAACTGGATTTGGTAGGAAAGAAATTAAAGGATGTACATGTGGATCACTTAAGTCCAGAGCTTGATTGTATTCTGGATATTTTACCTTCTACTCATTCTCCTATATGAACTCTTATGAGAGAGAAGAGAATATCTTAGAATAGATATTTTTGCATGTAAACAGAGTAAAAAATTAAAGACCTATGTATAAAGTTTTCTGAATTGATTCTGAAAGGAAAATTGAGACTTCATCAATTACCAGGGATAGATCCATCAGAAATTATGGTACCTTTTACCATTGCTGAAATTGCCTCATTATGGTCAGAAAATAAACATTGGCAAAGAGCTTGCAATAATTTCTTGGGAGAGATTAGCATTAAATATCCCAAAAGTAAGAGACTTCAGTTTATAAAAAATACTAATTAGATTCTTCCAGTGGCTGACTTTGTCACAACAAAAGCAAATGCTATATGATGGTTATTCAATGTCCATCATCCTCTTTTCAAATGAATTGGTGCTGCTAAGAGCAGACATGTCTTGCTATCATGAAAAGCATTAGGTGAGTATAACATCTTAAATGCCATTTTCTATAGGTGTCTGAAGTATTTGAAGACCACCTATCTGTCTCAATTATATCTCTGTTTAACCACAAGAACATATGTAATATAACTACAAGTTTGATTATTATAAATGATTAACTACTAACCTGTATTACTTCTTCTTCTCCTTCTCCTGCTCCTCCTCCTCCTTCTTCTCTTCCTCCTCCTCCTCCTCCTCTTCCTCCTTCTTCTTCTGTCTCCTCCTCCTCCTCCTTTTTTTTTCTTTTCTTTTTTTTTTTTGATTTCTCTGTATAACACTCCTATCTGTCCTGGAACTGCTTTCATGTTTCCTATACTCAAGATAACTGTCCAGTGACACAATTCACTTCCTGTTGTCTTCTGATCAAGATGCTCCCAGCCATGATGATAATGGACTGAACATCTGAGTGTAAGTGAATCAACTTTAATTAGCAACCAATGCTAATTAAATATTTCCATTCATAAGAGTTGCCACATCCATGGTGTCTTTTCAAAGCAAATAAATTCCTAAAACAGAAGTTGGTACAAGGGACTGGGACATTGTTGTGACAGGCCTGACCATGTCTTTGTTTGGAGTAATATGAATTCTTTAAGTGCTGTTTAATGGGCCGTGCTAGTAGAAGCATGGAAGACAGTGGTAATGAGTGTGATTTGATGAACTGTGGGGGCTGTCCTCAAGAGGTTACAGAGGAGAAGAATTTTATTATGTTGCTTGGAGATCATTCTTGTGATATTGTGGTGAATAAAGCTGTTGCTTTTTGCCCTTGTCTGGAGTCTGCCTGATGCTAAAGTTAAGAGTTTTGAATTAATTTTGTTGGCAAAAGAAATATCAAAACAGTCTAACATAGACTCTTTTGTGTGATTATTAGTAGTAACTCCAATGAAGACTTATAATGAAAAAGAACAAGCTGAATAAGGTAAATTACAAAATGTAAATTTTGAGGAGAAAAAGAGCACAGGAATGGAATAGACTTAAATCCTGTGTTCAAGGAGATAAAAAAAAAATTAAGAAATTGAATAAAGGGAGTGGTAACCTCAGGGAAACATTCCACTCACCTATTTCCACTTGGTGAAAAGGAATTCAAGATAAGCTTAGAGCTGGATGTGGTGGTACATGACTTAAATCTCAGCACTTGGAAGGGAGAGGCTGCAGATCTCTGAGTTTGGTCTATAGATCCAGTTTCAGGACAGACAAGCTTAGGCAGTGAAGGACAGAAAGCTGATGAAGATATAATTGAATGGGGAGGGGCATGTACTAGCTCCAGTAAGCAGCAGAACTTGACAGGTTCAGCCATGTGGTTTTGCCTTTAGAGTTAAGGGTAGAAGAAATGGGTTATGGGGTTATGGAATTTGCCTCTGTGACTAAATAAAGCTGCTGAAGTCAGGCATGTGTCAGGGTGTCCCTGAATGGAGGCCTAGAGAGGCCATTGCATGAAGCTGTGAAGTTAAAGCCTGGGTTGCCTTGGAGACCACAAGATGTTAGAGATGCCCAAGTCATGGGATACTTGTTGAAGAAATCACTAATAGGGAGTGGAACCAGCCAAAGAGTTGTAGTCAATGAAGCTCAATGTAGTTGGAGATCTGAAGAGCATTTTTATATCAGACATGGAGATGTGAAGTTTGGAGTTTACCCAGCTCAATTTTGGTCTTGCTTTGACCCAGTATCTCCTCACTATGCTCCATTTTCTAGGATTTAGAATGGAAACATATATCTTATGCCATTATATGTTGGAAGTATGTGAACTAATTTTTTTTAATTTTGATTTTATAGGAGATCACAGTTAAGAGATTTCATGAATCTCAGAAGAGACTTTGAATTGTGTACTTTTAAACATTGATGAGATTGATAGACTATGGAGATTTTTGAAGTTGGACTAAATGAATTTTAAATTATGATATTGTGACAAGCTGATGGGAATCAGGAAGTAGAATATGAAGTTTGAATTCAATTGGCCCCCATAAGCTCATAGGGGTGTCACTATTGGGAGGTGTGGTTTTATTACAGTAGATATGATCTTGTTGGAGGAAGAGTGTCTCAGTGGGGGCATGCTTTGAGATTTCCTATGCTCAAGATGCTGCCTAGTGACACAATTCCTTTCCCGTGGCTTTCTGATCAAGATGTAGCTAGCACTGTATCTGTGCACACCACCATACTCCCTGTCATGATAATAATGGACAGGATGGAACGGTTAAGTGAGCCACTTCAATTAAATGTTTTCCTATATAACAATTGATATCTCGCCAGGCAGTGGTGGCACACTCCTTTAATCCCAGCACTTGGGAGGCAGACCCAGTCAGACCTCTGTGAGTTCAAGGCCAGCCTGGTCTACCAAGTGAGTTCCAGGAAAGGCTCAAAGCTACACAGAGAAACCCTGTCTCAAAAAACCAAAAAGAAAAAAAAAAGTTGGTATCTCTTCACAGCAGTAGGATTCCTAAGACAGATACTATATATTTAAAATTGATACATCTTCACGATGGAATTTTTCTCTTTAATAATATGAAATGGGCTAATTTATGTCTTCCAAACAATTTTGGATTGAAACATACTTTATCAGTTATTAGAATAATTATGGTAGCTTGTTTTTGGTTTACATTGACTTCTATCATTTCATTCTCAATCTGTCTTTAACCATGAGGAGTGTTCCTTAGAGAAAATAGAATTTTTTATGTTTTTAATGAATAATCTCTGAATTCTTTGATGTTGTGGTCATACTTATATACTTATTTTTCTTTGTAATATTTCTGTGACTTTATCCTCTATTCCTGTTGTTATTTATTCTGCTAGTATAAGTCTATGTATCTACATATATATGTATATATGAATGTGTGTGTATGTGTGTTTGTTTTTTGTTGAGGTCATTGATCATTTTTACAAGGAAATTTTTGAATTTTTTATTTGGTACTTTACCCTTTTCAGAAGTTGAGCTATAATCCTTATAATGAGTAATGTTGCCCTATATTTTTGTGTTTATTGTGTTTCTGTGTTATGATTTACACTTCCATTGGTTTGAATATGTCTCCTGTCGTGTGTTTGTTTTTATTTTGTAGGGCATGATCTTGTTTCTGAGAGGCTATGCTTAAGACCTCAATTCCTAACACCACTCAGAGAGAAGAAAATAAACTGCTGTAGCACTACAACTACTAAACAAAAAGGTATACAAATACATTTAAAATGAATTAAAAGATAGTAATATGCCCCCTTGATAATACAACATAAAACAAGAAAAAAATAACAGAGTATGAAGTTAAAACAATTAAAGCCACATGTGTAATTTGCCTTACAGATGAGATAAAGGATGGGGGCATTAAAGGGTAAATATAGGAAAAGTGAGGTTAAATGAATGGAAGAAAAAGGAGGACTAGGGAATATTATTAAAGGGGAGAAGAATGAGCAAGAGATAAAAGAAAAGAAAAATCCTGAATATTTAAAATTCATGAACAGGGAGCTGGAGAGATGGCTCAGTGGTGAAGAGCACCAACTGCTTTTCCAGAGGTTCTGAGTTCAATTCCCAGCAACCACATGGTGGCTCACAACCACTTGTAATAAGATCTGGTGCCCTCTTCTGGCCTGCAGGGACACATGCAGGCAAAGTACTGTATACATAATAAATAAATAAATCTAAAAAAAAATGCCTTCAAAGAAATAAAATTCATGAACAAAATTAGACAAATATAAGGTGAATAAAAAATAAAATACGTAAGTTTAAAAATTAACCAATATGGGTCAGCAAACTGAGTCAGTGAGTAAAGGCAATTGCTACTACGCCTGATACCTTAGTTCAATCTCTGAGACCCTGTGGTGGTTTGAGAGTAAATGGCCCCCATAGGCTCATATGTTTGAGTTGGTGAGTTGCTTGAGAAGGATTGGGAGATGTGGCCTTGTTGGAGGAAGTATGTCACTGTGCATGGGCTTTGAGGTTTCAAAAACCCATCCCTTTCCAGTTAGGGCTCTCTCATTCTCTCTCTGCCTTCCACTTGTGGATAAGATGTAAGCTCTCAGCTACTGCTCCGGTGCCATGCCTGTCTGCCTGCCTGTTGCCATGCTCCATGCCAAGATGGTCATGTATTGACCCTCTGAGCTGTATGCAAGCCCACAATCAAATTCTTTCTTTTTCTTCTTCTTTTTTTTTTTTGAGCTGAGGATCAAATCCAGGGCCCTGCGCTTGCTAGGCAAGCACTCTACCACTGAGCTAAATCCCCAACCCCAAATTCTTTATTTTCTAAGTTGCCTTAGGTGTGATGTTTTGTCACAGAAGTAGAACACTAAGGCAGAGCCTCATGAGGGAAGGCAATAATCAATTCCATTTAATTACCTTCTGACTTCCTTCCCATATTCTGTAGCATGTGTATGACATTCCTATCTAAATAAATAATAAAATGAAGCCCCCCCCCAAAAAAAACACCACTAAAATATAATAAAAGAAGTCTCATCAGGTGAAGCATCTGCTCCTCTCCCTGCCGAGGAGCTGTGGGGCTGGGTCATGTGGTGTGGTCTTTACACTATGTCCCTTTCTTTTCTTTCACACTTTTCAGCGTGCCATCACTTCCTTTGTGTTTCCACGGCTTGTCCCATGTTTCACCCTTTGTAACAGAACAGAGTCTACTCTTTCTTGTCCTGACTATTTTTGTTTACTCCACTGATCACAGGTGGGCACCCAATGATCTGCCCACCTTCTAAATATACAGTCAAGATGGTAGTAAACAATAATATCCCACATAGTCAACTCCAAAATTGTATAATTTTAGTAACTTCATGTGCCTGAGCCTCAATCTTCTGGTATGTAGAATGATTGAGGGAGAATGAACATGGGATTTCTTTCTTCTCCTATACTGAGAAGTTATAGATAATTGTCCAATAACTTCACAGTCTCCACTTAAGTTTCTTGTGACCAAAATTGTTCCTTTCTTTCACCATGAAGGCAATCTATGAGCTCATTTGCCTGAGTGAAACCACAAGAATTCCTATGGATACTATAGTTATAGGAAGCAATAAATTACCTTAATGATTTAAACCAGTTGAGTAGCTTATTATTTGATACAAAATAATCTCAACCAATAAAACCATTTTTATGCTTGAGTACCTTAAACAGGCCTCATCAAGGAAATACCAAATACATACAAATTTTGATTTTTAGCAGCACAGTGTGGGGATCTTTATAACAATGATCAGGCATACTTACATAGCCATTCTGCTTTATTCACCTATGATATAGTATTTAAGACACTTCATGAGATACTCTATGTTATATTATAAAACAAGAAAGGTAGCAGATGATTTTATATAACTGAAGGCTAATGTAAGAATTCTGAATTCATCTGTGGTAGGCAAGACTATGCTCTGTGACTGTAGGGTACACATCTTGACGTGACATCGAGTACCATCCTGCATTTGTAGGATACACACACACACACACACACACACACACACACACACACACACACACACACACACACACACACACACACACACACACACACCAGACTACAGTTCTCAAGACAAAACTTCAGTTCTTAATTCACAAAGAATTTCAATAAAAATTGACCTTTATGATTAAAGTTGATTTTTAAGGAAGGAAGATTATAGATGAGCCCAAGTTGCAGGCATGTGAAACAGTGACATATTTTTAAATGAACTTTTGATGGATTAGACACTAGAAATGAAGACAAATTGGTACCGGCTTAGGCCTATTGTTTGCTAGTTGCTCTCATGTACATTGCCATTCTGAGTTCTTCTAATACCCTCTGAGATTTCTATACCACTCCATTCTCACCACTTCACTGTGTTTGTATAACAGACTCGGAATGAAATGCTTGTTGGAGGTCACAACGCCAGTTGTGCCTGACAAATGAAGAATACACTGCTACGGTTGTGGGACAAGTCCCAAAGCTGTTATGTGGGGTGGCTCGGCTTCACATAAGAAATTTACAGTAAGAAGCAGCGATCTATTCAAAAGGCAGTGATCATCGTCACCCTGCATATGAGTTTTGTCCTCAATAAGATATGTATATTTCTTGTTGGTTGGGCTTCTAAATATCAGCTGTAATCTACAACATAGTCTTGTGGACTCCATCAGTCATAGACTTACACTGTACAAGAATCAGGGTTTAAACCCATGTTATGTTCTTCCAGTTCTGCTGGGTCTTTGTGACATATAGCTGGAATCTGGACATGTCATTGTGCCATCCAAGGCCAGAGCAGTTTAGAAAACACACCCAGACCCTGAATTCTGAATGCATCTGCGACTAGTTTCATGAGCTGGATTCCTCATATTGTGGATGTTGTTCTTTAACTTTTAGATTTTTTTAAAATACTAATTCCCAAAAGCCTTGTGAAGAACAAGCACAGGATAAGAAGTTACTCAGTAATGTTTGCCTCCACAAGTTAAGCAAAGATAGGAAGTCTTATTGCAATGTGCAGCCATGTTCTGAAAAAGTTCATTAACTTGCTTGCAAATGTGATAGTGACAGGTGAAAAAGTCTCTGAGTTATTCTTGGAGCTGGCTCTTTCAGACCAAACTTCCCCACTTAGTTAAGCTCATCTGCTGCTAAGGATTGGAAGAGCCATTAAATTTACCAAGAGCCACATCTGTGATAGAAAATTCAGGGCAGGAAACCTTTCATTTTCCTAGCTTGTCAAACACTGGCTTCAGAGGATTGCATTATTAAGATCCTCAGAAGTTCTGTCACAGGTGTCTTCAAAGGCCTTTATCAGAGGATTTCCCACCAAAACTTATTTGAACCGATGTCATAAACTGGGCTTGCAAACTCATCCTATCCTCAGCACTGAAGTGAGTCAAACTGAATTGCCAACAGATGTGTTTAGTTCTGAGGCTTAATATTGCCTTAGTTTATTGTGTCATATGAAAACTACTTACCAACTTCTAGAAACTGAGACTGAATATTAGATTCTTCTGTCATTTTATTTTTTAACTTTTTAATTTTAGAGATTATAATATAATTACATCATTTCCCCTTTTTCTTTCTTCTCTCCAAGCCCTCCCAAGTACCCACCCTGACTCTCGTTTCAAATTCATGCTTCTTTTTCCATTAATTATTATTGCATGTACTTATGCATATGTATATTCATATACATTCTTAATATAACCTCCTTCATCTGCATAAAGTTACATGGTTGTGTTTTCAGAGCTGACCAGTTCATATTGGATAACCAATCAGTATGCCCTTCCCTGGGGGAGAATATTTATACCAGTCTCAGCATTTTTTAGTTGTTTATACTTAAATTTTATTTTTGGCTTTTTTTAATATTGTGTGTTTTAATTTTATACATCAGCCATGGGTTCCCCTGTCCTCCCCCCTCCCGTCCATACCCCCAAGTTCCCCCTAGCTCCTCCCCTCCATTCCCATGTCCTCCAGGACCAAGACACCCATGGAGATTCATTTAAACCTGGTGGATTCAGTATAGGAAGGTCCAGTACCCTCCTTCCAGGCTGAGCATGTGTCCCGGGTGTAAGCCCAAGGTTCCAAACAGCCAGCTCATGCAGGGACAGGTCCTGGTCCCATAGCCTGGGTGCCTCCCAAACAGATCAAGCTATTCAATTGTCTCACTTATCCAGAGGGCCTGATCTAGCTGGGGGCTCCACAGCCATTGGTTCATAATTCATGTGTTTCCATTCAATTAGCTATTTGTCCCTGTGCTTTTTGCAATCTTGGATTCAACAATTCACGCTCTTACAGTCCCTCCTCTTTCTTGACAATTGGACACCTGGAGCTCCACCTGGGGCCTGGCTGAGGATCTCTGCATCTACTTCCATCAGTTATTGGGTGAGAGTTCCAAGACGACTGTTAGGGTGTTTAGTCATCTTATCACCAGACTAGGTCAGATCAGGCTTTCTCTCAACCATTGCCAGTAGTCTACAGAGGATATATCACTGTGGATTTCTGGGGACCTCTCCAGCACTCTGCCTATTCCTGTTCTCATGTGGTCTTCATTTATCATGGTCTGTTATTCCTCATTCTCCCTTTCTGTTCTTGATCCAGCTGGGATCTCCTGCTCCCCTAGGCTTTCTTTCCCTCAAATCTTGCCCTTTATTCCTCCCACTGTCATCCAGGTTGTTCATGTAGATCTCATCCATTTTTCTGTCATTGGGTGATCCCTGTGTCTTTCCTAGGGTCCCGTTTTCTAGGTAGCCTCCCTGGAGTTGTGTAGCAGTCTAGTCACTTTTGTTTTACATCTAGTATCCTCCTATGAGTAAGTACATACCATGTTTGTCCTTCTGAGTCTGGGTTACTTCACTCAGGATGATTTTTTCTAGATCCAGCCATTTGCCTGCAAACCTCATGATGTCATTGTTTTTCTCTGCTGAGTAGTACTCCATTGTGTATATTTACCATATTTTCTTTATCCATTCTTCAGTGGAAGGGTGTCTAGATTGTTTCCAGGTTCTGGCTATTACAAGCAATGCTGATATGAACATAGCTGAGCAAGTACCCTTGTGATATGATTGAGCATTCCTTGGGTATATGCCCGAGAGTGCTACAGCTGGGTCTTGGGGGAGATGGAATCCCAATTTTCTAAGGAAGCGCCATATTTATTTCCAAAGTGGCAATACAAGCTTGCATTCCCACCAGCAGTGGAGGAGAGTTCCCCTTGCTCCACATCCTCTCCAGCATAAGCTGTCTTCTGTGTTTTTGATCTTAGCCATTCTGACAGGTGTAAGGTGGTATCTCAGAGTCGTTTTGATTTGCATTTCCCTGGATAATTAGGGATGTTGAGCAATTCCTTAAATGTCTTTCAGCCATTGGAACTTCCTCTGTGGAGAATTCTCTGTTTAGTTCCATAGCCCATTTCCATTCCATGTTTTGGACTGTTTCCTTGTTCTGTTTCGTTGCTTTTTCATGATTTTGTTTCAGGGACTTATTGTTTTCTTCTGCTTTAATTGTCCTTTCCTCTAGTTTTTTATAGCATTCTTCCCATTTTTTTGTTTGTCTGTTCCTCCACTTTATTTTTGTTTCTTCTATATAAGGCTCTAGCCTCTTCATGATGCTACTTATAAGGTTGTTTTCTTCTGCTTCTTCCATTCTGTGATGTTCTGGTCTAGCTGTTGGAGAAGGGCTAGGTTCTGGTGATGCTGTATTACTCTTTATTTTGTTGTATATACTTCTGCCTTGATGTCTGCCCATCTCCTCTTGGGTTCATTCTTGGTCTTATCAGTGTACTTGGTCCAGAGAGACCTGACAGATTTAAGGAGCCTCTCTCTGGTCCAGATGGAATCTCTGGACCAGATAGAAGTGCTGGGCTAGATGAGAGTGCTGGCCGGATAGGAGCTGGGGGGCTGGACCCTGAGTCTCGGGAAGTCCCTGGGGTCTCCTTATTTTGTCCAGATGTGAGCCGGGCAGTGGTGGCACATGCCTTTAATCCCAGCACTTGGGAGGCAGAGGCAGGCAGATTTCTGTGAGTTTGAGGCCAGCCTGGTCTCCAAAGCAAGTTCTAGGAAAGGCGCAAAGCTACACAGAGAAACCCTGTCTCGAAAAACTAAAAAAAAAAAAAAAGAAGTTGTGGTGAATTACATACCCATGTTCAGTCAAGTTTAGATGTTTCTGGCTACAGAACACTGATAACAGTAGACATAATAAATTCTTCTGAAAGTATAGCAAAGGCATTTTAACTTTAGATATTTTTCACATAACCAAGTCTGAACTATATTCATACTGGTTTTAACTCCCCTTCACTTTTGTCTCTTTTGTTAGCTGCTTTTCTGTTGGCCTGATAAAACACCGTGACTGAGGCTACTTATAGAAGAAAGCACTTCTTTGGCCTTATAGTTCCAGAGGGATAAGAGTTTGTCATGTCAAGGAATCATGACAGCAAGAGGCAGGCATTTTGTTAGGAGCAGCTGACAGTTTACAACCACAAGCAGGAGGCAAAGAGAACTCACTGGGAATGGTCAAGGCTTTTGAAACATCAAAGCTTGTCCCCAGTGTCATTTTCTCTAGGAAGGCCACACTCCTAAACCTACCTAAAGAGCTCCACCAACTGAGGACTAAATATCCAAACATTTGAGCCTGTGGCGGGCATCTCATTTAAGCCACTATGAATCTGAATTGTGGTGGAGGTGGAATCGATTAATTAGAGGGTATGGTGATGATGACACACATACCAGTCACTTGGTGAGGTATACACTCTTTATGGAATACTTTAAAAATATCTTTATTAATTTGAAAGTTTCATATAGTATACTTTGATTATATTCATCTCCCTTTCCTAACTCCTCCCAGATCATTCCTCCTGTTCTACACTCACCCAACTTTGTGTCCTCATTATTTTAAACCCATCACATCCCATTAGTGCTGCTCATATATTCTTTTTAAAAGGTAAATATTTTAAATTTTATGACCTTTAACGTTATAGACAAGGCCTGATACTTCTAGTAACCTTACTTTGCCCTTGAAATATACCAGACTGTAAAATAAAGTTGTTCTCTTTCCTCTGTAGCAGGAACTCAGAGAGTCCATGTGAATCTCTCTGCCCATTTGGTGATTGTTTTTCTTCAATAAAACCTAAGTTTTAGCTTTTGCTGTGCTGGATGCAGCAATTCCTGGCCTTGGGGAAAGGGGTATGATATAGATGTAGATATCTCTTTTATAGTTGAGCATTCCACAGGCTCCTTACTCTTTGCACCTGGAACTATTGTGAGTCTCTGCATTAATCACTATCTAATACAAAAAGGAACTTCTCTGAGAAGAATTGGGAGATGCACTAACTACTCTTTGGGCATAATATCAAGTCAGTAAGAGTCATTTTAATACTATGTCATACTAACAGTGTAATAGTGTAGTTAGAGTTTCCCTGCCTGACCCAGTCAGGACAAATCTCTCTTACCCGCCAGTCCCACAGTTGCTCAGACCCAACCAAGAAAGAACACAGAAACTTACATTGTTTAGAAACTGTATGGCCGTGGCAGGCTTCTTGTTATCTGCTTCTTCTATCTTAAATTAACCCATTTCTGTTAGTCTATACTTTGCCACATGGCTTGTGGCTTACCAGTGTCTTTACATGTTGCTTTTCATGGCAGCGGCTGGCGGTGTCTCTCCAGCCTTCTACTTCCCAGAATTCTCTTCTCTCTTGTCCCGCCTATACTTCCTGCCTGGCCTTATCTGTTGCTGATGTTTTCTGCCTTGATTTTTATTTGATTGGCTGATTCCTTTTTCATTTCCAGAAGTTTTGTTTAGTTCATTCAATATGTCAATTTCTTTGCTAAAGTTTTCCTCCATGTTTTAAAACATGTCCAAGTTTTTTGAGCTTTTCACCCATTTTAGAAACTTTCTTGTCTAGGTCCTGATTGGCTTCCCACCTTTATTTATGTGCTTCTTTGAGTCAGGGAGCCATTTAAAAAAGAAGACTCCATAATATACTCCTGGCATCTCAGCCATTTCATCATAGTTTCCAGCTCTGAGAAGCTATCACTCTGGGATAGTGTCACAGTGAGCTGTTGTTTCATGATTTCCCTTTTGTTGTTTCTTTGTTGTGTCCTGTGTGTCTCCAGCAGATTTTAGTATTCCTCCTTCTCCCACTACTATTGCTGTTTGCTTAAGTTTTACATTAGTCTTCCTGATGAGTTGTAGTTATAGTTAACTTACAGTTGTTCTCTAGGGAGGGTGCTGCTGACTTCAAACCCAGTGTTGACTTCAGGAGAAGCACTGTGCATACCACTTATGTATTGTGTAAGCTTCAGAGACAGTGGCACTGCTCTTCTGGGTGGTAGAAATGTAGTTTATATGTTTTTAGTGTTAAAGGTACCAATTTTTAAGTAGTGAAGTTAGGAGGGAATGGGAAAGGAGGAAAGACATGGTAATATAAAAACGGGAAGGAAAGTACATAGTTTACAGGTGTTAACAACAGTAGAGACCACTGTATAATTAAGCCTAAAGACAGGAAAGTCAGACATAAAAGCCTTGTGCAGTGAGTTGGAAGTTACAACACAGCTACTGAACAATTAGATAAGTATAAATACTAAAAAAGAAAATTTAAATAAAAAATAAAATTACTATAGATTAAAGTAATAGAAATAAAAATGAGGAATAAAAAGAAGCAGAAGATAGTATTCATCAGTCCGTGGTTTTCCCAAGTTGGGCTGGCATGGTTTCTCCTGGCAAATTATTTTTCTTCTTCTCTTTCTTTCCCTCCTCCTAGCAATGCTCCCATTCCGTTCTTGTTCCTCTTCCACAGCAGGAGTGTGTGTGTGTGTGTGTGTGTGTGTGTGTGTGTGTGTGTGTGTGTGTGTTGGGGGGGGGTCTTCAGCACAGCAATTCAACAAAGTGGCCTGCAATATTTGGTGGTTTATTGGAACTTTTGTCCAATAATTCCAGAAGAAGTAACCTATACTATTAATGCTTTTTTTCAGTAAAATTCATCATTATTATCATTATCATCATGATCATCATATTTTTTGCATATGGATATTTTGCCTTCATGTATGTCTGTGCATCGTGTGCATGCCTAGTGCCCACAGAGGCCAGAGGCCAGGATAGGGTATTGTAGTCCTTAGAATTGATGTTACAGATGGTTGTGATCTATCATGTAGATGCTGGAACTCAAATCAAGGCCCTTTAGAAGAGTGGTCTGTGATCTTAACTGCTAATCCATTTCTCCAGTTAAATATTAGCTACTTTTCTATTGCTGTGATAGAACACCATGACAAAAGCAATTTATGGAAGAAAAATTTATTTCAGTTTACAGTTCCAGAGGGATCAGGTAAGCATGGCAGCAAGTGCCAGGCTAGAATAGGATTCTGAGGGTACACATCTTAAACCACAATTTGGAAGCAAAGAGAGTGGACTTGTAATGATGTGACACTTTAAATTCTCAAAGGCTGCTACCAGTGACATCTTTTTCTAATGAGGGCTTACTTCCTAAACCATTAGTTGAGGTCCAACTATTCAAGTGCTTGAGACAATGGGAGACATTGCTCATTCAAACTACCACACAACTTATTCCTAATATTGGCTTTTTATTTGTTAGCCTGTGATGTGTCTAGCAGTGGACTTTTTGCCCCTCCTTAGTGTAGCTGGAGTTTTCTCTAGTCCTGCTCAGACCCACAGCTGCTCTGACCCAAGTAAACACACAGAGACTTATATTACTTATAAACTGTATGGCCGTGGCTTAAGCTTCTTGCTATCTAGTTCTTATATCTTAAATTAACCCATTTCTATAAATCTGTAAGTTGCCACATGGCTTGTGGTTTACAGGTACATTTATATCTCACTTCTTCTGTGTCTGGCTGGCAACTCCTGACTCAGCCTTCCTGTTCCCAGAATTCTCCTCTCTGCTTATCCCACCTATACTATACCTCCTGCCTGGCGACTGGCCAATCAGCATTTTATTTATCAATCAATCAGAGCAAAACTTTCACAGCATACAGAAAGATATCCCCAACACTTTAGGGCAACTTAATTTAAGTTCTTTTTATATATGTATATGTTTTTATTTTTGGAAGCTTATACAGTATTTTTTTTTCCATATGATATTTTCAGATGGTTTTTAGTGTTAGTTATTCCCCCACATATTCTCTCCTCTGCCCTGTCCCTTGTCTTCCATCTCATTTAATCCTACCTGTTTCATTATTCCTTTTCCCCTTTTATAGTGCTGTGTTCTGCTGGTAGCTATGTCAGAGGATCATCAGATGGCAGTTGACTTCAGAGCATCAGCTAACCAGGAGGAGAATCCCTGATGGTGGATCTCAGATAGGCATGGCCTCAAGACCAGAGATTCCAGGATGTCTTTTACTTCTGCTGTGCCTTTACATTTTTGCTGCTGCCATCTTTCTATGGTGTCTGGTATGGTGTGAATGGGAGTGGGGAGATCCCCACTGCCTATAATGTAGTGTGTTTACCTTATAGAAACATCCCATTCTACTGGGCATTTTTGCCTATGAATTATAATGAAGATGATTTGTCTTAAGATGTACTGTCTAATTGATAATAGTTATCAATAGTATTAATGGATAGTTATCTAAAGTACTTTAATTCTTAAGAAAAGTCCTGTGACTTGCTAAAGGCAGTTTTGTCACAGGTAAATTAAGGACAGTGTATGTCTTTGATAAACAACCATGATGTTTACATGAGGAAGAAGGAAACTATCAAATTACCAGTGACAGTTTTATTTTTCAATAATAGCAACTTTATAGGCCAGTACTGGAATATGTGCTTCTTGTGTTTATGGCTCCAACTACCTGCACCTGCTCTTCTGAGGCAACACAAATGTATATTAGATTAACTTGATGCCCCAGGGAGCACTGAACAGGCTTTTCCTTTTGCGTGGAAAGTGTGGGAGCATTTACCCACTCATTTTATTGGGGGCACAGCTGGAATTACTAGAGCCACCTATCTTAGTTATATTTTGTCTAAAAAGACCATTGGCCTCTCAATTGCTTGTGAGTTTCACTTGGACAAAAGCTACACATCTCAGAGAAGCATCATAGGAAGGCTGGCACTGGCTGTGCCCTTGCCTGAGCACTGAAAGTTGATTTAATGGTTCACAGAGGAAATCTCACATTGTTTGTCTAATTTGTGTTAAAAATGTGCAGATACCCAAGTGCCAAGGTCCCTGGGGGACAATCCAAATGATTGAGAAAAGAAATAAACTAGTTTGAGCCCCAGTTACCACTTTCTGGAATAACAATGCCAACCTAGATTTTTGTAGCTCCCATGAGATCACCCAGCTGGAGTGGGGCCGACACCTCTGTGCCAGCTACCAGTGCTGTAGCTTAATGGCCGAGAAATAAACAAGGAGTTCTGTGGCCAAGTGCTACCTACAGAACTTTAATCACAAAAAAATTCCAAAGTCTTCCTTCAGATTATTTTTCAAATTTTATTTTTAACATGTTTTTCTCTATTTTCTTTAGAAAAAAGAAATAAAAATCACAATTTGCCAAATTTCTATGACTATTTCCTGTTAATAAGGTTCTCTAATGGAACACAACTGATTGGATGGATATTTATCATAGGTGGACTTATTTGATTGCATTCATGATATGGGCTTTACAATGGAGTGGTGGGGAACCCAAGTGCTGACCAGTCTATGAGGGTAGAGGCATCTGCATTCCCTAACTTTTGTTCAAAGCCTGGAGAGTTCCAGAAGATCCACTGGTTTTTAATCCATGTTAGCAGCCAGGAGCTGGGTTCCAATGCCAGTCAAGGATGACAACAAAGAACCAGCCACAGAGTAGATGCTTTTACCATCAAGGAGCAAAGGTGAGAGAGATAATGCCTTTCCTTCAGAACTTACACCTGGACTCATTTGGAAGGCTCTGCCACTCAGGGGAAGATCTTCCTCCTTTAGTCAATTCTTCCAAGAAATACCCTCATAGACCTGCCTGGAGGCATGTCCCTTAGGTGATTCTGATTTCATTAACTGACAACCAAAATTGACCATCACACTGGTCATGTACCTGCCCTAGCAAACTAACATAAAACAGTTTGCAAAAAAGCAGTTTTCAATGAAAAACTTTGAATTTTAGTTGTGTCTTGAATAATTTTTCCTTCAGACTTCTCATAGGATTCCAAAATTTCCAAACTTCATTGTCAAGAAATTCAGCTTAGTTATTACAGCTATTTATCAAGCTCAAGTTTGTTTTATTCCTCTATTTTAAAAAAGCCTTCTGAGTATTTTAATTCTCATGATAAAACTTCTAAGAGAAACAGGTGAATGTCTATATAATGTTTAGCCTATTAAAGGGGCTACTTCTAAAGTTCTTTGAAGATGACAATTTTTTTTTTCTTTTTCTTAGTTTTTCATGACTGGGTTTCTATGTACAGTCCTGGTGGTCCTGAAACTCACTCTGTAGAGCAGACTGGTTTCCACCTCACAGAGATTCTCCTGCCTTTGCCTCTCAAGTGTTGGGATTAAAGGCATGGGCCACCACACACGGCTGGAAATTATAAAAAAAAAGAATGTGCACACACACCATGTGTTTGTGGGTGCCTATGGAGGTCAGAAGAGGATTACTAGTGCCCTTAACCAGAAGTTAAAGGTGGCTGTGAGCTGCCCAACATGGGTGCTGGGAATAAAACTGAGCACTTATCCTCTGAACCATCTCTCCACACCTCATAGAGCAAATGCTTACTGGGAACCCTGAATTAGGGCAAATAAGAGAAGAGCCAAAGTCCATCTCAGAGAGTTTGTTCCTTCCTTGATTCTGGTGGATATTTAATTTTGCCCCTTCTCATGATATAAAAGAATGTTCTCCATAACAATCTCCTGTGGGCTTGGAAGATGAGTCAGTTAACATCAATCAACAGAGAAATAATCAACAGGACACACACAAGTGCACACACACTCTGAATGAAGACTTCATTCTAGGTGTGGGAGATGCCTGTAATCCTAGCAAAAGTATGACACAGGAGTACCTTGTGTTTGAGAGCAGCCTGAGACATATAGGGAAATCTCATTTCAAAGAACAAAACAATAGAAAACGATTGACTAATGCAGCCATGAAGATGAGAAAGTCCCATTATTTTCTAGAGAACTAGAAACCTGCTGTCATTAAGATTCCTATGCTCTGAGAACTAGGAAATCTCCTGATGCAATCCTATTAACCTGGTCTTGCTCTTGTGTGCAGTTAGGAAAAGGGGCGAGCTCTCCTTAATTCACACTTTTGTTTTGTTCATGACCTCAAAGGATTGGATGTTGCTCACCTATATTGAGAGGAGCAGTAGGCTTTCCTGGGATCAGCAATTCAAATGCTAACCTTAATTACAAGTATCTAGCACATGAGAAAAAATAGACTAATACACAGCTAAAAGAGAACAAAAATAAACCACAGGAAAAAAAATGCCATTTAAATAAACACTGAAACTAGAAGCTCTAAAAGTATATATTAGATTTAATTACTCGTCAAAATGGAGTAAAAGGTTCCAACCACTTTCAACTTCTATAGTTGTTGTAGACTGTAACAAAAATACCTGGGGAGGTACTGATACACAGATCTCACTTTGAACATTTCAACAGGAACATTATATTCTGTTTACTAATGATTGCTTCTGGGATATTGTTACTATGTATATCCTATATCACTGGATGTAATGACCTGAGCTGGGAAAACTTAGACAATGGTTCTTTTCCTATTTGCATGTCATCTTGGGCTATGAAACACATGGCTTGAGAATGAATGAGCACTTAGAAAAACCAAAAGATGTTGTCTCAGAAGTTTGTCATTGTGACAAAATGCCTGATAAAGCTTAGTTAAGGATTTTGTGGTGCATAGGTTTAGCAGTTGCAGTCCTTGGTCTATGGTAAGGCAGAACACCATGGCAACAGGCAGAGGCTTTTCACATCATGGAAGAACAAAACTAAAAAGAGCTGTGAAGGACCCTAAGATAGGATATGCCCAAGAACATGCCCCAGTGATGTACTTCCTGCAGTTAGCCCCTCCTGCCATATTCCATAACCCTCCACAATAATGCCATCAGTCATAAGAAAGTCCAAAGGCATTTCCTCATGATGCAATTTCTCTCTGCTTCTGTAACCTCATCCCCAACATTATTTTCTTCTTTTATTGTCATCACAGTGCTGGCATACTTGGTGTCCTCTGAACATACCAAACATTCACTGACCTTAAGGCCTTTGCAGTTATAACTCCCTCGATCTGGAATGTTCTACAGAACATATCAGATACATTCTGATGTTTGCATAACATAAAATAAAATGCTACCCCCCCCCCAATTTTCTGCAGAGAAATCTTTTCTGACTGATTGCCCTAAGTAAAATAGCACCTCCCCACTTCTTTATTCTGCTCAATTAGTTCCTGTGAATTTTATCACTAAAAAATTATATATGCAGTACATATATCTATATCAAAGATTTATGCAGTGCATATAAATTGTGTGTTGGCTTACAAATAAAACTATTTACTCCATAAAATCAGAGACATTGGTTGTGTTACTGAATACTCCTGTGTTTGTTTACATCTAAATTACTCTTTTTTGAATGATGGTGAGTCTCATTATGTGATCTAAGCTATCTCAAACTCATACATCCTTTGTCTCATGAGTAGAAGAGATTGTAGGCATATGGCACTGTATTTGGTTCAAACTTCTTTTGAAACAGAAAATGTTTTGTTCAGATTCCAATATAACTAGCCATGGCATAGATTTCTAGTTATGCTTTAAATGAGGCCGAGACAGCTTTGTGTGTGAAAATGAAAACTGGACAGGTATGGTATTGTGTTCCCCCAAAATATTGTGCAACCTAATAAATTTATCTGGGGTCAGAGAACAGACAACCACTAGATACAGAGGCTAGAAAATGGTGGCACTCATGCCTGTAATCATAGTATTTCAGAGACAGAAATCCTTCTGGATCTCTGTGAGTTCAAGGCCACATTGGAAACAGCCAGGCATGGTGACACCTTTAATCCCAGAAAGTGAGCCTTTAATTCCAGGGAGTGATGGCAGAAAGCAGAAAGATATATAAGGCGTAAAGACCAGAAACTAGAAGCATTTGGCTACTTAAGCATTTGGCTGGTTAAGCTTTTAGGCTTTGGAGCAGCACAATTCAGTTGAGAGCCATTGGGATGAGGACACAGAAGCTTCCAGTCTGAGGAAACAGGATCAGCTGAGGAATTGGCAAGGTGAGATAGCTGTGGCTTGTTCTGCCTCTCTGATCTTCCAGCATTCACCCCAATAACTGGCCTCAGGTTTGATTTCATTAATAAGAACTTTTAATATTCTTGCTACTGATAGGTGAATAGTTCAGGGTGCAGAACTTGATTGAATGCCCTGTTGTCTTCTCCACTCAAGGCTTCCTGAGAACTATTAATTTGACAGAAGAAAAAAAGTTTAACTTGCAGTTGGTGTTTTGCTTAATAAACTGGACTAGGAATTTTAGATACTGACCTGTTATTATTCTTGACAATGTATAACAGAAGGAATACTTAAGGGGACTGTGGGTCCTCTCATCACTCAGCATTTTCTTCAAAGTGCCAGAGAAAAATGAGTCTCCGGGACTGGTTATAAAAGATCAAGTCTCCAAGGTTAGTTATAAAGGATCTTTGAGGGACATGACTCATGATGTTTCTCTGCTTTCTATCCCCTCCTCATTTCCTTTCTTTCCCTCTTTTTTTATCTTGACTTCATCTTATCAAAGTGCACTTACTTAAATTTGATGGCTACTCTTGTATTGTGGATAGAAATTTATTGCATATTTGCCTTGCTCATCAGAAGATAGAAGCAGCATTTCCTTAACCCTGATTCCAGACCTACCTACCATTGTACCTGCCATGAAGCAACGATTTAGTAATTGTAGAATAACTTTCCTCTTCCTGATCATAATTCAAAAGTTACTTGGATATCAAAACTACCCAGAGTATCAAAGATTTATGAAGATACAAAGAAGAAAGATGATGTATGCATTTAAGGAGATGATGCACTCCAGGATTCCTTCCATTTATCACAAAGAAAGCTGAAAATCATTCTGCTCTGTGGGAAAATGCTTTACTTTAGGAACATATTACAGGTTTGGCTTTCTTCTTCTTCTTCTTTTTTTAATCAAGCTTTCAACCACCTAATCACTGTTCCTTCATTCATACGTATAGAGATGTATGAATGTTGCACTTATGGATCTTGGAGACTGTGGAGGAAGTTTGTGTGTTAATATAAAACTGCAAATAACTGTTACTGTCACCCAGAGATGAAAGTTATAAAACATTTTGACTGAAAGGGATGCCACATAAATTTAATAATTTTCTTCTGGGTTATAACTTTCCATACAGTAGCCATGAATTAATGCTTCCTGGAAAAATAGGAATACATCAAACATATTGTCAAGCCAAATGCTTGAGCTTTTTCTTTGTTCTTTCTTTTTTTTTAATTTTGAAAGATATATTTTGGGGGTAAGGACTGGAGCTATGACATCTTTGACTAAATCCTCCCTGCTATTCAATCCCTCTCCAACTTCATAATTCTGCAAAAGGCTTAATCACATTCACTGGAGAAGTGCCTTGGCTTGCTGAGTGTGGGAAGTAGGGATTTAATATGCCAATTAAAACTCCATTGTTATTAAAAATTCTTGAGTTGTCTAATTTGCATAGGGAAAGCAACTCAAGTGTGAATCTCTTTTGAGCAAACCTGCTGGGGTTGACAATTAAATGAACTCTGCAAACCTTTCCCAGTGATTTTAGTGAGTCTCTGATAGTCAACACAGCCCAGTGAGCCCTCTTGGGGGCACAGTGAAGCTACTGTTTCCCAGTCTCTAGCATCATTTTATCCATAGTACATACATATACCATAGTTTTACATATATAGCACACACAAGACTTCTTCCACTATATTATCAGACATAAATTTCTATTCTAGTCACCATCACTTTCATCCTTATCTACTCTGGCTAAAACTCAGTGGGTAAAAAACAAAGAATTAGAATAATATTTTGGTATGTGTGAGAGTTCCAGGCAGGAAAGTTATGCTTTAAAGCACTAAGTGGCCAGTGAATATTTTCTCTCTCAGTGGCGTCAGACATTTCTCAGATCTTTGGTAAAAATAGGCACTTTCAGATTCATTGTTTCAGGCTAGCAATTTTTCCTGTTTCATATATCAACATATTGGCATACCACTCATGAAGTGTTGACCAGATAATTTGTCATTATTGATCAAAATGTTGGTATTTGGAAACAATTATTTTAAAATTACAGCTAAAGCAAAGTAATCCTTATAGTCTAATACATTTTTATTTTCTTGCTCTGAAATAACAGAAGAGTGGAGTATTAGTGCAGAGAACTCGGGTATCCAAGGGGAGGGAAGTGTTCCCAGAAAGACAGAATAGGACAGACACCATCAACTGAGGCCAAAGACTCTTAGGACAGAAGCATTGATGACAATACCAGGAACATATACTCCTTCATTCTATCATCATTACCTCAATGCAGAAGTAACTCTGTATGTGTGTGTCTTTCTGAAAGTCTTATTAGAAGCTTTCTTCTGATACATAAGTTCTTAGTCTCACCCAGTTCTGCAGCTAATAAGAAAAGAAAACTTTCAATCTGAAATGGCAACCCAATTGATGTGACTGTGGCTTTGAATCTCAACCTAATTAACAGACTTTATTCTTCAATGCTGTTAAATGTCAATATTGTGTGTGTGTGTATGTGTGTGTGTGTGTTTGTGTGTGTGTGTGTGTGTGTGTGTGTGTGTGTGTGTGTGTGTGTGACTGTCTTTCATTTTATTCTTACACTTAATGACATACATGTAAAGGTCAAAGATAAACAGACAACCTATGAGAAACCTAAATAAAACTTTAAAATATGGTGCTTGGTTCCTGAACCACTCAAAACTGATATTCTATAAAATATTGATGTGTGCACATGATACCATATGCTTGGCAGATTCCAGTAGCAACCTGGCTTTGAGACTGTGGGCTTGATGCTTAAGAAATTACCAAAATGAGGCTATATAATTATGCACTCTTTCTCTCGATTTATATTTGATGAGCATATACAATAAACTCAAATATCTGATTGTGCTAATACCCTTGTTTTGCACATTTTACACAATTATGTCTCCTTGGAATATTTCAAATCCTGAGATTCAAGTAAGAGTTACAGAAACAGTTGATTTATTTCAATGGTACTTTATGTTGTATTGGCATCTGGTATAATATTACTTGTTCTATTTATTTATAGTTACATATTTATTGATAAGAATTAGAAATTATGATAAAATTAACCTACATAACCTACATAAAATTCATTAATATGATCAATAGATCATAAAAGCAGATTTGTGTTACAAATATATGTGCATTTTTAGCCTATAAATGCATAACATTTATTTTCACTGTCTACATAGTCATGTATTTTCTGTTGGTATGTGTAATGAAGTTTTAATGTGCCATTCAGCTATCCTTATAAACTGATAAGTGTAAAGAATGAAGTAGTTAGCATTTCTCTTTTTCAGTTAATAATTTTTGCTTTTATTTTGTAAAATCTTTTTAGGGTATTTAGAGTCAATGAGTGGGAAAGCAGCAGGGAGTTTCCACAATTACAGTATGAACTCCCCATAGACACAGAACTCAAAAGCAGCCAGTGACAGCTGTTTGGAACTAGCCTAACACGAGATGATTTTAGCATGAAAATTCCATTCTGTGGCTCTTGTTTCCTTGATGGCCAAACACAACAAAGAAAATTTTACATTGTCATAGCAACTCAGCCTAGTTCTTTCTCATGAGATAACTAATGGACTTTTTCCATTGTTTTTTTTTTTTTTTTTTTTTTTTGAGAATCTGAATCCTATGGAAAGAAGGTAAAAATGGAAGGAAAAGAATGTTTTCGTATGGGAGGAGTGCATCTCTAATATTATACTAACACTTTATGAATGGAAATACAAAAGCAAAGCCCATATAGACCATAAATCAGGCATGGTTGTACATTAGATAACAGATTGACACCATGCAGAATGTGGGGTTCTTAGAAACCTATTAAAGAAGCTAGATGTGATGATATGTTCCTGCAGTCTCAGCAACCTACAGGCAAGTTAAAATGATTTCAGGCTGGAGATCAGCTTCGAGCTTATATGAAGTCCCTCCTTTGAAATCTAGTGAAATAAAGCAAATGAAATCCAAATAATAGTAAAAAAACAAACAAGCAAACCCTAGAAAAATTTACTAAAGAAACAATACAGTCTTGGTGAGTACATATGTACATCAGTTCTGCCTTGTTTAGAAGATCTTTTTCCCTTGATGCCCTATTTTATTTTATTTATTTTTGGGGGGGGGTGGAGGAAGGAAAGAGTTTATTTGATTTATGCTTACAAATCACTGTTCATCATTGAAGGAAGTCAGGACAGGAATGCAGGAAGCTTGGAAGTAGGAGCTGATGCAGAGCCATGGAGGGGTATGGCTTACTGGCTTTTTTTTTTTCCTTAAATGTGTAGCCCAGGCTGGCCTTGAACTTGTGATCCTCCTGCCTCTGCCTCCTTCAGTAAATTCTACCGGCATGTGCTACCACAACTGGCTATTTTATTTATTTATTTGTTTTTACCTGATAGGCCCTTTGCATATACATTATGATTTCTAGTTTCATGTTTTTATGAAATGTTTACATGTGCAAATGTGTGTCTATGTGTCTATATATGTTTCTTGTGCTTTTTCATTGTCTCTTTTCTCCTGTTTGTTTTGTCCTATTCTAGTTTGCTTATTTTTAATTTATCTTATTTTGTCCTATTATTATTGTTTACATACTTGTTTGTTTTCTAATGAGGGAGAGAAAGAAAGAGTGGTGATTTCAGTGGGAAGAGAGGTAGAAAGGATCTAGAAAGAGTTGGGAGAGGGTAACTGTAATTGGAATATATTGTGTGAAAAAAATCTATTTAAAAATACAGAAAAAAAATGAATAATACACAGTTACCTAAAAGTCCTATGTAGTGTTCTGGAAGGTGGTAGATGTCCGAGACGAAACCCTAAAAAAAATTTCTTAGTTTTATGTTATTTGTTACTTATTCAAATATAACCTAGATAAGAATATTTGTTACATAGTGATCTCTTACACATTATAATTTCCTCCTTATGTATTTCTTATTATAAATCAACACTTATTTGTATGTTTATCTTCTGCATGTACCTTTATCATAGAAGCAGGAATATACTCATTTCAGCATTTCATTTTGGACATGATGAGCACAGTAATTATATAGATGCTAGATGAATGAATTAAAGAGTAAGAGTAAGGGTTGGGGATTTAGCTCAGTGGTAGAGCACTTGCCTAGCAAGCGCAAGGCCCTGGGTTTGATTCTCAGCTAAAAAAAAAGAGTAAGGGTAATCTTGACATTACATATAAAGAGATAGCAGCATCATAAACCATAGACAGGTCATGGCAGGATTCATGAGGTGTGAGTACCAATTCCATCTCATTCTTGTTCTTGTTGCAGGTAAGATGTTGGCGTAGGTCTTGATTTTAAAAGTATTGAAGCAGGAAGAGGTCTCCTGGGTAGAAAGAAATAGAAGAGTGGTGCAGAATAAGCATAGTGGACGATAAAAGCAGTTCTCTTGGGGATGATGAATAACTGCAGAAAACACTGTGTTACAAACTAATTTGGCAAGGATTGTTTCCCTCTATGTGTTGGTTTCTTCAAAACAGAGCCTGTGGTGAGGACTTGAGAGTGCTTTCTTAGGAATTTTTTCAGGAAGAAAAGAACCAAGGTTTTAGAGAACAAGGAAGCAAGCAAGAGGTTCTGTGCTGTGGAGAGAAAGTATAAACTTGATCCTGCTGAGGTGTTCTTGGTCATAAACTCCTCAGGAATATGTCCGCACCTAGGCAAGGAGACTGCTGTTCAGCTTCCAGTTTAGAGGAGCATTGGTGAGTTGCTGCCCTAAGAGGGTAGGGATGCTCAGGCATTGCTTGTTTTCTCTGCAGAATCAGGGATCAAAGAGCTCTAGTAGGTTAAGACAGCATGTACTAAGGGCTGTTAGAAGCAAACAGTACCTGAGGGAGGAACAGAAAAAGCATTGCAAAGGACCTGAGAAAAACAGCTAAAAATTTTGGCATTCTGTTACTAATAATGCTAATATATAGGCATCTATCTTCCTCTCTACATATGGCCATATCTTTTATAGGACTTATATACTGATATGTAAGGATCATCAAGCATTCTTAGACCTACATCTATGAACATTCACGTACTAGGGGCATCTGAGAAGTTTGCTAAAGAATCAATGACTGTACACCATCACAGCTAATTTAGTTCAGAGTCTCCCCCTACAGTCTGGACATCATTTTTTTTTTTTTTTTCTATAGGAGTAACTGCTTTGTGGATTTCTGGGCATGATGTGTCAGGGTGTGGACCAGCAGTATTATGGGGGGAATGTCTTTTTGTATGCTGTGAAAATATGTTGCTCTGATTGGTTGATAAATAAAGTTATTTGGCTAATGGTGAGGCAGATTAGGGTTAGGCAGGACATTCTAACTAGAGGGGAAGGTGAAAGGCAGAACAGAGGAGACACCACCAGCTGCCACCATGAGAAAAAAGATGTAAAGATACAAGCAAGCCACGAGCCACATGGCAAAGTATGGATTTATAGAAATGGGTCCATCTAAGATGTAAGAACCAGCTAGCGAGAAGCCTGAGCCAGCAGGCCATACAGTTTTAATTAATACAAGCCTCTGTGTGTTTAATTGGGTCTGAGTGGCTGTGGGCAGGACACTGGAAAACTTCAGCTAGAGCAGTTCAGAGAGATTAGTGATTAAGGACTCAAAGACTAGAATGAAGGGGGAAACTTAAGGAGAAAATCAAACTTTAGTCACAGATGGAGGACTATGCTGGTGGCAGAACAAACAGAAATAAAGAAACAAATGCAAGAGAGATCAAGGCCAGAGCTGTAAGACTTAATGACCAATTGAGTGTGAAGGCTCAATAGGGTGGAAGAGTCAAAGATGGCTTGATACCCAGGCTGAGTCTGGCTTTGAAGCAGAAACCTCTGAAGTACCATGCTCAGACCATGTGGGCAGTCACATTAGTGTAACTTATAGGCATTTTAGTTTGAAAAGGAACATACTTATTATAATGAGGAAGCTTCTCTAAGGGCCTAGCTTCTTCCTTGGTCACAAATTAGAAATCCTGGGACCACATCCAGGCTCAAAATTAACTAAAATTTCACAATTCTGATTTTAACAGAAATAATTGTATTTTATGTGGTCCAAAGAATTTGTTTTCAAGGAACTTAGGACCTAGAAAATGTGGTTTTAATGATTTTATCATACAGTGCAAGCATCATTATTCCAGATAAACCTTTGGCATTCTGTAACTAATAATGCTAAGATATGAGCATCTTAGCCATAAATTGTGACTAACTATTGATACAATATATACTACTAGATACATATTTAGCAGTTTATTCTTTTTTAAATGAAATAGTAAAGACAATGATTTTTACCTTGATATAATACTTAATATAAACGACTGAATATGGTTTGGTTTTTGAGACAGAATCTTACATTGGTCTCAGGACAGGTTGCCTGATTGCATATTACACCATAGGAGAAGATTAGTTCCCAACTGCCTTCTGGCAGTTGTAGAGGGTGAATTGCATGGATGCTTCCAGGTGAGTGGACATGATCTAGAGTTCATAGGCAGGGTCTCTGTCTACTCCCCTGGATCTAGTGTATGGTGGATAGGAATACCTGGCTGCTTCTTAGGGCCTTGGTGGACCAGTGGCTCAATGAATGCTGCCCTGATGTTTTCTATTGCCCCTTCCTCCCTCCTCCTCTTTTCCCTCCCTCCCTTCCTTTTTTGTAGCAAGAATTGTTAGAAAGTCTTATTAATAAATACAAACCCAGAAACAGGTGTTAGGGTGAATGTTGAAAGATCAAAGAAACAGAACAAGCCACAGCTTCCTCACCTTACCAGTTCCTCAGCTGATCCTGTTTCCTCAGACTAGAAGCCTCTGAGTCCTCATCCAAATGGATCTCAGCTGAACTGCTGCTAAAAGCCTAAAAGCTTAACCTGCTCTAGTTCCTGGTCTTCATGCCATACCTTATATATCTTTCTGATTCCTGCCATCACTTCCTGGGATTAACAACATGTGTCAACATGCTTGGCTGTTTCCATTGTGGCTTCAAACTCACAGAGATCCAGAGGATCTCTGCCTTTGGAATGCTAGGATTAAAGGTGTGTGTGGCACCATTTTCTGGCCTCTATATCTAGTGGCTGTTCTGTTCTCTGACCTCAGATAAGTTTATTAGGGTGCACAATATTTTAGGGAACACAATATTACCACATTTCCCCCTTTTTGTCTAAAATTTAAAAAGCTTGTAATTAATACAAGAAAAACTATATCCAATAAGTGTATACAATATATACAGTCAAGAATTACATTAACAATGTCTAGTCCATTAACATTTGACAGATTCAGACAAAAACTCCATTATGTATATTAACAATGTCTAGACCACTAACATTTAACAAATTCAGACAAAAATTTTCATTATTTATCCTATTTAACAAGTAGTTTCTTTCTAAAAGTAGGTTCAATAATTTCTGTTTTTATCTTATCATATCCATATTCTATCTCTCTCTCTTTTTTTGGGTAGATCCAAAAATCTACCTTTTGTCTTATCATTTCTATATCTTCCCTTTTGTCTGAATAGATTCAATGATCTACCTTTTTTTTTATATACTTTTTTCTTTTTTTTAAAAAAAACAAGAATCTTGTATCTAATCTCATTTGTTTAGCTTTTTTTGACCATTAACAACTAATAACTTATAATCAACCATAGTAAACAATGACAATATCCATAAGCCATTAAACGATGAAGAAACACCCACCCCACCTCTTGGAAATGTGGGCATCGTGTTCTTTTTTTTTTTTTTTTTTTTTTTTTTTAAGCTGGGGACCAAACCCAGGGCCTTGTGCTTGCGAGGCAAGCACTCTACCACTGATCTAAATCCCCAACTGGCATCGTGTTCTTAAAATTACTTTCTGCATTCTGGCAGTGAAGACATCTTTAGGGAATCCTGAAAAGAAAATTTTTGGGTTAATTGTCAAGTCCTGAGAGAGTCAGTTATGTTGTTTGTCCAGTATCTGCATAATGGGAAAGTGCAGGGCTTATCTCAAGTTCTTGCTCAAATAGTCTGAATCTGGATCATCTCAACTATCCATCTCACAATTATCCTGAGCAGCTTGTAGTCCAAAGTTGATTTTTCTGTGATGTTAATCAGCTTAATGGCTTTACCATAGTCCATGTGGAATTGTCATTATGGGTTCCCTGTCATCTTTTTGAAGATTTCAAAGTCATTGTTAGGTGTGGTCATGATTCCCTGCAGACATTTTTGTTTGTTTGTTTGTGTGCCTCCTCTGTGTTCTGGAGCAATCACAGTCTGATAAATGTCTGTCTCTCTGAACCATGAACATTCTTCTCTAGAAAAAAAATCTTCACAGCAATTTCTCCCCACCATTTGTCTTGCTAAACTTTTCCAAACTGACCTTTGCCGATGTTTTCTTGTAACATGGTATTTCTGACAATTCTTCTCCAAACAAGCAGTAGTAAACCCTTTGTCCCAGATAATAGCATCACCACAGTCACCATCGCGATGAGAAGGAGCCTGCAACTCAGAGCAGCAGCTGCTGCCTCCATGGTCCCACCACCACTGTTTCTGACTTGGCCCAGTTGCAGCTTCTCCTTAGCAAGCTTCCAAGGCTAGTCTCAAACTCATGATCCTCCTGCCTCTGCCTCCTTCAACAAATCCTAGGGGCATGCACCACAACTGGCCAAGTGTAGTTCAGGCCTGAGCTGGGGCCCACAAGGCCTTAGGCAAGTGGCTTTTTCATACCACGAATGTTGGATGCCAGATATAGCATGAATTCTTAGAAGATCTTATTAATAAAAACAAACCTGGAGCCAGGTATTGGGATGAGCGCTGAAAGATCAGAGAAACAGAACAACCCACAGCTTTCCCATGTCCTTTCCTTTTTATTGAAAATATATATTTTTCTCATACAATAAATCCCAACCATGGTTTCCCCTTCCTCCACTCCTCATAGCTCCCCAACTACCTTCCCTCTCCCCCAAATGGACTACCACTCTGTTTCCTTCAGAAAAGAGCAGGCTTCCAAGAGACAACAACCAATCACAACAAAACAAGATATAATAAGACAAGGCAAAAAGCCTCTTATCATGGCTAGGCAAGACAATTGAATAGAAGCAAAAGGGTCACAAGAGCAGGCAAAGGCATCAGAGACACTCCAGCTCCCACTGTTAGGAGTCCCACCAAAACACCAAGCTAACAGCCATAACATATATACAGAGGACTTGGTACTAACTTTTGTAGGGCCTGCACTTGTCACTTCAGTCTTTGTTACAATCCCTGCTTGGTTGATTCAGTGGACCATGTTCTCCTCTATCCCCTCTGACTCCTACAGTCTTTCCTCCCACTTCTATGGCATTCCACAGGCTTTGAAAGGAGGGAATTGATAGAGAACTCCAATTTAGACCCTTTCCACATATCTGGTTGGGTCTGTGTACTCTCTCCCATTTGCTGCTGGAGGAAGTCTCTCTCTCTCTCTCTCTCTCTCTCTCTCTCTCTCTCTCTCTCTCTGTCTCTCTTGTCATGTTTGACTCTGACCCAAGTCTCTGGACTATATCCAGTCTCCAATGGTTGGCCATCCAGGCAGTATAGAGTAAGAGCTCCCTCTCATGGAGTAGGCCTAATGTTAAACCAGATATTTGTTGGCCACTCCAACATGTTCTGTGCTGCTATTGCCCCAAACACATCTTGCAGGATGGACAAATTGTGGTGGATGTTTTTGTGGCTAGATTGGTGAAGTGTTTATCTACACTGATCTATTAGCAATAAAGCTTGGGATTAGATAGTGGGGTAAGGACCTGATAGATCCAGAAAGTGGCAAGCTGACTCTCATGACTCTTACCCTCCATGCTTCCAGATCAAAAGGGCTTGTGAATCTTTCTAAGCTCCTCCCTATTATTTCCTGTACCTCTATATAGTTTCTTGGGTCCTCCAAAATCTCTATGGCTAATTTCAGTCAGCTAATTGACTCCATCCCCTGATTCAAGGTTAACTTTATATACAGTCTCAAAGTGTCACAGTGCAATCAACTATCCTACAATATTTCCCTGTATTTGGAAGTTTTCCTGTGACCCACTCAGTCCCACAGTTGCTCAGACAAGTAAACACACAGAGGCTTATATTACTTACAAACTGTATGGCCTAATGGCCCAGGCTTCTTGCTAGCTAGCTCCTATAGCTTAACCCATTTCTATTAATCTATGAGTTGCCACATGACCATGGCTTGCTGGTACTATCACATCTTGTTTCTCCTGGTGGCAGCTGGTGTCTCTTTTCCTCTTTTTCTCTCTCCAGTTGGAATGTACCACCTAACCTTATTCTGTCTCACCATTGGCCAAACACCTTTATTTACCAACCAATCAGAGCAACACTTATTTCACAACATACAGAAAGACATCCCACAGCATTTCCTTGTTGTCTAAATAAAAAGGACAGGTTTAACTGCAATATAGTAAAACTATATATAATAAGAACAATTATCAGGTAAGAATTACATTTACAATATCCAGTCCACTTGTATTTGGCAAATTTGGCAAATTCTATCCTATCTCAATGAGTCAAAAATTATTTACCAAAGCCACTTTCTATAATAACTTGTATCACCATCCTAAAAATATCATTTTTGACCTTAAAACATTTTCTTAGATAAGCTCATTAAGCTTTTATGTCTTTTAACCTTATAAAATTTACATCTATTTTGTAAGTTTCTTTTCCAAATTTAGTAACAATGAAAATTATATAACTATCTAATCTTTAAGCCCATCAGAGACCCAACAAAATAAAATATTACCTGAGTAAACAGGAAGTACAGAGCAACAACCTCCAATATTGATAAATGACCAAGACAGCTGATTGCCTGGGCAGTCATCCAAGATTACTCTGCAACATTGGGACATCCTTCTTCGGGCTGCAGGCTGATAATATCTGAAAGACTTTTCTGTGAAGCAGGAATTTTTGAAGGACTTTTTTACCTTGTCTTGGCAAAGTTTGATAGTCACTTCCTTTGTGTCCTGCTTGCCCAATTTGGACAGTATACTGTCAGCAGTGGAGGCAAGGGCAATTTCTTGTCCAATGACTAGCTTTGCCACATAGAAAGCAAACATCATTTGGAGGTGCTTTGATGTTCATTGTCTTCTCTGAAGTTGATTAGTGGTACTAGCAGAAGACATATCTCAGTGTCATGAAAAGCCTTATGATATTAAAATATCTTAAGTGACATAGTCTGTAGATATCTGAAATGTTTGAAGACCATCTATTTATCTTAAATATATTTCTGTTTGACCCTGAAAGCATACTTAATATGAATGCAAGTTTGATTGCTATAAATGACTAACTACTAATCTTCATTTCTTAATTATTCTAAATAGTTTATAATACTAGCTTTGAAGGACTAGAACTTTTCTTTACATTTTTAAATAAGTTTCAAAACACAATACCTTAAGCAAGAGTAGAAACATATATAGGTATGTTAAAACAAAAATAAACTTAAATTTGTGTCAATATACAAAAATCCATATCAGTGTAAAATATTTGAGACTAGTAGTTGCTTTTTAGTTTAAAAGTAGATTCAGTGATCTACCCTTTTAACCTATCATTCCTATATCCCCCCTTTTTTATCTTTTCAGAAAAAGATCCCTGAATCTAACCTCCTTTCCTTAGTTTCCTCTCTGACCATGACCAATAACAACTTGTAACCCCCCCCCCAATTATGATAAATATCTATAACTCATTGAATGACCAAAAACCGTTTACCCCAACTCTTGAGAATGTGGGCATCATGTTTTTAAAATTACTTCCTGTTGTCTGGGGGTGATGTATGTTTAGGGGACCTTGAGTAAATTGAGATAATGGTCAAGTCCTGGGAAAGCTAACTGTTGTCCAGTTGGAGTATGATGGCAAAGTGTAGGACTTGTCTGAAGTCCTGACTGGAGTCGTCTATATGGCTGAACCATCTTAGCTAACTTTTTTGAAGCTGTCCTGAGCAGTTTTTAGTTTGAAGATTATATTTGTGTGGTATTTGTCAGTTTAGTGGCATTATCAAAATCTAGGTAGATTCATCATTGCATGACCCTATCATCTTCTTGGAGACCTCAAAGGTCACTGCCAGGAGTGGTCATGGTTCAATGCAGAAAACTTAAATATTTTAAATGTCATCTGTAGCAGATCTCTGAGAGGTTAAAAGTCTGCAATCTGTTGAATACATCCAGGATATAGAAACTTACTTCCTAGTTACCTGCTTTAGACTCAGGTCCAAAATCGCATATAGGAAGCTAGATGAAGCTTATATCTGGGGTTAAATATTTTCACTGAAGCCTTCTATGTCCTGTTTTCTCAACTGTGAGTCTGCAGTCATCAATATCATGGCAAAAGGAGCTTACTTTACAGTCAGGGGGAGCATGAATTATGGACTTACACATGGTCTTTGGAGACAGGACAGACCATTGACATACACATAGGATCTGGTGTCAGAACATGATACAGATCTCAGCATGGTGTCCAGTGGAAGCAAAGACCATGGACATTGACTTGGCTCTCTGCCACTGCATAGACATCATTATAGCCCTCAGTGACAGTATAGGCCAAGGACATCAACATTGCCTCAGGTGGCAGTGCAGGCCACTCACATGTATATGGCCCCTGGTGGAAGCACAGCCCATGAATGTCAACATGGATTCAGGTTGTAGCACATACCCCAGATATCTGCTTGGCCCTTGGTGGTAACATGGGCCACAGATATCAATATAGCCTCCAACTATAGTAGGGCCAAGGACCCAGACATGACCCTCAGTGACAGTGCAACAATAGACATCAAGATGGCTTCAGGTGGTTTTAGAGGCCACTTACCTAAACATGACTCCCTGCCAAAAGGAATACCCATGGGCATCAGCATGGCTTCAGGTGGCACCACATACCTAGGGCATCTGTATGGCCTTCTTTGGTAACTCAGGCCATTGAAGTCAATTGAGCTCCTGC
The DNA here is from genome assembly GCF_903995425.1 of Onychomys torridus. Classification (NCBI taxonomy): domain Eukaryota; kingdom Metazoa; phylum Chordata; class Mammalia; order Rodentia; family Cricetidae; genus Onychomys; species Onychomys torridus. The sequence goes on from NC_050444.1 coordinate 90,353,260, forward strand.
TATAGGCCCATGGATATACACATGAATCTTGGTCTTTAACATGACCTGGGACAGTGAATCATAGACACCAAACTGGCCTCCAGGGATAGCAAAGATCATAGAGGGTTTCAAGGAGGTCGATATTAGAAAATGAACAATTTTCATCTTGGACATCCCATCATTACCCAGTACCAGGGTGATCAAATGGTTGGGCAGTATGTTTGGTAGCTGAGGCTGTGAGTCTGAGTGCAAGCTCCAGCTGCTAGGCACTACTTTGTTGACCCAAATCAGCAGCAAGATGTTCCAAGTCCACTGTAGGCTTCTTTCATAACTATCACTGCTGTTGAATCTCATCACTCTGTTACTTTGTATTTTCCACCTCTCCATCAAATATTAGTTGTAGTGGCACTTGAATCATAAAGCCAATCTATTTGCTTCTTCTTCAGTTACCTTAGCAACAGGTTCCCAGAAAGTGCTTTTCTCCTGTTTCACACTCTGTCAGTTTTAGTTTCATCTACAAATCCTGTCTTCCTCCAAAAGGCTAAAACTTTGTTTTTGATTTCCACAGACCCAAGACATTGTGGGACTATCTCTTTATGATTTGTTCCTTAGCAAACTGAGCCATTTCAGTGAGTCACTGGTCTGATTCAATGTTTCTGGTTTCTCACACACCATCAGTTCTGGACCATTGCCAAGACTCTTCTCAGATATCCTGCTGTTTCCAGAGTCATGGTGATTCTGCAGCTTTTGGTTCTGCAGGATCGACTCCTTCAAATACTCCAGCAGCTTGTAGATAGGATAGGTGTTGGGGTGGACTGACTCAAATCATTGTATCTGGGTCTGGATGGTAGTTGAGTTGGTCAGCCACTGGCCAGGCATACCCACACAGGTTGTTACATTTCTTGATGATAGCCATTCTAACTGAAATGAGGTAGCATCTAGTTTTAATTTGCATTTGTGTAGTGAGTAAGGATGTTGAATACTTTAAAATATGTTTATTGACTGTTGTTATTTCTTCTTTTGACAACTATCTATTCACTTCATTAACTTTTTCACTGTTTGGGGTTTTCTTTATGTTTACTTTGTGTAGTTCTTTATACATTCTGTACATTAGTGCTCTGTCTAAAGTATAGCAGGCAAAGATTTTTCTTCCATTCTGTTTGCTTTGGTGACAGGATTTTTGGCTGTGCTAAAGCTTTCATTTTTGGAATTCTATTTTGGGGAATATTATGCTATTGGAGTTCTCTTTAGAAAGTTCTTGCTCAAAAGCCACTATCTTGAAAAGCATCTTCTATGTCCCCCGCCCCCCCTATGTTTTCCTCAGTAGTTTCAGTCTTTCATGTTTTAAGCTAAGGTCTTTGTCACTGAGTTGATTTGTGAACAGGATGAAGATAGAGATCTTACTTCATTCTTCTGGATATGGATATATAGTTTTGCCAGCTCCATTTGATGAATAGACCCTTTATCTTGTTTTTGTCTCTTTTGTCAGAATTCAGGTGGCCATGGGTTTGTCATTTTACTTCTATGTTCTTTATTTTGTTTTATGGATCTTTCTCTCATGTTGTCATAGCTCAGTAATATGACTAGAGGTCAGTTCTTGTGATACCCCATCTGTGTTTTTTTTTCTCCTTAGGATTGCTTTGACTATTCATAGCATTGTGTAGTCACATATGAATTCTTGCAAGAATTTTACTAGTTCAGTAAAGAGTGAACATTAGAATTCTGATGTTATTTCATTGAATCTGTAGGTTCCTTTCGGTAATATAGCCATTTTTACTATATTAATTCTGTCAATCCAGGATCATGGGAGTTCTTTTTCCTTGTCTAGTATATTGTTTTATTTTCTCTTTCAATGTCTTGATGTTTTATTTGTAGGTGTCTTTCATTTCTCTGGGTAATTTTATTTATAGGTACTGTTTCTGATTTATTTCTCATCAAGATCATTGAAGGTACCTAAGAAGGTTACTGATTTTTGTGTATAGATTTTACTTCCTGTAGCTTTACTGACAGTATTGGTTAGATCTAGGAAGAGTCTATAGAGTCTTTGAAGTATACAAGCATGTAATCTACAAATAAGGAGAGTTTGACTTCCTTTTCCATTTTTATGCTCTTAATTTTTTCTCTTTGTTTATTTTTCAAGCCAAGACTTTGAGCATGATTTGAATGAGAGCTCACAATTTGTTCATTCCTTATTTTAAAGTAAATTCTCTGTTTCCTCACATTTAACTTAACACTGGTATAGTTTTGTTTTATATGGCCTTTATTATTTCAAATTATATTTCAAATGTCTCCAGGATTTTTATCATGAAATCATTTTGAACTTTGTCAAATGCTCATTTTGTATTGAAGATGCTTGTGTGATTTTTGTCTTTAAGTGTATTTATATATTACCTTTATTTAATTGTATATATTGAAACAACCTTGCACTTCCAGATGAAGCCCTCTTGATTGTGATGCATTTTTTTAAATGTCTTCCTGAATTTAGTTTTAAGTACTTTGGTTGAGAATCTTTGTTTCTATATTTGTCAGAGAAATTGGTCTGTAGTCTGTGATGTAACTATTCAGTTTTGGTTTCAGAATAATACTGGGTTCGTAGAGTGAAGTTGAGTTTCCTTTACCCTTTTCTTTTGTACAAGTTGAGAGGTGTTGATGCTAAATTTTCCTTAAATATTTAAAATAATTCAGCTCAGAATCCACATGGTCTTTTTTTGTTTTTGTTTTTGTTTTTATAGAGAGACATCTGATTATAGTTTTGGTTTACTTGCATCTAATGAGTCTGATTAAGTTATTTATAACTTTTGCCTTTAATTTTGGTATTTTAAACATACTTTGCAATTGATCTATTTCTTCAAAATTTTCTAGCTTTTTGGAGTATAAGTTTTTGAAATATTCTGTAATAGTATTCTGGATCTTAGCAAAGTTGATTGTAACAATATTCTTTTCATTTCTAATTTTGTTAATTTGGTTTGTAGTTTTCTTTTTGTCAGATTGGCTAAAGGATCTTCAACATCTTAAGTCTGTTTGCTCTACAGAAGAGTTTAACACTTAGGATTTTTGTTGGATTTAATTTGGATGAAATATGTATATCTGAGAGTGAGGTACTAAAATCACCCACTTGTACTCCACCAGAACTAATCTCACCTTCTATGTCCATTAGTGTTTGATTCAATAAATTTGAAGTTCCAAAGTTTGGAGTATGTATACTTTCCATTGTTATATCTTCATTTTATAAATAAGTTTATTTATTTTATTCTATGGGTATATTCATTTTACCTATATGTATGTTAAGTGCACCATGTACATATATGGTACTTGCAGAGGCTAGATGAAATACAGATGGTTTTGAGCAACTGACATGAATGCTGGAAACTAAACTTGGATCCTCTGCAAGAACAACAAATGATCTTAACCGTGGTACCATCTTGTCCATCCATGTTACATCTTATTAATGAATAGTTATTTATATTAACACAAAACTATTTAATAGCTTTCCCTATCTTTTTATTTTTGATTATGGGCCTATTGTATCATGTAACAGACTATTTATGCCAGCTTTTTTTTTTTTTTTTGTAGTTTTCCTTTGGCTTGATAGAGTGTTTTGTATCCCTTGACTCCTTTTGTGAGTATGTTTACTTGGAGGCAACAGAAAGTTGTGTATAATCTTTCAATCTAGTCTGTTACTTTGTATGTCTTAATTGATGAGTTGAAGTAATTTAAATTTAAGATTTTGTAGGAAAGTTTTTATTTATTCAAGTAACTTTTGTCATTGTTCTCATTGTCTAGATTGTTGCTTGTTCTTTTTTACCGACTAGGTATGAGTTTCTTTTTTTAAAATTTTCTGTGTTGAACATGATGGGATCCCTTCTTGCTGCCCATTTTTCTTCCATTCCTCTTCTGAAATTTATTTTTTTACTGATGCTTGAGATTGTCTCATGATTGAGATTGTCTTCAGTGTACCTCTTATAGGTACAGTATTCTTTTCTCACAGTGTAAATTGATAATATTCACCTCTTCCTCCTAACTCCCAATCCATTCCTTCCTCACTCATCTCCAAAATTCATATTATATTCTATTTTTGTTGAGTATAATATAATAATTAATTCTTAGAGAATTTTATATACACATACAATGTATTTTGATCATACCCTCCCTCTATCCTTCTTCCAGTTCCTTCCTAATTCTAACCTTTACCTGCCAAATGCCTCCAAACTTCACGATTTCTCCTTGTTTTAAAAAAAAATGACTTGTTAAGCCAAGTGGTCTACCTACAAGGGAATATATCCTTAAATCTGACTTTCTACCCTCTAGATGCTATCAGCTTTCAGTAGCTCCTTAATTAGGGATGGGACCTTATAACCCATTATTTTCTCTCCTTGCTTGAATTTTTACTGGCTTGATATTGTGATATTGTGCATGTCTTCTGTAGGCATCACAGTAGCTGTGGATTCATGAGTGAAAAGTCTTTTCATGTTCCACAGACATGATTTTTGCCCCAGTACTCCTGACATCTGGCTATTGCTTTCATTATATGCCTTCTTTGGTGATATTCCCAGAGCTTTGGGAGAAGGGGTTGTGATATCCACACGTCATTTTCAGTTGAGCACTCTCCAGATGCTTGTTCCCTGTATGTTGACCAGTTGTGAGTTTCTGAGTTAATCATTGTCCACTGGATAAAGAAGCAACTCTTAAAAGGACGGATAGCTCAACTAATCTATGTGACTAGATATATGTAATCAGAGAGAAGCTTGTTTCTAGTACATTTGAAAATATATCACCCCTGGAACCTATGATCTCCCCAGCCATGGGGTCAATTTTACAGTACCAAGCATTTATCCACATGCATACTTCTCTCTGGAGTGGGCCTTAAATCCTGCAGAAATCAATTGGCCACTCCCACAATATTTGTACCACTTTTGTATGTATGGGCATATCTTTCCATTCTGGTTATTATTATACCATGCAAGATTCAAATGGTTCATGTCTTTTCTCTTCCAGTAGTCTACCTAGCACCCTCTGGTATATCAGTTTGTCACAGCTAGAGTAATGTAAGAAGATGGATAATTGAGAAAACACTCTATATTTAGATTCATCTGCTTCAAATTCTCTCTGACTTTGTGAGGGAGAAGGAATGTGAACTGAGTATTATCAGCTAAAATAATCTCTCTTCTATCAAAATTGCTTTTAGCTATTGTCCTAGTTACTTTTCTATTGCAGTGAATAGACACCATGATCAAGGCAATTTGTAAAAGAAGGATTTTATTGGAACTTAAAGTTTCAGAAGGTAAGTCCATGTCCCTCATAGCAGGAAGCATGACAGCAGCCAGGAAGGCACAGCTCTGGGCCAGTAGCTGAGATCATATATCTGATTCATAATCAGAAGGCATAGAGAAATGGAGAGAGATATTTGATAATGGTATGGCCTTTTGAAACTCCAAATCCCACCCGCATTGACACACCCCCTTTAACATGGCCACACCTCCAAATCTTTTCCAAACAGTTTCACCAATTGGGCACTAAACACTGGAATATATAAGCCAATGGATGACATGCTAATTCATACTATCACAGTCACAATGCTTTATCAAAGTTATAGAAACAATAATAAGGACAATGATACATGCTTTTATAACATCACTTTCAGTAGGGCTTTATAAAAATCATATGCTTCCATGTGGCTTTTTCAAACATCTTTAATGTTACCTGTCCCTTTCCCTCACTCTCCTGTGTCATAACATGTCATCCCTCTACCTTCTTATATTCTTGTTATTCCTTCTTTTCTCTTAATATCCCCTATGTTTTACTATTCCCTCTCCTTTAAATTTTCACCTGAACTGGCCCTTTCCTGTTTCCTGGTTTTATAAATATTCCTAATTAAACACACAAATCTAAAGAGTCAATGTTAAGATCTAGGGGGATCCACATATAAGACAGTACATGTTACATTTGTCTTCTGGGGGTCTAGGTTATCTCCTTAAGTATAAGGTTTTCAAGTTCCATTCCTCTAGATAAGGATCTATTGGCTTTTGACACCATCTAAAGAGGAAGAGTCAGTTTTCTTTAAGGGTATGTATTTCTTTTACCATCTTGGGAAAACTTCAAACTGATTTGCATAGTGGCTGCATCAGTTTGAATTTTCACCAAAAGTGAATGAAAATTCCCTATTGCCAACATTTGTTGTCATTTTTTTCTTCATCTTAGCCATTTGAACATTGGAAGATGAAATCTTAAAATAGTTTTAATTTGCATTTCTCTCATGGCTAAGGATGATGAATACTTCAAAACATTTCTTATCTGTAGTGATATTTTGTTGCACCCTAATGAAATTTGCCTAAAGGTCAGAGGACAGAACAAGCCACTAGGTTAAACATAGAGGTCAGGCAGTGGTGGCACACACCTTTAATCCTAGTACTTGGGAGGCAGAGATCTGTCTGGATCTCTGTGAATTCAAAGCCACTCTGGACTACATGAGATTGACTCAGTCTAGGAGAGAAACAGAGCTAGAGAGTGGTGGCACACACCTTTAATCCCAGTACTTGGAAGTCACATGCCTTTAAACCAGCACTAAGAAGGAAGTATTATTGCTGGGCAAATAAAAGTATATAAGGCCTGAGGAGACAGGAACTAAGCTCTCTTTAGGCGGAAGCTTTTTGGCTGAGGAAGCTCTTTCAGTCAGAGGATTATCTTTAAATTGGCTTGTTTGTTTTCTTATATTTTAAAAAAAAATTTAAGGTCTGTTATACTGTATCCACTAATCTTCTGTCAGAAATAGAGCTAGAAGAGATATTTTACAATTCTACATGCTGACTCTTCCTTTGATTACCCATTTTGTTTGTAGAACAGAAAGAAGCATTTTAATTTCATGAAGTCTGATTTGTTGCCTGTCAGTCATATTCTTGGGCCACCAGATACTATCCAGACAGTTCATGTCCTAAAACGTACTTCTTATGCTCTAGAAATGTAAGCGTTTTGAGATTAACAGTGAAACCTTTGATCTATTTGGAATTTATTTATGCAAAGAATATGAGTTATAATTGAACAATGTTTATTAATTCCTATTATTTTGTTGTGGTATATTTTTTAGATTTCTTTTGGTTAGCTGAAATGGAATGGTTTTATTCTTTGTTTTCTTTTGGGTTTTTTAATCTGTTCATACTGAAGTGTTTCTTTTAGTTCTTTCTAAAGTTTCTTTCTGCTTAGTATATATTAATTTATAAAATTTATTTTCATTGGGAAGAATTTTTCTTTCATTTTCAATTATGACTGACAATTTTGCTGGGTATGATAGCCTGGGCTGGCATCCATGGTCTTCCACAACATCAATTTATGCCTTTTGGCCTTCAAAGTCTACATTGAAAAGTCATGTGTTATTTTGATGAGCCTGCTTTATATGTCACTTGGTCTTTCTTTTAACATTTAATAATCTTTCTTTTCTCATCTATTTAGTGTTTCATTTATTGTGTCTTGGAAGTTTCTTTTCTGTTCCAGTCTTTTGGTGTTCTCTATGCTTCTTGTACCGTGATAAGCATTTCTTTCCTTAGGTTTTAGAAAATTTCTATCATTTGTTGAAAATATTTTCTGTGTTTTTGACCTGGATTTCTTCTACTTCATCTATACATATCATTTGGCCTTTTAAAAAAGTTTTATTTATTTATGCATATACATACTCTATTTGCGTGTATGCCTGCATGATGGAAGAAGGCATCAGATCCTGGTACAAATGGTTGTGAGTTATCATGTGGTTGCTGGGAATTGAACTTAGATCCTCTGAAAGAGCCACCAGTGCTTAACCAACAAGCCATCTCTTCAGCCCCTAGATTTGTTTTTTTATAGTGTTCCCCAATTCCAACATGCTCCATTCCTGTTTGTTTATTTATTTATTTATATTTAAATTTTCATTTCTCTCAATGATCCAGTTCCTCTACCTTGTCATTATTTCTTTGACTTGATCCAATTTATTGGTGAGGCTTTCCTCTGAGCTTTTTGTTTGACTTCCTGAGTTTTCATTTCAAGTTTTATTTCAGTTTGATTTTCTTCAGAGATTCTTTCTCTGTATTAAATTCTGTATTAATATATTGAATTGTTTTCTTTATTTCATTTGACATTCTTTCGTAGTCTTCTTTCTTGTGTTCATTTATGTTCTCTTTGAGCCCTTGAACATAATTATAGATAATATTGTGAAATCATTTCTAGACTATTCATGTTTTGGTTTTACAATGGGATCTAGGAATATGGAGGTAGATTTGTGGTATTTCTAAGTGCTTGGTCTTGCCTTTGAGTCATATTTAGATGTCTGCTTGTTGTAAACCAAACATGTCAGGTTATGGATCAGTAAAATGGTGCTTGGTTGTCAGTTGTGGGGTTACTTGGTATTGCTGTGAAAATGTGATGTCCAAAATAGTCTCAACTTATCTAGGAATAGGAGCAACTACTGAGTCTAAGAACAAGCTTAGTAGGTTTAGGCATTTCTAATTGCTGATCTACAGAACTCTATGGAGATCTTGGCAGGTTCTATGGTGATCTTTGGGTTGTAGGGCTCAAGGTCACAGTGAGAATGGGCAATATCTCTGGTAGCAGGTTACATGATGCTTCATCATTCTCAGGTGGAGTTGGATAGGGTAGAGGCCAGACTGTTTTTTTTTTTTTTTTAATATTTTTAATAAAGGTTCAGGGCAAAGGATGCCACACAGTCCCAGAGAATTATAGTAGGTAGGGTGATAGATTAGATCTGGGGGTTGCTTATTTGAATTAAGTGTCACAGGATGTCTTAGGGTTTCTATTGCTTTGAAGAGAAACCAGAACCACAATTCTTAGAAAGGGAAACATTCAATTGGGGCTGTTTTACATTGTAGGGAGAATGATGGCATGTAGACAGACACAGTGCTGGAGAAGGATCTGAGAGTTCTACATTTGGATACACAGGCAGCAGGAAGAGAATGCAACACCGAGTGTGGCTTGAGCATCTCAAACCTCAAAGCCAGTCCCTGCTGTGGATATCGCTCTGTGTAAATAAAGTTCTGATTGGCCAGTGGCCAGGCAGTAAGTATAGGTGGGACAAGAGAGAAGAGAATTCGGGGAGGTGGAAGGCTGGGTGGAGGGAGACACTGCCAGCCGCCGCCATGACAAGCAACATGTAAAGACACCGGTAAGCCACAAGCCATGTGGCGAAGTATAGACTAACACATATGGGCTAAATACAATGGTAGGCCTGAGCTAATGGCCAAGCAGTTTAAATAATATAAGTGTCTGTATGATTATTTTATACATGGGTTGTAGGACTGCTGGGGCTTGGTAGTACCTGGAGAGAAGCTCTCTAACTACAAGTCCCCAGTGACAAACTTCCTCCAACATGTCACACCACCTCCAACAAGATCATACCTCCCAATAATGTCATTTCCTATGGGTCTACAGGGCCATTTTTATTCAAATCACCACACAGCATGCCCTGTGGTCCTTGATTGAAACAGTAGATGTGGAGCTGACAAGGCAGGCAAGCAAGCAGGCAGATAAGGTGACAGACTGGCTCTTGGAATCCCTATTTTAGATTCTGGGTTGGATATAATATAGCCCCTTGGCAACATTATAGGTAGTAGTCATATTTCATCTATGATCCTCACCTGGTGTTCTGGGTTGGATCTATGTCATCCCCAGCTGGGGTTGTTGATGGAGTGTCTGATAGGTGGCCAGGTGAATAGACTGAATCTAGTTTTCCAGGTTTCTGTATCAGGTACCATGCAGTCTTGAAATGGAGTGGTGAGTGGGGTGACTTATAGATAGATGGATGGGTGGGATGGCTCTGGGAGTCCCTACCTGGGTTTCTCAGTCAGGTTCCAGAAAGTACCAGAATTAGTGAATGAGGTAGCTGATAGATGAGGTGGGTCACGAATGGCACTAGGGATCTCTACCTGGGGTCTGGATCTTACTCTATATTGTTTTGGAGTAGGGCAGTAGGAGCTTTGGTTGGAAAGTATGTGACTGAACTCAGCTAGTTTTTTTAAACAACTCAGACCCATTTGCCTAAGGATGGTGTTATACACAGTGGAAAGATCTCTCCAACCTCCATTGTCAGTCAAGACAATCTCTCAGACATTCCCACAAACTAAAGTGAGAAGTTCTCCAACTAAGATTCTCTTTACCCAGTCAACTGTAACTTTTGTCAAGATGACCATAAAAGCTAATCAGAACATCATCTTTGTAAAAAATCAATTGGCTATAGATTCATAGATTTACTTCTGGGTCCTTAATTCTATTTCATTGATTAATGTGTCCTTTCTTTGTGCTGATATCATGCTATTTTTATTAACCTGACTATATGGTATAATTAAAAAATTTCACAATATTATTCCTACCAATCCACACAAATAAGTAATTTCTCCATCTTCCAGGGACCTCTTCAATATCTTTATTCACTAACTTAAGGTTTTTATATAGGACTTTCAATTCCCAGTATTAGTTTATTCCAAGTTATTTTCTGATTATAGGCTATTGTGAATGGGATGTTTTCCATGATTTCTTTATTTGATTCATCTGTCTTTGGTACATAGGAAGGCTACTAATTTTGGTATGTTGATTGCTTAGTGCAGTCCTTGGGGTCTATCATGACTAGAATCATGTCATTTTCAAGTAGGAGTACACTAAATTCTGCCTTTCCTATGTGTATTTGTTTGTTTTCTTTTTTATAATATTGTTTTATCTGTTACTTAAAGCACTATTGTTTTAGTTAGGGATATGATTTCTATGATAAAATACTTTGAACAAAGTCCATTTGAGGGGAAAAAGATTCATTTTGTTTACACTTCCCAAAGAGGATGCTGTATGGTTTGGGCTATGCTGGATTTTCTTTGTTCATGTGGTGGTACCTCATTGTGTTTTGTTTTTTGACATACTTTCACTTACTCATTTCATGGATTTATGAAGCTTTTCTTAGGCAGCCTTATCCCTTTAGGGTAAAGTTTATTTTTTTCCTTCTTATTCTGAAGCTCTCTTCACTGCCTTTCAGAGATGTAATCTCTAGTCCTCAACTTTCTAGAAAATTCCTTTTAAATTTTATACAGATAATCAAGTAGCTTTTTTTTTAAGGCACCAGAAATTCCAATTCTTGAAGAACATCAAAGAAGAGAGGGAGATAAGAATTGAAGAGCCAGAAAAGAGGATAAAGGACTATCTTATAGGGATTTTACAACCATTGTAGTCATGACCCCAAGTGGCTGAGTTTTTCTCCACTGGGTCTGCACAAAGCTTAACCCATTATTAGTTGATGATGAATCTGGGAAAGACTCATGAGGCCCTACTCCTTTTCGCTGAACTAATGGAAGCTAGTAGATTCTGGGGGAAAGACATTTACTCAGTGACTGACCCATGGACAAGCCACCAGGCTTGCACAAACAGTTCCAGTCCATTGACCTACAGATGGCCCTGGTTAAACTTAATAGGCAACAACAAAACAAAACAAGATGACATCGTTGTGAGACAGAGAGGTCTAGGGAGTAAGTGGAGATGGCAAAGGTGAGGAGACAAGGGACTAAGAATAACCGGAATGTACATGGATGAAATTGTGAAAGAAATAACTCGATAAAAAGTTAATTTTCAACTTCAGGGGAAATGATATAATCTCAGAAAATAAAAAATAACTAAAACTTATTTTAAAGGTTTATTTTATCCATTGTTCAAATACAGACATTTCTCTAATTCACTTTTCAATTCATTTTTTTAATGCTTCCTCTCCTTTTCTATTCTACCCATGCAGTTTTAAAATTTGTTGTTTTAAGCTTCAAATTTGAAATATGCAAGGTAATGGAAAAATGAAGATAAGTCACCATCAACATATTTTTCCTTCATTCACATTATTATCTACTATCCAGTTCTTTTTATCATGTGTTTGACCCTCTCAAATAAATTGGTAAGGGAAATTTTGTTCCTTCTCTCTGTAGTGTAGCACTCAGGATCTACCACACAGGATACAATATGTGGCCTCTAATTTTTACATACCTGTTACTTCCAATGTCTTACACAAAACATAGTTTTGTGAGTTGAAGAGTATACAAAGACATTGGAGAGCTAAAGGAATATACATATGAATCAGAATGGCTGACTCACAATGCTTCAAAGTTAGCTGGAGAATGAGTCTATTTCCACATTTGAGCCTGCATCTCTGTAGTCCTCAGGGACTATCCTTTCTGAGTGACAGGAGTTTCATTCTTTGCCTACATTGCTTACGTTGGCTGCACTGGTTTAAATAGTGGAAGACAATGTCCTTAATATTTAGACAGTAGTTAGCTTTCAGCACTCTCAATGTGAATGTCTATTTTCCTCACTCTTTTGTATTTAAGAAAAGGCAGTGGCAGCCATCCAGAAAACTTATAAAAAGGAGTTTTCCCAGAGCTTTCTTGAAGAAAATTATCTTTCGCTATGTGGAAGTTTGAAAAAAAATCAAATTGAGAATTTAAGTTTCTGAAATAATGTCTTCATTTGAAAATAAATTATATACAAAATAACTTTATTGTTTTCATTTTTCAATCATTTTATACCTATGAATCAAGTTCCTCTTGCTGCTTGAGTAGGTGCCATCTGCTCATCTGTAAATGAGCCAGATTTTACATTGGAGGCTGATTTCATATCAAACATATATCATCATAAGCAATGAAACTCTGGAATATTTTAATATATTCCTAAAACTGAAATTTACTTATCAATAACAACATACATTTTTTCTAAATACTTGTTTATATGTAACCTATCTTAGAAGTATTAGTTTTTCATTGACATATAAATGTGTATATATACATATATATACACATAAGTGCATATATGTATATATACACATATATGTACATACATATGTGTGTGTGTGAGTGTGTGTGTGTGTGTGTGTGTGTGTGTGTGTGTGATTTATAATATTAGAATTATCACCAGAAGATTATATGAGCTAAGTCTATAATTCAACTGATGCTTTCTTCTGACTCAAAATGTGCTTGGCAAGTCTCTTCATGTATCCTTGGTCACCTGCAACTGCTAGTTAACCCTGATGATTTTGGGATGCTTTCTTATATATCTGGGATCTGTCTGGGAATACTGTACTGACTCACCTATGATCCATGTGTCTAGTGCTCCAGAAAGTTGCCCAGGCATATTCTTGTCATGGGTTCAAGGGAAGAACAGAGAAAGAGCACTCACTGATGGTGCCAGTGAGCACAGAAAATATACTGCATGCTTGAGACCCAATCTTGGAAAGAGCTAAAGTTTACAGCCTTTCTTTAATCTAAGCACGTGAGAAGGGTTGATGAAATAGGGTTCTAGGCTCCTATGCTGATGAGGAAAAATTTCAATATCATTTGAAAAGCTGAAGACATAAGGGGAGGTGAGTGATTGATCCTTTTGTGTAATCAATTTTCTTTTAAAGCAAAGTATGAAAATGGAACTAGGACTTGGTTTTACACCTCCAGACCATATTTTTCTTTTCATTCATTCTACACACCAGTTCCATGAGCCTGAATGTTTGCAAGGAAACAAGTGTTACAGAATAGAGACCAAGTGTTGGTCATGATTTGCTGGGTAGGTTGTGGCAATACATATCTCAATTTTTAATACTACCATATTTTTAGTAGTTCTTCTCCATTCAATGTTAATGACACAGATTGCAAAACAAACTCATGTGACTGGAAATGTCTGATGTTTTCCAAATGATGTCACCATAAAAAATGACAGGTCCTGAGGAGCTTTGTGCATTTTATTATCAGTTTATTGCTTTCAAATATAACTTATATTACTCCAGTTATTGGGATTTTAACTTCTCCTCATAGCTTGTATCTTAAGAGGTTATTAATATTTGTTGCAGGTTCTTTTTGAAAATTAAATTATGAAGTAAGTTATAAACTTCAGGGTATGTTTTTTTCTCATACCAAAATTTTACCCCACATTGCTAACTTGCCTTGGTGGATCTGAAGAAAGCTGAAAAAAAAAAAAAAAACCTCCTGCATCACAGCAGCTTCAGACAGCTCTGTTTTTGTTCCATGATCACTTGTCACCAGTCCCCAAAATCACTCTTGCCAAAATTTGATTTGGAAAAATAACATATTTTCAATATGACATATGTTTGAAATTAACAGGAAATGCAGCCAAGATTTGGAAATTAACAAGGAAAAGTTATTTCTGAAAATATTTGAGAGCCAAAAAAATTGTTTGGATTAAAAAAATTAAGGCATTTCATTCTTTAGTAAATTAATAATATTTAAAAAGTCCCATAAAGAATAGCAAATCATTTTTTGCTCTCAGTTTGTATAACTATCATTAAAGACTTTTTTGGTGAGAATTAGTTGAGTAGAATAAATATAACTTTTATGCAATCATTTTTAGATGAGCTGAAATTCCTATTTTTATTATTATTTCTAGAATAAATAATGTGCTTATGTTTTGGCATATGCAAATGGGATATAGAATTGATTTGCTGCTTTCAGGATAGACAGACATAGATGAAGGGACCCAGAAAAAAAATCTAATCTGACAACTTGATAAACATATTGTGGTTTCTGTAATAAATTTACAAAAGATTTTTATCTTAATTATCCTGGAATTTCTGAAATCCTTTATGTCAAGGTTGAACTCATTCACTAGCCAGCTCTGTACAAGGCAGTGAGATTCCATAGTTGTAGATGTATAAGCAGATGTAAGGAGACTTAAAATCTCTTTGAGGAGAACAAGGTCTCCTAAGTGGGAGGTCTTGTTCCTATCAGAGCCCAATACATAGGAACAGGGCATCGTTTTGGGTTTTAGGGATGTGCAGAGGAAGATAAGTGATCCAGACCACCACCAAAATAAAGATGTGGGTCACTCATCTATGGAAAAAAAAAAATCAAGATCTATTGAGGTGCTCACTGTGAATAGAGAGAACACGATATGAGGAGAATAATTTTTTCATGGATACTCATTGTGGCCAATGAATTAAAAAACAATTCTCAAGGAAAAATATAAATCGCTAGTAAATATTTTGAAAAGTAGTCAACGTATTTAGCCATCAGTGCAATATATTAGACTTCTCTGAGATTCTGTCTCATACCATTTATGATGGCTATCATTAAAGATTATATACAAAGAATAAAATTATGGTATTTCCTAGAAAATGGATAAACCTGGACATCAACAATTTATTTTGAAATTAACCAAGTTCAAAAAGATAAATATGTCATATTTTCTCTCATATGTGATATCTAGATTTAAATTATAGTTCTACAGTATCAATAATATATAAAAGATTAGAGTTTATCTAATATTCCTTGAATTGCAAAACAATTTTGGATCAATAATGCTTTATATTTAAAGTCACTTTTCAACATATTTTCTTACTTAATCATCACATGAATTCTGAGAGGTAAGGCTCTTTGTTCCCTTTTCCATTAGAAGAAATATGATATTTAAGAGGCTTGCTGTATTAGTCAGGGTTCTGTAGTCACAAGTCATAGAATTTATGGAATGAATCTCTCTCTCTCTGTGTATATATGTATATACATATAGAGATATTATATATAACTATGTATGCATATATAATCTCTTTATATCCATATATTTATGTATGAGAATTTATTGAAAGAATGTACAGGCCATAATCCAACTAATCCAACAATTGCTAGCTGTGAGTGGAAAGTCTAAGAATCTAGTCGTTTCTCACTCCCACAAGGTTGGGTGTCTCAGCTGGTCTTCTGTATCTCCTGGAATCCTGAGGAAGTAGACTCCAAAGGAAGTTCTAGCAAGATGAAGGCAAGCAGGCAAAGAATGAACCCTTCCTTTTTCCATTGCCCTTATATAGGCTTCCAGCAGAAGGTACGGCCCAGTTTAAAGGTGTGTCTCACCTCAAGATCTGCATTAAAGGTGTGTGTCATACCATCTCAAGATCCGGATCAAAAGTCTATGTCTTCCAGCCTCAACATCCAGATCAAAAGCGTTACTAATTGATCCAGCATACAACTCCCATGCACAGTTAGCTGTGCTAACTTTCCAGGGAAGTGGGAAATTCTCATGGTGATTGTTTTCTCTTCACTGTTCTCTATAATTAACCCTTCAAATAGTTTTATTTTTTCTGGCATCTTAAATTTCCTTATCTATAATATAACACCTCATGATTCACTTTGCTTGTGGCTAAGAATGTCTTTCCAGGGATTGGTTTGCTATAATTTCCCTTTCACTTTGATCACAGAATAGGGTAATGCTAGGTATCTCTTGGCATGCCTCAAGGTATTTCTTGCACTGCAGAAAGACTCTTCCTTGCCCTCAGGTGGAGTGGTGGTCCAATTTCCACCTGGTAGTATGGTTCAATTGCCCCTGCTAATATTGTAAGTTCTTTCTTAACCTGTTGATTCAAGGATATGGCATGATCAAAGCCAAATGGAAGCCTTAGTATCCAGTTTAATACAATGGTTGTGCCTCCTGTTTTCAGAGCCAGGTTGTCTGGGGCACCAGAATATAAGTCCATGTGAGTAAGAAGCAATATTTTTGCTTGAAGGTCAGTAAGGGAGATGATGAGTCACACATTCCCATTTCTTGTATTATCTTTTCTTGTTTTTATTAGTAAACACAATTTTATTAGTGCATGTGGATTTTCTTATGACATTTCTTATATGTTTATAATGTATTTTTTCATATTCATCCCTCCATTGTTTTCGTATCTCACTCTCATTCCTTTGCATTCCCTTTCTCTCCCCAACTAACACCTCTAATGGTTTTTCTGACTTCTGCTCCCCTCTCATCAGGACCCAGTAGATCATATTAGTATTGTTTACAGGAGCATGAGTTTACAGGCTGTTTACAGGAGTGTGACTTCCTTAACAGTGGCTCTACAATTGAAAAAAAAAAGGTCTCTCCCTTCCTCAACACTATTAACTACATATAAATACACAAGGATGGATTAGACTTCTTGAACTCTTTCCTCCTTCATGACAAAGTGTTGACAGTCTG
Organism: Onychomys torridus; assembly: GCF_903995425.1. Classification (NCBI taxonomy): domain Eukaryota; kingdom Metazoa; phylum Chordata; class Mammalia; order Rodentia; family Cricetidae; genus Onychomys; species Onychomys torridus. Next base: position 90,370,180 of record NC_050444.1, read on the forward strand.
ACTCCTCATAGGTAATCAGAGCTGCTGTGAATTCCAGAGTAAAATGGCTACGCCATTTCTAGCAGTTGGCTTTCCACACTATTTTCCTACCTCCTCTGGCTCTTAAATTCACTTTACCATTTTAATAATGTTCCCTGAGCCTTAACCTTAGGGAGGTGATATAGAAGTCACATTTATGACTGAGTATTTGATTGTCACAAATTCTCACCATTTATACAGGTTATGAGTCTTTTAAGTTACTGCCGATTACTATAAACAATGTAAAAGGAAGTTTATTTGATCAAAGTTGACAGAAAAAACAATTTTTTGGATAAACATAATGATTTAGGAGGCATTTAGACAGAAGAATCAATTCCATTTAACAAAATAACATCAATAGCTTCTCTATGTGGCCCTGTAACATTCTGGGCCAAGACTTTTGTGCAGGTGCATAGTTCCAGATGAGGATTCCTTTCTATGTTTTGGGCCTCAAATCCAATGAGACAGTGGTTGGTTACCTTCACAACAGGCTTTCAATTATAGCACCAGTGCGCACATACTTCCTGACATGTCAGTAGTGTGAGATAGAGGATCGATATTATGCTACCATTTCACCAGTGAACACATCTAATCTTGGAGGTCAGTATTGTATCACACAGGTTACATACCTGGGTAAGACAACTAATGACTTTTTGTGTTCAAAGTGTTATTAATATACTTTTATTCAGATCTCCTATCATATATATTATTAGTAAATGCAAAATTATTTTCTATTACATGTAGCTGCCCAGTCTTTGTACTGTTCTTTAAAAAGAATTGTTCTGACACTGCTGTAGAAAACCATTTGGTCATAAATATAAGGAAGATTTATCTACTTTGAATTTTATTTCACTGATCTATATATGTCTACTTTAAAGATTGTAAATTATTCTTGTTTTGTAGTTAGTTTTGAATCTGAGAAGTGGGAGTTCTATATTTTTGTTCTTCTGGAAGATTGCTTTGGTTAACATAGACCCTTTGCAATGTAAGTGGGTACTGTATCCCTTGCTACATGAGAAGTAGCAGAATGGGGCAGTGCCTACTACAATCTGGTAACTGCAGAAGTACAGCACATTCTTAGGAGGTCATTCATGGCCCCAAACCTCTCTTAACCTCTATCCTGGCAGAGAAGATGTGTCTACACTAATGAACACTTACTGCCCCTTACACTGCCAGTTCTTCTGCCAGTACAGTGTGGAAAGGCTGGGATTTGCTGTTTCTCCTTAAGGGCAGGGCCCTACTTTTCAGCAATTTCGATATCTGCAATTTCGATATCTGGAGGGCCAGCTCATTTACCTGATAGGTGGTGGCAAGTGTGTAGTAACACTTTCTGCCATTGTTCTTCTACCTGTCCCAGGCTAGAGACCTGTCTCTGACAGGCCCTGCCTTCCCAGCCCCAATTTGGGACCAAAGTGCAACTGGGGATCATGGGTTTGGGAGCTCAGAGAGACCCTCTCCATAGTATTTCCCTGGGCTAAACCCACAGCAGCCCCGGGAGATGGGGGGAGTGAAATGGGATGGGTGGTGCTTAAAGAGGAAAGGGACCAGTGTAGTAACTAACTTGCCTGGGACCCCACCCCTCCCAGCTTTGGGCCTGTGCAATGGGCCTGAGGATTCTCTCCTAGAGACCAGGGGCCTGGGCTAGTTCAGTATCTGCTGCTATTCGCTCACATCTGGCCACGTGCACGTTCTCTAGATGCAGACTGCTTTGAACTTACAGCTGTGTAAGTTGGTTGTGTGTGTGTGCCCATTTTAAAAAACTGCATTTTAATGAGGAAAAATGAGAACCCAGGGAAACTTACTTTGCTTCTGTGGAGGAAAAGTAAGACTTCGAATTCTGGAAATTGTTCTCTGCTCCTCTCTCCTGGAAGCTACATACCTGCCTATATACCCTAAGACCTGGGCCTGGATACACATGTGGCTCCATTGGCATTTAGGCGCGCTTGCGTTTCCCCGGGTCTTGTGTGTATTGTGTGTGATGGAAAGGAGTACTTGGCCGGACCCAGCTCCTTCCTGTACACCCTGTGCTACCTGCCCGCTAGTGTCAGGTCGTATATGTCAAAATAAAGCCTCTAGAAACTGAAAAAAACAAACAAACCAAAACATAGACCCCTTGCAATTTTTATAGATTTTAGAAAAAAACTTGTTTATTTTTATGGATAAATTTATTGACTTTTCATGAGAATTATGCTATATCTACAAATAAGTATATTAATTAGTACATCAGTGGTGTGAAAAATATCTGACAAGAAGCAACTTAAGGAACTTTTACTTCAGGGAGATACTCCAGGTTGGGAAGGCATGTTGGCAAGAGTGGGAGGCTGCTGGTCACATTGATTCTACAGTCAGGAAGTAGAGAGAGAATAAGAAGTGGAGCCAAGGTACAAAGCATCAAGGTTCAGCCCTAGTGACCCACTTTCTCATCATGTTTCTACTTCCTAAAGGGTCCATAACCTCAAACAGCACAAACAGCTATTAGTCAAGTGTCCCATCACATGAGACATTTCACATTCAAGGCAAAATATTCTACCTCAGTTCTCATATGCTTATTAACATATCATGATACCAAATGTATTCATTCCAATTTCTAAAGTTACTATTGTCTTTAACAGGCATAGCAGTGTTCAAATGTCCTAAGTATTTTCTGAAATGCAAAGAAATCTCTTAAATGTGAGTTCCTGTAAAGTAAAAATCCAACTTACATGCTTCCAACAAAGAATGGCAGAATAGATGTCCCCCCCATGGCAAAAGGGAGGGTATATCAATCAGAGCATGCAAAAATTACACCAAAGCAAGACTTAAACATTGCAGGGAAAATAAAATCTTGCAGCTTCATGTCTATCAGATCAAAAGTCTTAGGTAGACTTGCCCCTCTGGCTCTTTTGCCTATACCACATATATTTTTACTTGAGTGAGGTCCACTCCTAGCATGTAGCCTTATTTGGCTATCTTTGGTGTTGCTTGGTCTCAGCAGCTTTCTGGGACTATGGAGCAAAAAAGCATGACTCTTTCATGTTGGATTTTTCATACCGCCAAAGTCAGTACCATACAAATAGCAGTGTCAAATTCTGCTGCCACCCTGTGGTGGAGCTCAACCCTTGGACCACCATGGAAATAGGCTTTGCGTGTCCAGAGGGCATTTGTTTTCAGAAGTGGGGAAATCCCTACAGAATTCTAGATTAGCCTCTCTCCCTTTGAATTAATTTTAATTTTCACCAGTTGTAGTATTTGGGGGGTCAGGTCTTGACATCAAGGCACTTTGCCTACCATCACCATGTTTGTCTGTAATGACTAAAACCTTTTTATTCTTTGCAGCACAAGCCTTGAAAACAGTTTTAAATTTGTTTGAACCTCCCCTTTTAAAATGCAAACATTTTAATTGTCCCTTTGTCTGACCATTTATATCTTTTCACTGTAGGTGATCTGGATTAGAGTGGACAGCATTAACCATAAAGCAAACTCAATGTTATCTTGCCTTAAAATTTCTTTACCAAACACACAATTACTTACTTATAAATTTAATGTCACTTATATTCTCAGGGCACATACAGAATACAGACAGATTCATAGGCAGAACATAACCAGAGTGACCTGTAAGTCTATTCCTTATAGAACGCTTATTCCCTCTGAAATCTAATGAATTGGCACTCTATTATTTCTACACATTTCTGTAGGCATTCTGGTTTTCTGTAATGCCACCAAAATGTCCCATTAAGCTCTGATCACAATATTTTAGGTTTTTTTTAAGTCAATAGCTACAAATTCTTCCACAGTCTTCTCATAATGCAGTTCCAAAAGTCTATAATTTTATAAAACATCAAGCCTGGCTAGAGAGATATCTCAGTAGTTAAGAGCACTGACTGCTTTTCTAGATGATACAGGTTCAATTGCCAGCACCCACACAATAGCTCACAATAGCTATATCTTCACTCCCAGGGTATCCAACACACCCTTCTGAATTTCATGTGTAACAAACACAACCATGGTCCACAAAAAACATGCAAACAAAGCAACAATACACATAAAATAAATAAATCAATGACATACAATACAAACAAATGCAATAAAAAACAAACATCAAGACTTAACCCCTAAATTTCTTCAGCCAAGATCTACTTACTAAAGGCTCTACAACCTTCCCAAATAGTGCTACCAGCTTGTGTCCAAGTATTTCAATGCATGATCTTATACAGACATTTTATATTCAAACCACACCATCAGTTTGGTAAATATTACTGTATAAGCAATTGGAAGTCTTTCAGTACACGAGCTTAATATTTCCAATAGTTATTTAGATCTTTAATCTCTTCATCAACATTATAATTTCAGGGTATAACTTTTGTAATTTTCTTTTTTCTTCAATGTATTAACAGTAGTTAACTCTTTTGATGATATTATAAATGGAACAAAGTATTTCTTGATCGTTTATTGTTGTCTATTCACTCTTAACTGCTTGTAGTCTATTGTTCCAGAACTCTAGATCTTCATGAATACTATTACCACTGTGATAATTTTTTCACTTTCATTCATTGTTGATTTTTTTTACATGTTGTTGACTATTAGAGAAATTGGTATTTCCAATTTTATGATTTGTTGTTACCTCTTATAATTCTGTTGTTTTCTGATCAGATACAGAAATGGAGTACATTTGGATGGGAGGAGAGATGGAGAGGGAAGCAGAGGAACAGAAGGAGGAAAAACTATTTATGAGCAAAGAATTTTATTTTTAATAAAAAAGGAAAAGTGTCTATTACAAGTAAAAGCTGAAGCTCACAAATGGTTTGAGGTCTAATTTGAGAATTCACTTTCTAAGAACACTGTAGCACTTACTAGTTCCATAGAAACTTGAGATGAAAATATCTGGTGACAACAGGAGTAAATAACACTCCAATGTAAAACTCTTAGAATATTCTCAAGGGCATAAGATTATAGCATTCATTCATAAGAACACAGAAAAGAAACATTTTCATAAAGGAAATAATTTTTCTTTTATAATTTTAATAGCCATCACATTTTCAATAAAACTACAACCTCAGAAGATGTATTATGTTCCACTTCAAATGATCTAGTTGCTGCAAAATAATTGATTATGCTCATTTATAAGATATATTTGATTTACATTCACGATGTATGATTGATATAAAGAGCTATCAGAATTGACTGACATTTTGGATGGCAAACCACAAGAATGCCAAATGTGTTTTATTATATGTGCAACAAATGTTAGGAAAAACATACGATAGAAATGACCTAAAATAACTCTGACCTTAGAGTTAAAATTCAAAATGTCATCCTCAGTATATTCATGAATTCAGTCAATAAACTCAGGTTTTTTTTTAAACTGTGTCACTAGGCTTTTCCTCTGCATTTGGCTTGAATCCAATAGGCTGGAGCTGATGATTTATATTCCTTTCCAAAGAAGTCAAGTAACTTCAATGTAAGGGACTATGGGGCTAATTCTATTTAGTGAGGGCTGCTTTCTCTTCTTGCCTTATGATTTTATTCCTGCACACGATGGCAGTTCTGGAGTTTCTTTGACACATAATTCATTAATTCATCAATTTATCTGCTCACTCAGATGAGTTTTCTACAATGAGAAAACATCATTGTCCTAAAAAGATAAAAATTTTGGAAAATTGTTTACATCTGGGGCATGTCTTCCTACAAGGCTATAAATGTTATGAGGTCAAAGACCAATTTTGTTTTGTCCCCCCTCATTTGTCCTCTCAATTCAATAAGAAATTTCCTCACTAAATAAGAAATTTTCAGATTGAATGACTGGAAAAGAAAAATAGTTATTCTGTGGCCTGTCAGTAATGAAGGTCAATGCCTAGTGTGATACCTGGCACATGAAGAATAAACAAATAGGTGATGTTTAATGAGGATATGAAATGAATGATGCACATTCATGTGAGTGTGCAGGTGTAAAGGCTATAGAGATATGATGGGTATTACCTTTTATCATGTGCTCCATCTTATTGCCCTGAGACATGGTGTCTCACTAAAACAGGGGCTTTCAGTATTTGCTGGGCTAGCTGGCCAATGAACTCTTGGGATCTTCTGCTCCCCCAATGGACAACAATGCTGTGGGTTCTGAGTCTTCAAATTCTGGACCCCATGCTTGCATAAAAAGTGTAATTATCCAATGACCCATCTCTCCTTTCTCAGTGATATGAACTTTATATTTGTGTGAGCTAGAAATTTACCCTACTAAATTGTGCACCTAGAATTGATGCTTTTTCATTCTTGAAGTGTTTGCTACCTGACTTTCTCCAGATCCAGAGTCTTATTAGTGCCTGTCTCAATTTTTCTTTTTTTGAATCTTTTTCCTTTGTTAAGAAAATTTCTACTCACTCCACACTATCCACAGATTCCTCCCTCCTCCCTTCTCCCACCCTCAGCCCTCTTTCCCAAGCCACCCTTCATCTTCACATCCCCCAAATTGAGGTCTCCCATGGGGAGTCAGCAGAACCATGAAACATTTTACCATGTAAAATTCTATTATTAAACCATGTTACTTATCCTGTGTTAAACACCACTGTCATGGAGCATCCCACATAGTATAGACATAACATTTTTGATATTTCACTCTTTTTCATGACTTTCCTTCTGAATGAACAGAAACTTTATTTTGCTGAAAACCTTGCCATTTTCTTTGAATTTAGTATTCCTTGTGTCATTGTATAATACTTTTTTTTGCATTTTAAAATTGTTTTGCATTGGAATCTCCTTGAGAAGATGCAGTCCCTTTTATGCTTTGCCCATATTTTCCCAACTTCTAAGTAGAAGACTAATTACTTAACTGGATCCTAATATGGATGTGTTGATGGAGTAATTATTCTGGAGAAAAAGGAATTATTGTCTGTAACTCTTTTCTTGTCTTACATTGTGAATTTATATATGTCACAGAAATTACTTTGCTCATCAAAAAAATAATCTGGCTTTACTATCAGACACAACTGTGTTTCACTTTCTACTTGGTACTTAAGTGGAAGTAGGCGCAAGTTTTATAGTATAGCTTGTGTTCCATTATTTCTGAGTGAGACTATATAATTCTTGGTAAAGAATTATCATGGTGCTTACATGTATTATGAGAGGAGATGCCATTACAGCCAGGAAGATGGCTCAATGGGTAAAGTACTTGTTCAGTGACTTAAAATTTTTTCTAACACAACTTAAATTTTGGAAACTTGTCCACAATGTAGAGTATTGCCTTATGTCCTGGCTACCCATGTCTTATCATGATAGAGTCTTACTATCAAATATACTCTTAAATAGAAATAGTAACTGAATATTTTTTCACTGTTTATAGAAATACCAGCCACTCTGTGCTAGATGAAGTGAAAACGCAAAAAAAAAAAAAAAAAAAAAAAAAATGCAGAACCATGTCTCTCCTCCTCACCAGGTCCTTGAAAACACTTCACAGTTGAATGTAAACACACTGTGACACCTAATAGCCATTGAGTGTTTTCTGAAACATATTCATAAGAATTAACTTTAAGAATGGAATGAACAGCCTTAAAATAGTTATTCATAGGAAATATGGAAGGGGTTGGATAGGCTTTAAGTCATCACAGGGATGGTTGTCCAGGATGCAACTTGAACTTTATATTAGGCTGTTTTTGAACTCAAATAACCATGTCCCTACTTGGCTTTCACTCACAGAATTTCCAGAATCTCTTCAGTCAGATTCATTTTTCCACATGGGAACATTAATCAAGATAATCCCATCACAACTGTTGCTACTCATTGTCATGTGCTGTGAAGTTTATTCAGAATTTCTTCAAAGGAGTATAATGTCAGAGTCTTGTCACCAGCATCTCATCTGTCATCTTGGTAATATTTGAAACCTCTTTTATCTTCAAATATTTTTTACATGTAGATTATTAATATATATATAAAATTGCATGTATCTCTTTAGGGCTTTTTTATAATCTTCCTGCATTGCTAGTTTTGCATGCGGCCAGCAGTAAATCCAGTGCAGATGGTCTAAGTAAGTTATGGAAAAGACTAATAGGGTTGGACAGATTCATAAAACATTGTCAGATTGTATACAACTGAATAGATATTTATGCCCCCTCTACACTCTGCACAAGGCAGGTTGTCTGCTTATATAGCCACTCCAGGTGAGAAGATTGGCCACACATAAAAAAGTTGATAAATCCAAGAGCATTCACCAGTCATTAAGTTTCAGCTCATGAATCAATTAGAGTAGACTGTAAATAAGTGGCCATGGATTCATTCCTCTGCTGCCTGAACATTTTCTAGTCATTGGTTTGAATCTAACAATAAGAGCCAGTGAAAAATTTCAGACATTTCATGCCATGGGAGTTAACTATCTGAAATCAGCTGCTCCTTTTTTTCTTCCTTGAATCAGGAGTCATTCTCCACATATGAGTTGAGTAAAGTGGGAGGTGACAAGATTTATAGGTTATAATTTTTATGTCAAGTGCCAGACCATAAACCCTTATGTGTCTTTGTACTAATGTTTACTGATTTTCTAAAATGAATTTGTATTACTGTCAGAAAATGAACTTCACCTAATTAGCTGAAGTTTACTCTCTGGGTACTCATTCCATTTTTAATGACTTTTAGTTTTTCTTGTATGGTGTGTTTAACATAATTCTTCTGGTTGTAAATCACAGAATGCAAGTGGGGTTGGTTGTAGTAAAGGGGAAACTGGGTTACTTAGTACTTCTTGGATCTGATGTTGTTACCCTCAAGAACAGGGCTTCAGAGATTGGATTCATGACTTAAATGTACCACAATGGAGAATGCCACTTTTTCTTGAGAGTTCTTCTTTATGGACTCTTCCAGCTCTATGATGAGTTCTGCCAAGACTGTTTGCCAGAACACTCAGGGTGTGTATGATTTTCATATGAAAATTTCCAGACAGAGGAAACAGATGGCAGTGGGGGAAATGTTTCTTGTTTCCTTCTATGGGATAAAACAAACCATTCTTCCATATTGTGTCAAAGGCCTTGAACATCAATCAATTAAACTTATTAGACATGACCTTTAAGGGCTAAAATATTATATGTCACAACTTTCATGAAAAATGGTACAATTAAAACTATAAAGAAACACACAAAACTCAGTAGTTATAGTTGATTTAATGCTTCCCAGAAATGTGTTATTTGCTCATTTTGTTTTATAAACAATTGTAAAAGCTTTTGATGTATCTCATTTAAGAACAGAAGGTTTAATGACTGATATAGATTGATTCCTTCTATTACTCTATTTCCCTCCTCTATCATTCCCAGGCTTCTAACTTTATCTGGATTCTGAAGATGGACTGACAGATGGAAAACTTACTTACTACATGTTTTCTTCCCTGGACTGAATATCTTCCATCAACAAACAGAAGTTGTTTGCCCTTTCCCCAGTTACCAGTGCTAAGGTGTACCAAGCACCTGCCTTTCCATTACCCTTTGGGCAGTAGTCAGCACCTATACAGAAGCAGAGAACCTTTCTGGCAGGAAAGCTTTTCATAGAAAGATTTCATGTCTGTCATTCTGTTCATACCTACTTCCCATTCACATATTTGTATTTGAGATCAGTTATCATGTGAGGTTTTTCCATTTCTGTCTTTACCTGGGCTCTTTACATTAATTTAAGAAGGGATAAGAGTACCTGGAGGATGTGTGATGAACAGGTGGACAAATTTCCAGTATGCTGTTTGGATAGTCCAATTTTCACAAAACTTTCATTTTATTTATTTTCCTTTTTACTGGAGGAGACTGTTACAATATATACTAAAAATGGATGTTCAGAGAATGATAGTAAGGAAGATACTACTCTTAGGGTTTTATTTTTACTTTTTCTAATTTTTAGAGGAATTACTTGATCTGGTTTCATACATATATCTCAGTGAGCTTTAGAAATGGAGGGAGTGAAGGTGAATCTGAGAGTGAACAGTTTCACATCAAGATCTGCAGTTAGGAGTCTCAGATGAGAGCAAATACCTAATGTTTGTCTTTCTGGGTCTGACTTAACCTCACTCATAGTGATCTTCTCTAGTTTCATCCATCTATCTGTAAGATTCATGATTTTATTTTTCTTTGTGGCAAAATAGTATTCCATAGTGTATATATGTATATATCACATTTTTATTATCCATCTGTTGGTTGAAGGGTGTATAGGTTGTTTCCATTGCTTAGTCCACAGAACAGCAATGAACATGCTGAGTAAGTAAGATGCAGAGTCCTTTGGGTATATGCCAAGAAGTAGTACAGCCAGGACATATAGTAGCTTTATTTTAGCTTGTTGAGATTCCTCACACTAATTTTAGAATAGTAGACTAGTTTGCAATCTCACAAATGGTGATTGAGGGATGCATTTTCCTTACTCCTTCTCCAGTGTTGGTTGTCAGTTGTATTGTAGATCTTTGCCTTTGTAAACTGTGATAAAATCAAATTTCAATGTTGTTTTGATTTGCATCTCCCTAATTGCTGGGGACAATGAATATTTTCTTGACATATTTCTTAGTTCTTTTATTTTCTTCTTTAGAGACCTCTGTGTTTAAGTCTCAGGCCCAATTTTTGAACTGGCCATTTTAGTTGTTGTTTTAGTTCTTTGTTTTTGACTTCTTTATACACATATATATTTTTAATCCTGTCAGATGGATGGCTGGGAAAAATTCTATTCTATTCTGTGGTTTTCCCCTTGATTTATTGCTTTCTCAAAACTTTTTTTTTTTAAATTTTTCAGCAGTGCAGAAGCTTTTTAATTTTATGAATTCCCATTTTTCAATTGTTGGTGTTAGTTCTTGGGCAAAATAATTACTATTCATAAAGTCCTTTCCTACACCTATATCATGTATGGAACTGCTTATGTTTTCTTCTAGCATTTTTAGTGTTTCAGGTTTCATATTTAGGTCTTTGGTCTGTCTTGAGTTGTTGGTTTGTGTGTGTGTGTGTCTGTGTGTGTGTGTGCGTGTGTGTGTGCAAGGTGGTAGATCTGAGTTTAATTTCATTCGTCTGCATGTGGATTTCCAGTTTTCACAGCATCATTTGTTGAATATGCTTCCTTTTTTCCATTACGTGTTTTTGGAATCTTCATCAAATATTTAATGGCATAGATATGTCTACTTGTGTTTGCATCTACAGTTTTGTTCTCTTGGTCTTTCATGTCTTTTTGGTGCCAATACCAATTTTTTTATTATATGATACATTGTAAGAGCTGAAATTTAATCCCTGCTGTATTATTATTATTATTATTATTATTATTATTATTATTATTATTGGTCTGGGTTGTTTTTACTCTCTTGGGTCTTTTTTGGTTTCATATGAATTTTACTATAGGGTTTTCTATTTTTGTGAAGAATGTGATGGGGATTTTAGTTGAGACTGCATTTTGAGTTTTGTATGTGTATATATGTATATATGAACCCCTTTTTATTGAAAATAAATTCTTCTCTCGTACAATATATACCAACCACAGTTTCCCCTACTTCCACTCCTTCTAGTTCCTCCCAATCACCCCTCTTCCCAAGAACCACTGCCCCTCTGTTTTCTCTTCAGGAAAAAAAAAATCATGCCTCCAGAAGGGCCAATTACATTCAAACTGCCACATTAAGTTATAAGAGTATAAACTTGTACAGCCACTTTGGAAGGCAGTGCAGCAGTTTCTCAGAAAACAGGGAATCAATCTACCATAAGACCCAGCTACAACACTCTTGGGCATATACCCAAATGATGCTCAATCATACAACAAGGACACTCAAACCATGTTCATTTTATTCAGCTTTATTTGTAATAGCCAGAACCTACAAACCACTTAGGTGTCCCTTAACTAAGGAATGGATAAAGAAAATGTGGTCCATTTGCACAATGGAATATTACTCAGCTGTTAAAAAAACAAGGTCACTAGGAAATTTGAAGGTAGATGATGGAACTAGATTATAAAAAAAATCATTAGTGAGGTAACCCAGAATAAAAAAGACAAACATGGTATGTATTCACTCATAAGTGTCTATTAGCTGGAAAATAAAGGAAAACTATTCTACAATCCATAAACCCAGGGAAACTAGGTAACAAGGAGGGTTCATGGGGGGACACTTAAATCTCCCTTGGAAGAGGAAATAGAGATTTGTGAGTGGACTGAGGGTGGGTGGGGATAGAAACAAAGGCAATCAGGTTGCAGAGGGGACAGAGGGAGAAAGTATTGAAAGATAATACTAGAAGTGGGGCATTTCCAGTTATGCCAGCACCTTTTGTTGAAGATGCTTTCTTTTTACCATTGTACATTTTTGGCTTTTTTGTCAAAAATTATATGTTCACAGGTGTGCAGGTTAATGTCAGGTTCTTCAATTCCATTCCATTGGTCCACATGTCGGTTTTTATGCCAGTACCAAGCTGTTTTTATTACAGTAACTCTATAGTAGAGCTTGAGATCGGGGATTGTGATGCCTCCAGAGGTTGTTTTATTGTACAGGATTCTTTTGGCTATCCTGGGTTTTTTGTTTTTCCATATGAAGTTGAGTATTATTCTTTCCAGATCTGTGAAGAATTGTGTTGGTAATTTGATGGGGATTGTGTTGAATCTGTAGATTGCTTTTGGTAAGATCGCCATTTTTACTATGCTAATCCTGCCTATCCATGAGCATGGGAGATCTTTCCATTTTCTGACATCTTCTTCAATTTCTTTTTTCAGGTACTTAAAGTTCTTGTCATATAGGTCCTTCACATGCTTAGTTAGAGTAACCCCAAGGTATTTTATATCATTTGTGGCTATTGTAAAGGGTGATGTATCTCTGATTTCCTTCTCAGCCAGCATGTCTAATGTATATAGAAGGGCTACTGATTTTTTGAGTTGTTCTTGTACCCTGTAATGTTACTGAAGGTTTTTATTATCTGTATCAGTCAATGTGTAGAAGGCTGCAAATAGATCCATATCTGTCACCATGCACAAAATTTAAATCCAAGTGGATCAAAGACCTCAACATAAATCCAGTTACTCTGAACCTGATAGTAGAGAAAGTAGGAAGTACTCTTGAACACATTGGCACTGGAGATCACTTTCTAAATACAACACAGAAGCACAGACACTGAGATAAACAATCAATCAATGGGACCTGTTGAAACTGAGAAGCTTTTGTAGAGAAAAGGACACAGTCAGAAGACAAAGTGACAGCCTATAGAATGGGAAAAGGTCTTCAGCAACCCCACATCTGACAGAGGGCTGATATCCAGAATATATAAAGAACTCAAGAAATTAGACATCAAAATGCCCAACAGTCCAATTAAGAAATGGGCTATAGAACTAAACAGAAAATCCTCCACAGAGGAAGTTCAAATGGCTGAAAGATATTTAAAGAATTGCTCAACATCCCTAATTATCCAGGATATGCAAATCAAAATGACTCTGAGATACCACCTTACACCTGTCAGAATGGCTAAGATCAAAAACACAGAAGACAGCTTATGCTGGAGAGGATGTGGAGCAAGGGAAACTATCCTCCACTGCTGGTGAGAATGCAAGCTTGTACAACCACTTTGGAAATCAATATGGCGCTTCTTTAGAAAATTGAGAATCTATCTCTCCCAAGACCCAGCTATAGCACTCTTGGGCATATACCCAAGGAATGCTCAATCATACCACAAGGGCATTTGCTCAGCTATCTTCGTATCAGCTTTGTTTGTAATAGCCAGAACCTGGAAACAACCTAGATGCCCTTCAACTGAAGAATGAATAAAGAAAATATGGTACATATACACAATGGAGTACTACTCAGCAGAGAAAAACAATGACATCATGAGGTTTGCAGGCAAATGGATGGATCTAGAAAAAAATCATCCTGAGTGAGGTAACCCAGACTCAGAAGGACAAACACAGTCTGTACTCACTCATAGGAAGATACTAGATGTAAAACAAAGATGACTAGACTGCTACACAACTCCAGGGAGGCTACCTAGAAAACAGGACCCTAGGAAAGACCCAAGGATCACCCAATGACAGAGAAATGGATGAGATCTACATGAACAACCTGGACGACAGTGGGAGGAATGAAGGGCAAGATTTAAGGGAAAGAAAGCTTAGGGGAGCAGGAGATCCCAGCTGGATCAAGAACAGAAAGGGAGAAGGAGGAATAACAGACCATGATAAATGAAGAGCACATGAAAACAGGAATAGGTAGAGTGCTCAAGAGGTCCCCAGAAATCCATAATGATATATCCTCTGTAGTCTGCTGGCAATGGTCGAGAGAAAGCCTGATCTGACCTAGTCTGGTGATCAGATGACTAAACACCTTAACAGTCGTCTTGGAACTCTCATCCAATAACTAATGGAAGTGGATGCAGAGATCCTCAAACAGGCCCCAGATGGAGCTCCAGGTGTCCAACTGTCAAGGAAGAGGAGGGTCTGCAAGAGCGTGAATTGTTGAATCCAAGATTGCAAAAAGCACAGGGACAAATAGCCAAATGAATGCAAGCACATGAATTATGCACCAAAGGCTGTGGAGCCCCCAGCTGGATCAGGCCCTCTGGATAAATGAGACAATTGAATAGCTTGGTCTGTTTGGGAGGCACCCAGTCTGTGGGACCAGGATCTGTCCTTAGTGCATGAGCTGGTTGTTTGAAACCTTGGGCTTACACAGGGACACTTTGCTCAGTCTGGAAGGAGGTCACAGGACCTGCCTGTACTGAATCTACCAGGTTTAAATGAATCCCCAGTGGTGCCTTCATCCTGGAGGACATGGGAATGGAGGGGAGGGGCTGGGGGGAAGGTGGAGGTGGGGGCAGGAGGGGGGAGGACAGGGGAACCCATGGCTGATGTATAAAATTTAAAACACATAATAATGAAGAAAAAAAAAAGAAGAAGTGGGGCATTTCAGGGACAGGTAAAAACCTGGCTCAAGGGAATCTCCCAGGAATTGATAAGGGATATACAAGACTTCAGCTAATACTCCTAACATTAGCAGACATGTAGCCTGAACTAACCATTTCCTGTGAATAGATTGGTCACTAATGCAATTGTCATCAAACAGGCATCATCCAGCAACTGTTAGAAACAGATGCAAACCCACAGCCAAACATATGGAGTTCACCGAATCCTACAGAAGTGGCCGAAAAGGATTGTAGGAGACAGAGTGGTAAAGAAAATTACAAGAAATCTCAGAATCAACTAAACTGGGTTCACACAGACTGAACTGACAGCCAAGGAGCCTGCATGGGACTGATTAGGCATTTTACATATATGTCACAGTTGTGTAGTTTAGTCCTCTTCTGGGGTTCCTAACAGTGGGAAAAGGGGCTGTCTCTAACTCTTTTACAGGCTCTTGAGACCCTACTCCTCATACTGTCCTGCCTTGTTAGAGCAGGAAGGGTTGGGAGGTGAGAACAAAGGAAAGGTTTGAGGGGACAGACTGGGAGGAGAGGAGGCATGGGAAACTACAACTGGGATGTAAAAATAAATAAATAAATTTATATATTAAAATAAAATAAAAGTTATAAGAGCTAGTTGGGAACAATCCTAAGCTAAAATCATGCTTTCATAATTAATAAAAAGTATCTGTTTCATTATTTGGGAGATGGCAGTGGGCAAACATGGTTCTTGCCTAGTGCCTGCAGGCAAAATGAACTCAGGGGGCTGAGCTTTGCAACATTTTCCTGGAGCTATTTAATGCAGAAATCCAGGTCCATGTGTGGAAAACCTATGAACAGCTACAGTGTGCTTGAAAATATGCCTAGGCACTGAGGAAAGCAAAGAAAATGGGCATGGTCAGTCATAGAAATTATCAGTTTTAAAATAATAAAATAAAGTTCTTAAAGAGGGAATAAAATAATATAAACAAACAAGCCACATAAGGATGGGAAATACCATAGCACAGGGCATGTGGATGCTATATATATAGTGCTTTATTAACTTTAAAGTTTTTAAATGCTAATGAACAAAAAACAACAGCTACTGTGTTACATTGGATTGTAGAAAAACTTGCTGAATTAAACCAGCCTATATATTTTAAGAATGTCTTAACTACAGAATGAAAGTCAGGAAATGTGTTATGTTGGGGAAGAGGTTATATCTTTATTGCCACAGGAAACGAAATGCTACAGATTCTTTGAAAATTAATAAAGATTTTATCCAAATAGAATAGACCTCCTGAGCTTTATAAAGACTAAAAAATATGTTTTATTTGATAAGGTATGAAAAATTAAAAGTAAAAAATAATATTTCTGAATATTTACCAAAGGCATACTTGTCTTACCGGCATGAAATGAAAAATAGGTTTTCTTAAATCATGTTTTAATTACATATTAGCATGTTAGACTGCAGATTGCAATGTGTTCCATGCCATCTTGAACATCAGCTTTCAAGTTTTCCTTTTAATCAAAAAGATACTTATTGTTATTTGGTAATAACAATCCAGTTATTTAAAAAATTTAAAATGTTTAAAGTAAACTCAAAGGGTTGCTACAGTTCAAGCTCATTTTCTAAATATCTAAGAGACAGAGTGATTTTGATCTGAGATAATATATGTGAGCAGGACAGTGATAGCCCCTACCTTAATCATAGTGAGACAAACAGATCTCTACAAATTAGTTGTTTTATGAATTCTAGAGTTACCATGAACAGGGCAGTACTGGCACACTCCTTTACTCCCATCATCCTGGGATAAAACTCAGATACAGCTTCCAAATGCCACATTAGCATACTAGAGAAATCATATATCATATTTAAATATTATTATAAACCCCATCTACAGGGTTATTGGAAAAGCAGGGTAAAATTCAAACTAAATATCCTTCATGATCTAAAAATAAATACATTTAAACATAGACTTTATATGTAAAATAAATGGGAATAAAGTTATATTTATCAGTACATATCTTTAGTTTCAAATTATTTATTATTATTATTATTATTATTATTATTATTATTATGTGTTTTAATTTTTTACAACAGCCATGGGTTCCCTTGTCCTCCCCAAAATTCCTGCTTCATAGCAAAGTCTGTCAGATATTTTAGGCCTATAGGCAGAAGGTAGATGTCCCAATGTTACAGAGAAAACTTAGGTGTCTATCCAGGAAGCCAGCTTTCTCTATCATTTCTATAGTTTTGGAAGTTGTGTGCTTTGCACTTCCTGTTTACTCAGGTAAACTATCTTTCTCATGTCTCTGATGGGGGTTGAAGACTAGATAGTTATACCATTTTATTTGTTACCAAATTCAGAAAAGAAACTCACCAAAGAGATATAAAGTTTGTAAAGTTTGAGAGACAGAAAGCTCAAGTTGTTTTTATAAGAAAATGTTTTAAGGTCTAAAAAGATATTTTAGGTTGGCAATACAAGTTATGATAGAAAGTAATTTAGGTACAAAATTTTGAACTTACCAAGATAGTATAAATGGCAAAGTACTTTCTCTGAAGCTGCAAAATGGACATTGTGAATGTTATTCTTACCTGATAATTGTTCTTATTATACGTAGTTTTACTATGTTAGAGTTAAAACCTTTCCTATCTATTCAGATTAAAAAAAGAGAGAGAGAGAGAAATGTTGTGGGATATTTACAATGTGTGAAGATGTTTCTCGGTTTTACCTCACTTTCCTAAGGCACCTTATGACTAGTTTAATAAAGACATGAAAGGCCAATAGCTAGGAAGGAGAGGATAGGTGGGAATTCCAGGGAGAGAGAGGATCTCAGGGGAAGAATATGAAGAGTAGATATTCACCAGGGGAAGAATCTGAGAGGTTGAGATTCACCAGCCAGACACAGAGTAAGCCAGATAGATATATGTTATGGAGGAGATGTAATTCGCTATGTGGCAGAACATAGGTTACAATAAATGGGTAAATTAAGATATAAAAGCTAGTTGTGAACAAGACTAAGCTAATAATTATGAAAAGTTTCCATTTCATTATTTGGGAGCTCACAGTCAAAAGGAAGTTCAACTATACTGCCATATTGATTTCCATAGTGGCTGTACAAGTTTATACTCCCACCAGCAATGGAAGAATATTTTCCTTACTCTACATCCTCTCCAGCATGAGCTGTCATTTGTGCTATTGATCTTAGCCATTTTGACAAATTTATGACGTATTTTCAAAGTTGTTTTGATTTGCACTTCCATGATATCTAAGGATATTGGACAATCCTTTAAGTGTTTCTCAGTCATTTGAGATTCCTCTGTTGAGAATTCTGTTATATCTATACCCCATTTTTTATTAATATTTTTATAATTAATTTAATTTTACATATCAGCCACAGATTCCCCTGTCCTCCCTCCTCCCACATTCCCAGGCTTCTCCCCCAATCCACTCTCAATTCCCACCTCCTCCAGGGCAAGTCTCCCCTGAGAGTCAGCCAGGCCAGGTAGATTCAGTTGAGGCAGGTCCATTCCCCTCCTCCCTACAAAAAGACTGAGCAAAGTGTCTCATTATAGGCTCTATGTTCCAAAAAGCCAGCTCATGCACCGAGGACAGGTCTGAGTTCTACTGCCTGGGGACCGCCTAGACAGTTCAAGCTAATGAACTATCTCACTTATCCAGATCTCTTGGTCCAGTTCCATGCGGGCTCCTCAGCTATTGGTTCACAGTTCATGTGTTTCCACTAGTTGGGCTATTTGTCCCTGTGCTTTTTCCAATCATGGTCTCAATATCTCTTGCTCATATAATCCCCCCTCTCTCACTGATTGGACTCCTGGAGCTCCACCTGGGGTTTGGCCATGGATCTCTGCATCTGCTTCCATCAGTCACTGGATGAGGATTCTCCAGTTATGGTTTTTGTCCATCTGATCACCAGAGTAGGTCATCTCAGGCACTCTCTTGACCCTTGAAATAGTCTATAATAGAGATATCTTTGTGGATTTCTGGGGACCTGTCTAGCATTCTGCTTCTTCCTATTCCCATGGGGTCTTCATTTGTCATGGTAGCTCTTTCCTTGTTCTCTCATTCTGTTCCTGATCCAGCTGGGACCTCCTGCTCCCCTAAGCTCTCTTTCCCCTGACCCTTGTCCTCCATTACCCCCCTTCATTCCCTGTTTGCTTATGTAGATATCCATTTCTCGGTCATTGGGCAATTCCTGTGTCTTTCTTAGGGTTCTCTTTACTAGGTAGCCTCCTGGAGTTGCCAGTTGCAGTCTGGTTATCCTTTGCTTTGCATCTAGTATCCACTTATGAGTGAGAACATACCATGTTTGTCTTTCTGAGTTTGAGTTACCTCACTGAGGATGATATTTTCTATTTCCATCCTTTTGCCTGCAAACCTCCTGATGTCATTGTTTTCCCTCTGCTGAGTAGTACTCCATTGTGTACCTGTACCACATTTTCTTTATCCATTCTTCAGTTGAAGAGCATGTAGGTTGTTTCCAGGTTCTGGCTACTACAAATAATGCTGCTATGAACATAGTTGAACATGTGTCCTTGTGGTACTATTGAGCATTCCTTGGGTATATGTGTAGCTAGAGTTTTCCTGGTCCTGCCTTGTCCATGGTCAGGACAAATCTCTCTCACCTGCCAGTCCTGCAGCCACTTAGACCCAACCAAGTAAACATACAGAGAGTTATATTGCTTACAAACTGTATGGCTGCCATAGGCTTCTTGTTATCTAGTTCTTATATCTTAAATTAACCCATTTCTATTAATCTATAAGTTACCATATGGCTTGTGGCTTACTGGTACCTTTACATGTCACTTTTCATGGTGGCAGCTAGCAGTGTCTCTCTTCTCAGCCTTCCACCTCCAGGAATTCTCTCTCCTTGTCCTGCCTATACTTCATGCCTGGCTACTGGCCAATCGGTGTTTTATTTATTAACCAATCAGAGCAACACATTTAACATACAGAACATCCCACAGCATATATGCCCAAGAGTGGCATAGCTGGGTCTTGAGGGGGGTTGATTCCCGATTTTCTAAGAAAGCATCATATTGATTTCCAAAGTGGCTGTACAAGTTTGCATTCCCACCAACAGTGTAGGAGTGTTCCCCTTGCTTCACATCCTTTCCAACATAAGCTGTCTTCAGTGTTTTTGATCTTAGCCATTCTGATGGGTATAAGATGGTATCTCAGAGTCACTTTGATTTCCATTTCCCTGATGACTAAGGATGTTGAGCAAGTCCTTAAATGTCATTCAGCCTTTTGAGCTTCTTCTGTTGAGAATTCTCTGTTTAGTTCTATAGCCCATTTTTAATTGGACTATTGGGTATTTTGATGCCTAATTTCTTGAGTTCTTTATATGTTCTGGATACTATGTCACATGTAGGGTTGGTGAAGATCTTTTCCTATTCTGTAGGCTGTTTTTTGTCTTGTTGACCATGTCCTTTGCCCCACAAAAGCTTCTAAGTTTCATGAGGTCCTATTTATTATATGTTTCTCTCAGTGTCTGTGCTACTGGTTTTATATTTAGGAAGTGATCTCCTATGCCAATGAATTCAAGACTACTTTCTACTTTCTCTTCTATCAGGTTCAGAGTAACTGGATTTATGTTGAGATCTTTGATCCACTTGGACTTAAGTTTTGTGCATGGTAACAGATATGGATCCATTTTCAGTCTTCTACATATTGACATCCTATTATGACAACACCATTTGTTGAAGATGCTTTCCTTTTTCCATTGTATAATTTTGGCTTCTTTGTCAAAAATCATATGCTCATAGGTGTGCAGATTAATTTCAGGGTCTTCACTTTGGTTCCATTGGTCCCCATGTCAGTTTTTATGTCAGTACCAAGCTGGTTTTATTACTGTAGCTCTATAATAGTGCTTGAAGTCAGGGATTGTGTGATCTCTCCAGAGGTTGTTTTATTGTACAGGATTCTTTTGGCTATCTTGGGTTTTTTGTTTTTCCATATGATGTTGAGTATTGTTCTTTTCAGGTCTGTGAAGAATTGTGTTGGTAATTTGATGGGTATTGCACTGAATCTGTAGATTGCTTTTGGTAAGATCACCATTTTTACTATGTTAATCTTACCTATCCATGTGAATGGTAGATCTTTCCATTTTCTGACATCTTCAATTTCTTTCTCCAGGGACTTAAAATTTGATCAAGGAGGTCATACATCTAATAAAATCCTTCATCGATGTAGCAGGATACAAGATTAACTCAAAAAACCCAGTAGCCCTCCTATATACAAATGGCAAACATCCTGAGAAAGAAATCAGAGATACATCACCCTTTACAATAGGCACAAAATTTATAAAATACCTTGGAGTAACTCTGACTAAGCAAGTGAAGGATCTATACCCTGTTTTAACTGGATCATTTAGCTTTTTAATATCTAGTTTCTTCAATTCTTTATATATTTAGGGTATTAGATCTCTATCAGATGTGGAGTTGTTAAAAATATTTTACTACTCCATAGGCTGACTCTTTGAATGATTGACAGGGACTTTTGCCTTACATAAACTTTTCTGTTTTATGAGGTCTCATTTATTTTTTCATTTTTATTTTTTTTTTAGGTTTGAGTCCTTTATTAAATTTATACAGGGCCCAAAAGAAGCCTTCATTGATTTTTTTTTGCAAAGATTTATTTCATTTGTAAATAGAATAACATCAGATCCAGAAGTCAGACAAATAAAAATTGAATCTTTAGAGTTTAGAAATTCTAATTCATAATGCAAAAAGGGGATTAGACTTTTAAAAGCAAGATCAGCACTAAAAGACAAATAGTTTGGAAATACAGCTGATATTGGATTTTATGCTTGTGATGCTACTTTTTTTTTCTTTATTATTATGTGTTTTAAATTTTATACATCAGCCATGGGTTCCCCTGTCAGAATGGATAAGATCAAAAGCACAGAAGACAGCTTATGCTGGAGAGGATGTGGAGCAAGGGGAACTCTCCTCCACTGCTGGTGGGAATGCAAGCTTGTACAGTCACTTTGGAAATCAATATGGCACTGCCTTAGAAAATTGAGAATCCATCTCTCCCAAGACCCAGCTATAGCACTCTTGGGCATATACCCAAGGAATGCTCAATCATACCACAAGGGCATTTGCTCAACTATGTTCTTATCAGTTTTGTTTGTAATAGCCAGAACCTGGAATCAACCTAGATGCCCTTCAACTGAAGAATGGATAAAGAAAATATGGTACATATACACAATGGAGTACTACTCAGCAGAGAAAAACAATGACATCATGAGGTTTGCAGGCAAATGGATGGATCTAGAAAAAATCATGCTGAGTGAGGTAACCCAGACTCAGAAGGACAAACACAGTATGTACTCACTCATAGGAAGACACTAGATGTAAAACAAAGATGACTAGACTGCTACACAACTCCAGGGAGACTACCTAGAAAATGGGACCCTTGGAAAGACCCAAGGATCACCCAATGACAGAGAAATGGATGAGATCTACATGAACAACCTGGACGACAGTGGGAGGAATGAAGGGCAAGATTTAAGGGAAAGAAAGCTTAGGGGAGCAGGAGATCCCAGCTGGATCAAGAACAGAAAGGGAGAAGGAGGAATAACAGACCATGATAAATGAAGAGCACATGAGAACAGGAATAGGCAGAGTGCTGGAGAGGTCCCCAAAAATCCACAATGATACATCTTCTATAGAGTGCTGGCAATGGTTGAGAGAAAGCCTGATCTGACCTATTCTGGTGAGCAGGTGGCTAAACACCCTAACAGTCATTTTGGAACTCTCATCCAATAACTGATGGAAGTGGGTGCAGAGATCCTCAGCCAGGTCCCAGGTGGAGCTCCAGGTGTCCAACTGTTGAGAAAGAGGAGGGTCTGCAAGAGTGTGAGTTGTTGCATCCAAGATAGCAAAAAGCACAGGGACAAATAGCCAATCGAATGGAAACACATGAATTATGAACCAAAGGCTGTGGAGCCCCCAGCTGGATCAGGCCCTCTGGATAAATGAGACAATTGAATAGCTTGGTCTGTTTGGGAGGTGCCCAGTCTGTGGGACCAGGATCTGTCCTTAGTGCATGAGCTGGCTGTTTGAAACCTTGGGCTTACACAGGGACACTTTGCTCAGTCTGGAAGGAGGTCACAGGACCTGCCTGTACTGAATCCACCAGGTTTAAATGAATCCCCAGGGGTGCCTTGATCTTGGAGGACATGGGAATGGAGGGGAGGGGCTTGGGGGAAGGTGGGGGTGGGGGTGTGAGGACGGAGGACAGAGGTCTCATTTATTAATTGTTCTTAGAATCTGCACCATTAGTCCTCTATTCAAAAAGCTCTTTCCTGGGCCAAAGCACTTAAGGCTTTTCCCAGGTTTCTATTCTATTAGCCTCAGTATGTTTGGGTTATATTGATGTCTTTGATCAGTTTGAACTTGAGTTTTGTGCAGTGCGATAGGTATGGATCTATTTGCCTTCTTCTATATGTAAACATCCAGTTTTACCAGCACCATGTGTTGAAGTTGCTTTTCTTTTTCCAGGTTATACTTCTGGCTTCTTTATCTAAAACCAGGTGTCCATAGGTGTGTGGATTTATGTTTGCATCTTCAATTGAGTTAGATTGATCAACATGTCTGTTTTTATGTCCATACTATGCAGTTTTCCTTAGTATATCTCTTGAAATCAGGGATGATGATTCTTGTGGCAATTCTCTTATTATTAAGGATTGTTTTCACAAAACTGGATTTTTATTTTTTTCTGCCACATTATTGAAAGTGTTTATCAACTGTAGGTGTTCCCTAGTAGAATTTTTAGGATCACTTTGAGTATTTCTCCATTTAATTTGGAGTTAGCTATGACTTGCTGTAAATTCCCTTTATTATGTTTAGGTATGTCCTTTGGGTCCCTAATCTCTCCAGGACTTTTATCATGAAGGGGTGTTGAATATTGTCAGAGACTTTTTTGGCATCTAATGTGATGATTGTGTGTTTTTCCTTTCAATTTACTTATGTGGTAGATTACATTATTGATTTTCCTATATTGAATCATTCTGACTCTCTGGGATGAATCTTACTTGATCATTGTAGATTATCTTTTTGATGTGTTCATGGACTTGGTTTTCAAGTATTCTATTGAGTATTTTTGCATCTATGTTCATAAGGAAAATTGTTTTGTAAATTCTGTGTCTTTGTTGAGTTGTGTGGCTTAGGTATCAGGGTAACTGTGGCCTCATAAAATGAACTGGATAGGGCAATGTTTCCTTTGTTTTTATGAAAAATTTTAAGAAAAATTAAAGGAATACTATTAACTCTTCTTTAATGTCTGGTAGAATTCTGAGCTAAAACCATCTTGCTCTGTCCTTTTTTGGTGGTGGGTGAGAGACTATTTATTGACTTCTATTTCTTTAAGTGTTATAGGTCTATTTAAATTTGTTATCTGATCTTTATTTAACTTTAGTTAGTGGTATCTATTGAGAAAATTGTCCATTTCCTTGAGATTTTCCTATGACATTAGTATAGATTTTTAAAGTATGTCCTTATGATTATCTGGTTGTCCTCAGTGTCTGTTTTTATGTCCCCTTTTACATTTCTGAGTTTTATTTTATTTTATTATTTTCAATTTATTTTTTAAGACATGGTTTCTATGTGTATCCCTGGCTATCCTGGAACTCACTTTGTAGACCAGGCTGGCCCTGAACTCAAAGATCTGCCTGCTTCTGCCTCCCAAGTGCTGGGATTAAAGGTGTGTGCCACCACCATTGTTTCTGATTTTATTAACTAGGATTTTCTCACTATGTCCTACACTTACTTATGTTTCTATTTTATTTATTTCAGCTCTAAGTTTGATTATTTTCTTCCATTTTCTCCTCTTATGTGTACTTACTTTTTTTGTTCTTGAGCTTTTAGGTGTTCTATTACATTGCTAGTATCAGACCTTTCCGTTTTTTTATATAGGCACTTAATGCTATGAGTTTCCCTCTTAGCATTGCTTTCATTGTATACCATAAATTTGGGTACATGTGTAGTAATTTTCATTGATTTCTTGACAGTCCTTAATTTTGTTATTTCTGTCTTGACCCATTTTTCACTGAGTAAAGATTTGTTCAGTTTCCATGAGTTTTTAAGCTTTCTGTTGCTTCTGTTTTTGTTGTGTAGCTTTATCTCATGGTGGTCTGGTAGGATGCAGGAGGTTATTTCAATTTCTTGTACCTGATGAGGCTTGATTTGTGTCTGAATATAAGGTTAATTTTAGAGAAAGATCTGTGAGATGCTGAGAAGGTATATTCATTTGTGTTTGGGTGGGATGGTATGTAAATATTGGTTAAGTTCATTCAGTTTATAACATCAATTAGCACCAGCATATCTCTGTTTAGTTTTTGTCTACATGACCTATCTATTGGAGAGATTGGGATATTGCAGTCTCTCTCCATCAAGCTGTGAGTGTCATTGTGTCATTTAAACTGTAGTAGTATTTCTTTAACAAATGAGGGACATAGAAGTTAAGAATGAAATGTCATTTTTGTGGATTTTTCCTTTGATGAATGAATTGTGTCCTTCCCCCGCTTTTCTGATTAGTTTTGCTTTGAAGTCTATTTTATTGGATATTAAAATGGCTATAACAGTTTGCTTCATAGTTCCATTTACTTGGCAAATCTTTTCCCAAACCTTTACCCTTAGGTAATGTCTATCCTTTATATTAAGGTATGTTTCCTTAATGCATTGGATTTGTACATAGTTCATAGTAAAGGAATATTTTCACTATGTTAATTCTGCCAATCCATAATCATATAATGTCTTCACCTTTTTTAATATCTTTCTCTATCTCATTCTTTAGGAGTATGAAGTTCTTATTATAGAAGTACTTCACTTCCTTGGTTAGATTTGTTACTAGACATTATATTTTCTTTTATGCCATTATGAATGGGAGTATGTCTTTCTTTGTATGTTTCTTGTTGATATAAAGAAAATCTATTGATTTGTATCAGTTGATTCTATATCCTGCCACATTGTTTAATTCACCATTTCTTGACACTTTTTAGTATCTCTAATATTATGTTATCCTTTCATATATAAATAGGGGTAGTTTTGAATTCTTCTTTTACTAATTGTAGTCATTTAATTTCCCATTCTTACCTTATTGCTTCAGGTAAGGTAATACTTCAAACCCAATATTGAAAAAAAAAACAGAGATAGTGGTTAGCTCTGTTTCATTCCTGACTTCAATGGGATTGCTTCTATATTTTCACCATTTAACATGATGCTGTCAGCTTTATTATACAAACCAAGACCACCTTACCAAGGCTGGTACTGCCTATAGTAGGCTGGTCCTTCTTTTCTCAATTATTAATTAAGCAAACATTACACAGACTTGACTACATATCATTCTGATGGTGTGATTTTCTCTATTGAGATATCTTCTTCCCAGATTTCTCTAGCTCATGTCAAATTAACAAAGAACCAACTAGGACATAGAGTTATCATAAGAATTTATACCAGCCATGTTGGTGGCTCATGCTTTTAATTCCAGCAAACAGAAGTGTAAGATTGATTACCTTCAGTAATCTGAGCTTTGTTATGAGGTCCAAGTCAGACTGGTCATATAATAATTATGAAAAGTGTATATCTCAAAAAGAAAAAATAGTTACCATAATTATATGTAAAAAACTGCAAAGTTATTATAGTCACCTTGTTTCTCAGATAAATATAATATCATCAAAGTCATAGGTATCTTGAGTATGCACATAATCTATACTAAACACTTCCATACCCATAAATACATGCACATAAATGACAGGAGAGAAGGGACTAATGCAGTGAAAGATGAGATCTTTAGGAGTGTTTCACTAAAGAATGATGAAAGCACAGACTGAGATTTGATTCAGGTCTCTACTATTTCTAGAGCGATGTGATTTTCCATTATCACAGATAGTTGGGAAGATTGCTGTTTAGTAGGCTTGAATCCCACTCAACTTTTTATTTCATATAAAAGAGACAAGGTATATATACTCTTAGGAACATGCGCTAAAGCCTAGAATATCAAGTGAGGAAAATAAGAGAATAGCTTTCTTTTTGGTGGATATCTGGAGCTTGTGTTTAGACACACTAGAGGGCTTCTACTTCATTCATTAAAACTCACATGTATCTTCCTGTTTTCATGTAGTATTCATTTATCATGGTCTGTTATTCCTTGTTGTCCCTTTCTGTTCTTGATCCAGCTGGGATCTCCTGCTTCCATAAGCTGTCTTTCCCTCCAACCTTGCCCTTCATTACTCCCACTGTCGTCCAGGTTGTTCATGTAGATCTCATCCATTTCTCTGTAATTGGGTGATCCCTGTGTCTTTCTTCGGGTCCTGTTTTTTAGGTAGCCTCCGTGGAGTTGTGAGTAGTAGTCTAGTCATCTTTGTTTTACAACTAGTATCCTACTATAAGTGAGTACATACCATGTTTGTCTTTTTAAGTCTGGGTTACCACACTCAGGATAATTTTTTCTAGATCCATCCATTTGCCTACAACCTCATGATGTCATTGTTTTTCTCTGCTGAGTAATACTCCATTGTGTATATGTACCATATTTTCTTGATCCACTCTTCATTTGACGGGCTTCTAGGTTGTTTCCAGGTTCTGGCTATTACAAACATTGCTGTTATGAACATAGCTGAGCAAATGTCCTTGTGGTATGATTGAGCATTCCTTGGGTATATGCCCAAGAGTGGTATAGTTGGGTCTTGGGGGAGATGGAGTCCCAATTTTCTAAGGAAGCACCATATTGATTTCCAAAGTGGCTGTACAAGCTTGCATTCCCACCAGCAGTGGAGGAGAATTCCCCTTGCTCCACATCCTCTCCAGCATAAGCAGTCTTAATGATACATCCACTTTAGACTACTGGCAATGGTCGAGAGAAAGCCTGAACTGACCTAGTCTGGTGATCAGATGGCCAAACACCCTAACTGTCATGGTGGAACTCTCATCCAATAACTGATGGAAGTGGATGCAGAGATCCTTGGCCAGGCCCCAGGTGGAGCTCCAGGAGTCCAATTGTCGAGAAAGAGGAGGTACTGTAAGAGTGTGAATTGTTGAGACCAAGATTGAAAAAAGCACGGGGACAAATAGCCAAACTAATGGAAACACATGAATTATGAACCAAAAGCTGTGGAGCCCCCAACTGGATCAGGCCCTCTGGATAAGTGAGCCAATTGAATAGCTTGAACATTTTGGGAGGCACCCAGGCAGTGGGACCCAAACCTGTCCTTAGTGCATGATCTGGCTGTTTGGAACCTTGGGCTTATGCTGGGACACTTTGCTCAGCCTGCGACGAGGGGACTGAACCTGCCTGTACTGAATCTACCAGGTTGAATTGAATCCCCATGGGAGTCTTGGCCCTGGAGGAGATAGGAATGGAGGGGAGGGGCTGGAGGTAAGCTATGGCTGGGGGTGGGAGGGGGAGGACAGGGGAATCCTTGGCTGATATGTAAAATTAAAACACAAATATAATTTAAAAAAAAACCTCACATGTATGCTGTTTGGAGACATTAAATCTTCCAAGTGTTGTATCGACACAAGCAATGCAAAGCCTTCCCATTTTGAGGGTCATCCTCTAAGAACTCTGCTGTTAGTCTCTTCTCTATTTCTCAGCTCATGCTAACAGTCTGAGGAATGTGATTCCTTGGAAAGATCAGATGCAATTCTTTTTAATCCATCAAAGTCACCTTCAGTAAAACTTTGGCTCATTTCCTACCTTTAATTTTTCATAGATCTTTCATTTAACGAGGTCAAGGAAAGCTGACTAGGTCTAGACAGGACTGCATGTACCTGCCCACTTTGGTATGCCTATTTTAAAGATTTCATTAAAGGTTACTACTGTCTCTTCAAACATAAGTATATAATCCTTTAGCAAATGTAAAACTAAATAGGAAAAATGAAAAAAATACTTAGCGAAGTTTGAAAATTGTTCAAATAGAGAGTTTGATACAGGAAATTAAATCCTGTGTTCCTAGATTTAGAGACTGTCTATAAAAAATGTAGTTTCCTATTTATAATGCAAATTCAAGTGTTTGAATGCCAACCTTATTTGGCGGAGTGTTCAAAAAGCCAGAAAAGAGTCAGACAGCCCCTGTTCCCACTGTTAGGACTCCCACAAGAGGACCAAGCTACACAACTGTAACATATACAGATGCTGTAGGTCAGTCTCATGCAGGCTTCTTTGTTGTCAGCCTACTTCTAGGATTCTCTGACTGGCTAGCTAGTGTTTGTTGCTCATAAGTGACTTTCTCTCATGAACAGTCCTGAATGCTCATTGCTGCTACTATCACTTCTGAAACCAAAGGGGCTGTAGCCACCATAAACATCTTGAAGCTTGGGGTAAATGGTCTCAGTAGGTAAACTGCTTCCAAGTGTGACACTGTCAGTGAATTTCTCCAACAGGTAAACCACAGTAAGCAGCAAGTAGTGTATCTGTCACTGTGTTTGCTAGACTTGTGATCATCATAGCTGTCCCACAAAGCAGCTTTGTTTCAGCCAGGAAAATGACCATGGAAGTGGCACCAGCATTTTCAGAGTTTGGGCTGATAAAAAGCAAGCACAGTGATTAGATTGTACCAGGATAAATGTGAGTATGTGGGTACTTAGGAGAAGTGTGGCCAGAGTCTGAACTTAAGATAGCCAGTTAATAGTTAAAATATCAGTTGGTCCAGGTGCAGCTGGTAAGCTGACAGAAAAGTATTTAACCTTCAACATTCTAGCCTTTTAGAACCAAAGCCACAGGAATGCCTGGCTGTGGGAAGCTTGATTCCTCCTAATTCAGTTCAGGCAAGAGGATAACTTGCTGTGTGTAATTCAGTGGGAAGTTTTGTTAGGAAATTCTGGTAGAAAGCAGTCTGTGCTTACAGAAATCCCTTTCATCTAGATGGGCACACTAAATTAAATTTTCTGAATTAGTAAGCTTAGCAGTCTTCTGCTTTCCCACCTATGGAGAAAAATACAAATGAGTATCTAAGGAGTGGGAGAAACTATACCATGCCAGTGAGGAAGAAATTCTGAATACATGTGTAATATCTTCCATTAAATTTATTACCTATTTTTACTTTTTTAAGATTTTTGTTTAGTTTTCTTCTATATTCCTTATAATTAGTTACAATCCTGCACTTGAACTACTAATCTACTGATTTTATTTCTGTGTCACTGAAAAGGATTTTCGTGGTTGCCCTGATTTTTTCCATCAGCATAGAGCTTTTTAACATTTTACTTTACAACAGTCTCTCCACTGCACCACTTCCATATACTCTATATACATTTTCTCGACATATTTTACTTTTCTTTCCCCATTTCCCTATTCTTTCTTTTTTTCACTATTTAAATATTGACACCTTTCATTATACAAATCTGTAATTTCACTTTCCCCAAACAGTACCCTAATACCATTGTCTGTGAATCATACTGGGGACAAGTGAAACTCATTGTGTCACCTGATGCAGTTTCAGTGGAAGGGCTGATGATAAATCCTTAGAAAAAGTTGCATCCATTGTTCCCGCACTAACAAGGAATTTTGATGATTTGTGAAGGAAACCCTGTAGAAGTACACACATACAACATAACAAACACACCAAAAGAATGAGGAGAGAATACAAACCTGAAATACCCTCTATCCCAGTAGACTTACACAAGAAAAAAAGACACACACACACACACACACACACGACACAAAGACCTACCATGACACTTCCATAACCTCACAATGCCCAAGTAATCAGAAACAAGGATATAGATATCCAAAATCTCACAGAAGTCATTCTGAGTATTACTTTACACAAGTCTCAGAAATTGGCCCAGTATGGTGGTGCATGCCTTTAATCACACAACTCAATAAGCAGAGGCAGGTAGATTTCTGTGAGTTTGAGGCCAGCCTGATCCATAAAGTAAGTTCCAGGACAGCTGACACATAGAAACTCTATCTTGAGAAAACACACACACACACATACACACACACACACACACACACACACACACACACACACCAAATGCATGCACACACATAAAATCTCAGAAACCATATAAAAGCTTAAAATAAGCAAATAAAAAGCAATTAATCAAGGACTAGACAAAAGAGTTATCTACATAAACAAGAGGTTAGTAACTTGGCAATAGATATTGAAAACAAGGAAGAAAAATTCAGCAAAGAAATTTAGACACTGAAAAAGAAGCAAGCAGAAAATTTTGGAAATAAAAAATGAATCAATTAGTCAAAAAGATTAAAGATACAGAAAGGCCACCAGAGAGCATTATTAACAGACAAGACTAAATGGTAAAACAAAGTTTCAGGATGGAAGACAAAATGATGACAATAATATGCTTAGAAGTATCATATGAAGAAAAAAATAACAAAAATAATTAAAATTTCACAAAAATAAAAATAACATCTACCTGGTAAAAGGAGGAACTGAGAAAAAAAAGACATGAGCAATTATTTTTTTCAAAATAATTGATGTAGAAAATTTCCCACATGTAGAGAAAGACATACAGAGAAGAAACTTCCTAAAGCATATCATAGTTAAAACATTTAAAATGCAAAGAAAAAAATAGTACATCTTCATGGGCTAACCACTAGTACATAGAAAAGCAGAAATATTTTTAAAAAGTCATATTTTCATCATCAACCCTAAAAACTAAGGACGTGTGGGACAATATATCTCAAACACAGAGCATAAGTAAGTACTTCTCAAGCAAGATTTCTCTAGCTATCAAAGATGTCTCTATGCATCAAAGATATATCTCTAAAATTGATGGATAAATAACATTTCCCAACCAACACAAAAGAAGACAATTTAAGATAATCTAGCAAGCACTGTAGAAACTTCTTCAATAAAAACTATTCTATACACATATAAGAAGAAAATCTTTCATCCATGAGAACAGAAGAATAGATAAACAAAGAAGATAAAGTTAAACATGAGAGTAAAAAAGAAAAAGGAAGTGAGGAAGGGTAAGAGGGAGGGATAGGGAGAAAGGAAGATAGACAGGGAAGGAGAGAGAGCTGGAGTGGTTGTAATGCATTATATCCAACACAGGAATCCCCTGTTTCTAATGTGAGAAGAGAAAGAGAAATATCAACAAGCCAATAAACTAGACCATCAAATCACAAAATAATTGGAAATGGTAAAACACCTTTAGCCCCTTAAAACATTAAAACTAAGTAGACTCAACTCACCCATAAAAATATGCAGACTGAGTAGAATAAAAGCCAATTCCAACTACCTCTTTCCTCTAAGATACGCACTTAGCTGACAAAGATATCTAAAAACTAATAATCAAAGAACAATGGGCAGAAGTCAACTGGCCAAGCAAAGAGAAATTGTAAACAAGCTGGTATAGTAATTCGTATATTTGATAAAGTATGTCTCAAAAAATTATTCAGAACACTGGGAGTAACTACATATTAATGAAGGGAACAATACTTAAAAAGGACAATTGGAACTCAAAATTTCATAGAACAAACACTAATAACAAAAATATACATAGTTCCTGACACAGCAAGAGTGAGAGACTCATCCCCTCTCATATTTAGATAGGTCTTCCAAACTGAAAGTCACCAAATAAACCTCAGAGCTAAATTATTCCATAGCTATCTTGTTTAAATTTGTCACATTATAAGTCACAAAAAAAGCTTTAAGAAATCCAAAATTAAAATATGCCACCGTATCTTATAAGGTCAGTGGAACAAAGTGAAAACAGAACAGCATGAGTATGCTGTAGTTTCATATGACATTTTTAAAGGTCTTCAGCGTTAGTTATCCCTGTCAACAAATCACACTTTCCTTCATGCCACCTGTTTTCTGTGCTCTCTCTTTTGTGCATTAAAATCTTTCCCTCTACAATCTCTCACTAGGTTTCTGATTTCTATGTGGTACTATAAATAAGCACACATATCCAAAGTTTCAAATATGAGAGAGAATATGCAGAGCATAGGTAATTGTTCCTAGCTCTGTCTATTACCTGAAAATGCCATTTTTTCTTATAGTGGGATGGTTTTCGATTGTGTGTATGTATCATATTTTCATAATCCATCCATCAGTTGGTGAACAGCTAGACTTTCTATTTCTTGGCTATTATAAACAAAGCATCCATGAACATGGGTAAGCAAGTATCTCTGTAGTAGGACCCAGAGTCTCCGGGACTATGCCCAAGAGTATTGTGGTGGTTTCAATAAAAACGGCCCCTGTAGTCTCATATATTTGAATACTTTGTCGTCATTGAGCGACATTATTTGAGAAGGATTTGGAGGATTAAGAGTTGTGGCCTTGTTGGAGGAAGTGCGTCTCTGAGGGTGAACTTTAAGATTTCAAAAGCCAGCTGGGCGGTGGTGGCTCACGCCTTTAATCCCAGCACTCTGCAGAGCCAGGTGGATCTCTATGAGTTCGAGGCCACCCTGGTATACAGAGCGAGATCCAGGACAGGCTCCAAAGGTGCACAGAAAACCTTGTTTTGAACCCTCCCACCCCCCCAAAAAAGATTTCAAATGCCCACACCAAGGCTGAGCATATCTTCTCTCTTCTTCTTCCTACAAACCAGGATGTAGTTCTTGTCTAGTTCTCCAGCACCACATCTACCTGTTGCCATGCTGCCTGCCATGTTGATAATCCCCCCCCCACACAAATATATGCTCTTCTCTATAAGAGTTGCCTTAGTCATTCATAGTTTCTCCAGCAATAGACCAGTCACTAAGAAAAGTGTTATAGCTGGGTCATATGGAATATTAGCTTCTAGATTTTTGAGAAACTTCTGTATTGAATCCAAAAGCGGCTACACCAATTTGTACTTTCATCAATAGTGAACATGAATCTCTCATTTCCCACACCAGCATTTGTTGTTTTTCTTTTTCTTTACTATCTTTTAGGTGTAGATTTTATTTTTTCTGAGACAGAGTCTCACTATATAGACCTGGCTGGCCTGGAACTCACTATGTAGACCAGCCTGACCTCTACCTCCTAGTGATTTACTTGCCTGTGCAAGTGTGTCTTTTAAAAAAATATTAGCTACATGACACATCTTCATGAACATGCTTCAGTATATCTATTATGAGAAAAATGCTATTTTCAAGGTTTGACTTACTGTTTTTCTTATTTGGGGATTATTTTATGTGAAGTGGCTTTCATTAACATGGTCATCCATTCTAAATATCAATTTACCCTTGACAAAGAGGAGATTGAAAACCCATGAGAGCTGAGCTTCAGTGTATTGTTATAACCCAGTATATACGACTTCAATATTGATGACTAGGAGCTTGTTGTCTTATATTCAGACATAAGGGAAGAAAGCAAACACATTCATAGATGGAGCTCCTTCCTTGAATGGTGTTTTGTTTTTCCCCATTGTCAAGTCTGTCAATTTATCTTCCAATTTGTATTACATGATATACTCTGGAATCTTCTACCATTAAATCTTTGATGTAATTCTCTTTCATATTTTATATTTACATCTTCTCTGTCTCCCTGTCTCCCTGATTTTATGACTCTCACTGACTACTTAGAAATCTGTGTCTTTTATGATAATTATGAATTTTTAGCTTTGGAGAAAAGAAAAGATTGAGACACATATAGTTTGATTCAAGTAAATTTTTTTCAGAAATTTTCTTTGTATTTTAAAATATTGACAAATCCTCTGATCACCTGAGAACAGGAGACTCTTAATGTGGTAGCATGTATATTTGTTGTATCTTCTGGCCTTCCTAGCTACACATCTTTAAAAGAGAAGGTTCTGCTTATTGTGGATGTCTACCTGTGCTTGTAGGAATCAGATACTCATGTAGAGGTATTACCATGATAGCAGATGTTACTTTATCACAGAATATGTTAGTACTGTTATGCTTGCCTTTCCCAGCTGCCTTGGGATTATCTCGTGTATGAGACAAGAAGTCTTACTATGCTAATCTATAAATATGCTTAATTAGCATAGACAGATTTCTTGTCAGTGGTTGGTATATTCATTTGGCAAATCTTTCTTTCCCCCATCCTGCCAAATTTTCAGTTTTTGAAAGTCTGCCAATCTATCTCTGATTGCTTTAAGTCTGGAGGACATTTCCATTGGACTTCTGTGAAACAACTACCTACAATTTCATCTTTATTGTCATTTATTTCTTTTTCCACTTCTAAATCCAATGAAATTACTTCTTTCCTATCTTATCTGCTCTTTTTTTTTTTTTTTTTTTTTTTTTTTTTTGCTACTATGGCAAAATTCATAACGTTATCAACTTAGGAAGAAGGGTCTTATTTTCTTATGGTTTCAGACATTTCAATCATTCTAGCATGTTATATTGCTGTGGATTATGGATAAAGCAGAATAACATGGCACCAAAAGATTGGGGCAGATAAAGTTGCTTATTGCTGTTCAAAAGCATAGATGGAAGAACATGCCTAAGACAAGATATATTCCTCCAAAACATGCCCCCATTGACTTGCTTTCTCCAACCAGGTTTCACCTCTCAAAATTTCCGCCACTTCCCAATTAACACCAATCCACTATGAATACATTACCAGAATAACCCAGTAATAAAGTCAGGGCCTTCATCAGCGGGCAACTGAGCCTGCAACACATGAGCCTTTTGTGGGAAGTACTTCATAATAAAACCCCAGGATGCCTCCATGAATACATTTGCCTTGCTTGCTGTGAAACACAGATCATAATTTACTAAAGCCTCTGAATTATCCAGGTCATGTTCTTTTTTTTTTTTTTTTTTTGTTTTGTTTTGTTTTGTTTTGTTTTGTTTTTCCACAATGCAGCCTTTTAAGTCTTCATGATTGTTTCTAACTCGGACCTTTCAACCCAAAATGTTCTCTATCCCCATGAAATGAAGAGTTTTCACACGTATTATTTTCCTAGTGCATACCGACTAGATTTTTGTTGTTGTTGTTGTTTGTTTGTTTTGTTCATGTTAGTTTATTGGAAACATGGGCTAGAGAATCAAGAAAAGATCTTATGAATTATTTGGACTTTTACTTCCAGCAACCTCAGATAATTTAGGAGAAAAAAAGAGGATATTAAAAGCTTTTTCAAAAGTATAAAGTATCTCAGTTTATCAATTTTACACACAAAAACACTCACTAATTTAAAAAATATAAATTTTCCGGGATACAACTCTGGAGTTGAGTGGGTGCTAATATGAGCAAAGTGATCCCTAAGAACCACCATGAGGAAGCTGGACTTTGAGATTTTAATAGGTGTGTTGGGGCACTGAATTGTTATTTTAAATTATAATTTCCTAATGGTGTATCATGGTGAATATATTTTCATATCATTGATATAAAATTCATTTTCTTTAGAAAATTTTATATTCCATTCCTTTGCCTTTTCTACTTGGGTTTTTAAATTTTGTTATTGTTAAGTTACTAGAATGCATCCAATGCTTTTGAATAACAACATTTCTTTTGTCAGATATATCCTTTGCAGATATTTTCTCCCAGTTTGTGGCTTATATTCTCATTCTCTTAGCGTTGTCTTGAACACCAAGATTTATTTTTTAAACCCAAAATATATTATGTTCTTTGCTGTCTGGTTTTGTGTAATAAAAAATAGTTAAGTAATTTTGGAAATTCATGTTGAAAGATGAAGTAGCTTGTGATACCTACTCTTGGTTGTCAATTTGACTATATCTGGGATTAACTAAAGCCCTAATTATTGGGTACACTTGTAAGGGATTTTTAATTAATTAATTTGAAGTGAGAAGACCAATTTTTAACCTGTATCTTCTGACATTTGAAGATCCATCTTTAATCTGGTGGTAGAAAGGACATGGAGGAAGGAAGTTTCTGGTCTTTTCCTACTTACTCTTACCGGAAAGTTCATTACTTGACTAGAATTAGAGTCTACCTTTTCTATAAGAATGCTGAAGACTAGCTGAGACTTCCAATCTCATGGACTGAGCAACTACTGGGTTCTTAGACTATCTGTTGGTAGACAGCCATTGTTGAACTAGCTGGATCATACCATTAAAACCATTCTAATAAATCCCCTTTATACATATTCTATAAGTTCTGTTCCTTTAGAGAACTCTGATTAATACAAGTGTAAATTATTTTAATGTTAAGATAATAAATCCTAGCTCATTAATTATATCCTGTGGTGGTATTATGTTCCCCAAAATATTTTGCACCCTAATAAACTTATCTGGGGTCAGAGACAGAACAGCCACAATATTAAACATAGAGGATAGGCAGTGGTAGCACATGCCTTTAATCCTAGCATTCCAGAGGCAGAAATCCATCTGTTCAAGGATATAGCCAAGGCACAAAGGTATATAAAAGCGTGAAGACCAGAAACTAGAAGCATTTGCCTGGTTAAGTATCTTGCTGGTTAAGCATTTAGGCTATTAGCAGCAGTTCAGCTGAGAGCCATTTGGATGAGGACATTGAGGCTTCTAGTCTGAGGAAACAGGATCAGCTGAAGATTGTCAAGGTGAGGTGGCTGGAGATTGTTCTGCTTCTCTGACCTCCCAGTATTCACCCCAATACCAGGCCCTGGGTTTGTTTTATTGGTAAGTAACTTTAAGATTCCCGCTACAATATCCTTTAAAATATTCTATATAATTGAAAAATAAAGATCTTTCTATGATGAAAATAAACTCTAAGACCTGGGGAGATGGCTCAGTGGATAGAGTGCTTGCTACATAAGTATGAGGACTTGAGTTTGAATTCTCCATACTCACATGAAATCCTGATATTACATTAGATGTCTGTATCCCCATTATTCGCATGTGTTTTGGGGAGATGGTAGAGGGAGGAGGATACTATGGGTTCACAAGCCTCTAGCTGAAAGGGTTAGGTCCAGGAACACTAAGAGACCTATCTCAAAACTGAGGTGGAGAGTGACAGCAAAAGACATAGTGTTTATAAATGTGTGGGTGAATACAAGGCACATTCACACATAAAACACACACAGACTGCAGCAGTTTGAAAGACAATGCTCCCCCACCAAGGGAGTGACATTATTAGGACTTGTGACTTTGTTGGAGTAGATATGGCCTTCTCATAGGAAGTGTGCCACTGTGGAGGCAGGCTTTGAGGTCTCATATATGCTTGAGATATCATCCAGTGTCTCAAATCATTTCCTGTTGCCCGCAAGCCAAGGTGTAGGACACTAAGCTATACTAGCTGATAATGGACTGAACCACTGAGCTGTAAGTGAGCCACCATAATTAAATGTTTTCCTTTATAAGAGTTGCCACGGTCATGCTGTCTCTTCACATCAATAGAAACTCTAAGACTGACATATGCATACACACATGCCTTACATATATGCACAAAAACATTACAGGAGCCAATAAATACCTTTTAACAATTAGTTTAAAAACAAAGACTAACTGATTTGATTAAAACAATCTCTTTCTACTTTTTGTTTCTGAGAAATGCAATATAATGTCAAACACAGATGCAGATTTAGAGTGAAAGTGTAGGAAAGTGCATCTTAAGCAAATGGAGCTAGACAATAAGCATGGGCCACTGTTCCAAAAGCTAACAAAGTAGGCTTCAAACCAAAGTCAGTCAGAAGAGGTATAAAAAGGGTCACTTCATACTAATTAATGAACAGTTCATTAAAATAATATTATAGTTGTGACTATATACCAACAGAAAACTGTGATGAGACCAGTTTCATAAAGCAAACATTGATATAAACAAATAAACAATCCTAGCACACTGTACATCATCTTGCTCCATACCTAGACTTCACATATCCTCCTCTAGGGTGGTTATTTCCCCATCAACAACACTCTATACTTGATTTTCCACATCCTGCTGCATTGAGCACTGGTCCCACTACCAGTGTCCCTGCCTATTCTGCACCCCCCCTTACATCTTGCAGGAGTGAACTCTAGTGACCACATGGTATCAAATTCCAGCTTTCTCTAGGAACTGCCTGATTGTACCTAACAACAAGGACCCTTTGCATCACCTCAGCCATCCCACTTCATATCCAGACTTTGGACATTCCATTCCAGAATCTAGCCTGCTGAGACCCCTGAACTCTTCATACATGTCTTCTCTGTATTCTACCAGATTTAGCCTTGGTCCTACAAGCACTATACAAATCTTGTTTGACCTTTCCTCCCTTTTCCACAGAGGAACTCTAGACTTGAGCCAGTGTCCTCTCTATCATCCCCAATATTACAAGACTCAC
The DNA here is from genome assembly GCF_903995425.1 of Onychomys torridus. Classification (NCBI taxonomy): domain Eukaryota; kingdom Metazoa; phylum Chordata; class Mammalia; order Rodentia; family Cricetidae; genus Onychomys; species Onychomys torridus. Next base: position 90,409,150 of record NC_050444.1, read on the forward strand.
CTATGTCATAACCAAACTGTTAATTCAGACCTATCTACCCCCACACTCCCATCTTGGAACAGGAAGCACACCCTGTATACTGGCTTAGACCCCTCTGTCAACTAGAATGCATTCCACCCAGGCCACTTCCTACCTTTATACCCCCCTCCCCCAACATTTTCTCTTCTTCCCCACACTGCTTCATCCACAAGGAAATTTAAGCTAACAAAGGAAGTCTAATATGAAGATCTCACTGGAGGAATGCCAACAATATGAAAGATCAAGCAATATCTTCTCTTCAAAAACTACCAGTCCTGTAGACATGTTTTCCAACGAGAATTACCTAGATGAACTCCAGGGCACAGAAATTAAAAGAACAATCATAAACTTCCTCAAAGAATTCAAGGAATTAAAAGAAGACACAAAGAAAATGCTCAATGAAATGATGGAGAAAGAGCTTAAGGAGAATAAAAGCCTGCATGATCCCCAAGAAAACACAAACATAAGGCTGATGGAAGTGACAAAGACAAACTAAAATTTCAAAATAGACTTTAACAAAGATATAGAACCTTTGAAATGGACACAGGCTGAGATGAAGATGGAATTGAAAAACTCAATAGTCCAACTGGAAAACTCAAACAAAAGCTTTACAAGTATTATAAAGCAGGTAGGTGACATAATGTCATTTCTTGAAGATAAAATTAAAATCTAGGCCAATTAACAAAGGAACAGGAAAAATTAAACACACACACACACACACACACACACAGGAAAGGAAAACACAGGAAGTGTAGGCCACTATGAAAAAACCCAAAAATTTAAATTATGGCATTAGATGAAGGAAAAGAATCCCAAGTCAACAGCATAGACAAGACTGTCAACAAGATTATAGAAGAAAATATCTCCAAACAAAGGAGAAACCCATTCATACAAATACAAGAAGTACACAGAACACCAAATAGATAAGACCACAAAAGAAAATCCCCATGGCATTTCATAATTGTCATAAACACAACAAAAAATGCATCAAAAGCTATAAGGAAAGTGGGATGCTCCTCTGTTTTGTTTTGTTTTCAGTAAAACTCTATCAATTGGTGAGAGTTGACTATTGAAGAAACAATCCCAATAAAAGTAGCTGACTACTCTACTCTCACCAATTGATAGAGTTTGACCAAAAACAAAACAGAGAAGCATCTTCATTAAATGACATTATAAAACAACATCTAAAGAACATTTCCCATTCTACCCATCCATAACAAAATACACTAACTGCGGTATAAAAAAATTCATCTAAAATAAATCCTGTAATTGGATATAAATCTTAAAATACAGGAAGATTGAAATAATTTCTTTATCTCTTCACAATGAAATTAATCTCAAATTCAATAGCAAGAAAATAATGTAATCATATATAAACTCATGGAGATTGAGTACATAATATGATGAATCAATTATTAAAAAGTTATGTTAGAAATTAAAAATTATTATAATGAATGAACAGGAAGATATAGAATAATGAAATCTATGTTGTATAATGAAACAGCACTATGAGGGGAATTCAGAGCTACATTAAAAAGGAGACAGAGAGAGAGAGAAACAGACTTCATTATTTGCCCTAGGCCCTCAGAAAAACAAGAAAAAAAAATCACTGAAATAATTCATTTGGGGGAGCATTGGCATGAAAGAAAGCAAGAACAAGCCACACCCCAAATCAGTAGATGGAAAGAAATTACCAAGACAGGAATACAAATTAATAAAATATAAATTTTTAAAAATTCAAAGAACTATCTAACAGCAAGACTGATAAACTCAGGCAAATTAACTAAATGAAATAACAAGAAGAGCCAAATTAACAAAATTGGAGTAAAAAATATAGACATTACAACAGAAACAAATGAAATTTAGAATGTCACTTGAAGTATTTTAAAACTTATATTCTACCAAACTAGAAAATCTAAAAGAAATTGATGAATTTCTATATTCATATTAACTATAAACAGACCTATAAGAAGCAATGAGGCTGAAGTAATAAACAAAGCATTCAAGATACAGATATGTTTCCTTCTGAATTCTGTCTTTGACAAAAAACTAGCAGCAAATACTTTTCAAACCATTCAATAAAATAGAAAGGGAAAGAATGCCAGCCACCAAACTCTTAACAAAAAAGCAATATTAACCTGATACCAAAAGAGGATAAAATTGACTTAAGGCTCTGAATCTTTAGATGAGAGTCTGTAAACTGAATATCTCCAGATACCAGAACAGAAAGAAGGGACCATGGGAAAAGGAGTTCTAGAGAAGGAAGTAGGAGGATGTAAGCGCTACAAAAGTAGGCACAAGAAACATTGTGCATGCCCTTAACTGAGCAGGGTAGAGAGAGGGCAATGAGGAGGCACAGAGAGGGAACAGTAGGAAGGATAAGCCACATTGGAGATGTTTGAAAGCTATTTTATGTTTACCTAAATTTATATATACGTAAGATATATATGTGCACACATATGTAAAATGAAGTTATGCAAGTTGGGCTAACAATGCTCTTGGTAAGAGCTATATGCTTTCCCTGGAATTAGGCATGATAAACCTCCTTTTGAGTTGTTAGTCAGGTGAGTCTCAGAAACTCCTCCAAATAATATAGATCATTATAGTGTCCCTTCATTACCTTCCAGAATTTGAAGATAAGTCCTTATTGCTGAAGATACCACACAGTTCAAACACAGAGCATAGAGAAATACAGCCAAATCTAACCAGAAACCTAGTTTTTAAGAACTGCCTCTCATAGTATTTATATGAACTATGTTAGTTTTCAGGGAAGAAAAGCAACCAATAGTCTTGCTCAGGTGTGATGTCCATGAAATACAACAATGATAAGCTCAGCAAGTTATCTCCAAAGTTGCAATAGTGTCCCTTATATCTTGAAGATAACCAACAGTCATATACTAAGACTTAGGACCCACTCTGTGGGGTGAATTTATGCCTTGCATTATACTCCTAGTGAAAAACATCTGGTGAGGCTGTGAAACCTAGAACAGAACATGCTAAGAAACTACTTTCATAAATCAATGTAATTCTCACTACTTTCTAAATACTTATCTTTATACATACCCACAGATAAGTCTAGTGTTCATCCATCATTAAATCAATTTCTCTTTGCAACAGAAATCCACAACTCATCAAAATGCATAGAATAACATTATGGGATGACAGCCACAATAGTTACATCTACAACACAATCCCTGTAACTAAGGTGCAGGGAGCATCAAGGAAGAGGAGTATAAGATTGTAGAAGTCAGAGGACCAGGATGTTTGCTACGAGCTTAGGTGTGTTAATTGGATCTGTAGTAAATAAAGAAACATGTCTCTGGGTAGATCTGTGAGCATATTTCCTAGAAAGATCCACAGAGGGGGAAGACCCTCCTCCAGAGAGAGTAGTACCTTCTGGTGGACAAAAAGGCTGTTTCCACTGCTACCCTTCACTGACACTGGAAACCAGCCTTTTTGGCCTTCTGCTTAGGCTGTAGAGTGACTCAGGAATTCCCCAGGCCTTTAATGCCAGATTGAGATGCTGAGATATTCAGTATCAGAGAATGAGCAGTGACTGGATCTTGACCTCCAGCATTTAGGTAGACACTGTTGGAACACCAATGCTTTATTGTGTAAGAAAATCTAATAAATCCTCCTTTTTAATATACGTTCATTCTTTTGATTCTGTGCTCCTATGGAATCCTTACTAATAAAAATAATATTAATAAAAATAAAACATATTCTTTAAAGTGTTATGTATGATAGCATATTTTGAGTTTATTTTCTAATTGATCCATAAGTAAATTTGATGGAGCTTATTAGCTTGAATTTCTAATATAGTGACTATCAAGTCATATAACCCATTAATCAAAGTATCACAAGATCTAAATAAGTGGAATTACTAATTCAAATATAAACTTTGAGCTAAATACTGCTAAAAACTATCATCTCTTCTCACATAAGCCCAGTTATTTAAGTTATTCTTGAAATAATAATTGCAGCACATTCTAAACATTTTGGTTAGTACCAGAACTGGCTCTTCAATTAACTTACTGGGTCATCTCATTCATGTCAATGTGTATGCTTCTGTTGAAGATAACTGTTAACAATGGCATTAGCTCATGAAATGTTACCAAGTAGAAGCATGTTCTACGTTCTAAGATTCAATAAGTAGTCACATCCTTCTCATGGCAAATTTATGGTGAAATACTCATACTTGCTAGATTTATGTGAACATGACAACAGCAAGAGTCATTTGGGAAGAATCTCAATTTAGAAAAATGCCCCCACTGATACATTTTCCTGTTTGGTGATTGATGTGGGAGAGTCCAGGTCATGGTGGGTTGTGCTACCCCTAGGTTGGTGGTCCTGAGTGCTATAACAAATCAGGTTGATCAAGCCATGAGGAACAATCAGTAAACAACATTCTTCCCTGTCATCAACTAGAACCAAAGCTGCTGAGCTCTCCTGTGAGGGCTTTTCTTAATCATATTATCCAAAGAATGAAGATCCACTGAACTTTGGGCCACACTTTTGGGTGGCACCCCCAATAAAATAAAAAGGAAGAAGGAAACTTTGCTTTTTGCTTGCTTGCTCTCACTTTCACTGGCGAGATAATCTATGCTGTTGCTGAGGCATTCCTTTCCTGGTATTAGAACCAACGCCTTCAGGATTCCACTGCAGATTAAAGATCAACAGCTCTCCAGGAATCCTTCCAGACTCCAGATATAGATTGGGACTGCTGAGACATCCAGACTCACATACTCAACAACCACTGAGTCTTAGCCTTTCACTCATGAGACAACCATTGTTAGACCACTCCAACTAAGAGTTGTAAGCAAATCCCCTTTAACACACACACACACACACACACACACACACACACACACACACACACCCCTATGTATTCATTTTATCAATTCTGTTCCTCTAAAGAAACTTGACTAATATAGTCACCATAGGGAATCTCAATGTCAGTTGAAGATACCTCAAGATCAAGTTCTCAGCACAAAGGAAATTTATTTGTTCCAGAGGGATAGAGGGCAGGGATAGTGGACAAAGATGAGAAATAGAGGAAGAGGGAGAAAGAGAAGGGAACAAAGGAAAGGGAGCAGGAATATTTGTTCTTGATTAGGGGAGGGGAGACAAAGGACTGCCTCTAGATAAAGAGGAGACAGATGATGTGGTGTAGCAGAATCTTCAAAGTTCTTAATAAAATCAAACCTGAGGCCAGTTATTGGGGTGAATGCTGGAAGATCAGAGAAGCAGAACAAGCCACAGCTTCCTCACCTTGACAGTTTCTCAGCTGGTCCTGTTTCCTCAGACTGGAAGCCTCTGTGTCCTCATCTGAATGGGTCTCAGCTGAACTGCTGCTAAAAGCCTAAGAGCTTAACCAGGCCCAAAGCTTCTAGTTTCTGGTCTTCATGCCTTATACATCTTTCTGCTTTCTGCCATCACTCTCTGGGATTAAAGGCTCACTTTTTGGGATTAAAGGCTTGTGTCAATGTGGCCTTGAACTCACAGAGATCCAGAGGGATTTCTGCCTCTGGAATGCTAGGATTAAAGGTGTCAGTGTCACCATTTTCTAGCCTCTCTATCTAGTGGCTGTTTTGTTCTTTGACCCCAGATAAGTTTATTAGGGTGCACAATATTTTGGGGAACACAATACCACCATAATGTGGCACATAGGAAAATTGCAGTTCTTAAAGGTAAAATGGAAACCACCAGTTAGGATGATGTGGTGGTTTTAAAGAAAATGTCCCCCAAAGGGAGTGGAACTCTTAGGACATGTGGCTTTTTTGGAATAGGTGTAGCATTGTTGGAGGAAGTGTCTCACTGTGGAGTTGGGCTTTGAGGCCTTCTTTGCTTAATCCATGCTCAGTGTGGTAGACAGTCCACCCTGTTGCCTGAGGATCAAGATGTAGAACTCTCAGGTCCTTTTCCCACACCTAACCTCATGCTGCCATGTCCCACCATGGTGATTATGGACTAAGTCTCTGGAGCTGTAAGCCATTCCAGTTAAATGTTTTTCTTTTTAAGAGTTGCAGTGGTCATGGAGTCTCTTCACAAAAATAGAAATCCTATCTTAGACAAATGGTTGTTTACTTTTAATTAGTCATGTTAATTAGGTAAGCCAAAAGAGGCTTTTGATTGCTGAACTTCAATACCTCAATAGCTGGACCTTGGTAGTCAGGCTTAGGAGGAAGAATTGGCCAAATAAGGGAATAGAGCATAGACACTAAGTTTAGGAATGCTATCTAATGGGTTTTAGCAAGGCAGAGGGAATCATAGGGAAGGGCAAGGTCTGTCAGAGTCATGCCCACCACACCCAAGCTGGTCACCAATTGAGTATGTGCCACTAGAGAATTTAAACCAATGCAATGTGAGTTCTTTATATTGCCTCTTAATTCTCTTTTACTCTCTATAAAAAGACAGCTTGCTAATCACTGCATACTCCATGCCTGCATTCTGGTTTCCAGGTTTAACTTTTTCTCAGTGTAAATCAGTGGTTCTCAATCTTTGTAATGCTGTGACACTTTAGTATGGTTAGTTCCTCATGTTGTGGTGATCACCAACCATAAAATTGCTTTTGTTGCTACTTCATAACTAATTTTGCTACTGTTATTAGTCATAATGTAATATTTTTTGAGATACAGGATTGACAAGGGTGTCATGACCCACAGCTTGAGAACTGCTTCTGTAGAGCCTGTCTCATCGGTTTCTTATTTTTCATCTGTACTGTAAGCCCTTTGTTATATCTGTTCTTATGCATGGGACAATACAGATAGGAAAGAATTAGAATCCAGTTCTTCCATGTGTAAAGGATTAGCACAGGTGACACAAAACACCTTTGAAAGTTTAGTTTTAGGCTAAAAAGATAAGACAACCACAGAAGTGAAGCAAAGGATTTGGTATCAACTTTATTTATGTATTATACGTTGAATACATACAGATTATATATAATCCATAATGTAGATTTGCTTCCTGTTAGTAATGTCCATGTTAAATTTCCCAATGTGTCAGATTTCAAATGGGTCAAATAGATATGTGAACTAAACACCACCCAAAGGTTATCACTATGAATTCTCACATAAATGGAACCAAATGAATTTCATTTCAAAAATGTTCAGAGCATTACAAATTATACAATTGGGAAAATATTATTACTTCTACCACTTCATAGAATGAGAAGATGAAAATTGTTCAGATAAATTAAGAAAAATATTCATTCACAAATCTATAAAAAATCTGAATGTTATCTGAAAAAAATTCTAAAAGAAAATAACAAAGAGAAAAACAGATCATATGAAGTCCAGCTCAGCACATTCCAGTAATTTTTAAACACCTAGAACTAGAATGATATCCATTCTCCAGGCGTGGCTTACAAGACCATGAATATCTTCTCTCATATCACTCTTACATCTAATCTGCACTACAGCCAGTCAGATATTATATCTATTCATTCAGTATTTTATGTGTCATTCAGGGCATTTCAAAGTCTCCTGGTGCTTTTTGTAAATCTTCAGATAAAAATAAATTCCTTGAATGATATTTCTCTAACAATCTAATAGAATTAGTACTGCCAGCCCTCTCCTTCTATTTTAATACCTCAGTTCATTATGAATTGTGTGTGTGTGTGTGTGTGTGTGTGTGTGTGTGTGTGTGTGTGTAAATACACACATGTTAGCTGAAAAGTACCTTTATTGCTTACTTGCTTATTTTCTGGTGTGTTTTCTAAATTATACACTGAAAACAGAAAAGCTCTATGCTATATTCCCAATTCTTTCTGACACTGAGAAAACATTTAATACATGGCTTTGAAGGAATGGTGGTTTTGAATGAATTCATAAGTAAAGAACTCTCAAAATATGCTGTTAATATAAAGTCTTGGGATGATATTGTGAAGCCACTTCAGAAAATTATTTTTCAGTCCATTGAGCATATTTACCTTTTCTGTCATTGCATAAAGGAAGCAAGTTTAATACAGATGAATTTCCCTGAATGATTAGCTAGAAAGATGAGATACACAGAAGGAACATCTAATAGATAATCTGACTTTATTCTATTGAGGGTTTCATAATGTAGTACTGTACTGAGTGTGTTTTATTCAGCCTCTCTCTAGGTGCATATAAACATGTATCAGTAAATAAACTCTGATTAGAGCTACCTTAATCTATCTCATAGAAGTTATTTATTATGACAATTAAAAATAATTATGATCACAATATTATTCAGAAATGGATATCTGGGTCTGAGGAGATAGCTTAGCAGTTCAGAACACTGTCTGCACTTTCAGAGGAATGAGTTCAGTTTCTTGTAGCTAGAAGTTTTTCTGTGTTCTGCACTGGCCCATGGTCACACATCCTTGCTAGCATGTGCTGCCATTTGTTTTTCATCTTGACTACTTTAATTGGCATAAGAAGAAATCTTAGTGGTTTTATTTTGTGTTTCTCTGATGGCAAAGAATGTTGAACATTTAAAAAGCATTACTAGCCATTTCTGTTTCATTTCTTGAGAATTTTCTGTTCAGTTCTATACTTTGTTGTTTAAATTGTGTTATTGGTTTTCTGGACATTTGGTTATTTTAGTTCTTTTTACATTATACATATTATTAACCCTTTCTCAGATGTATAATTGGAATAGATTTTTTTTCCCATTGTTGGTTGCCATTTTACCTCCAATGATGGTGTCTCTTGGGTTGAAGAGCTTTAACTTCATGTGCAATTTATTATTATTAATAATAATATTGTTATCTCATTTATTTATTGTTGGCCTTAATATTAGTTCTGTCTATGTCCTGTTCACAAAGTCCTTTCCTGTTCCAGTGAGCTCCAGCCCATTCTAAACTTTTTCTTATATCAGATTCAGAATACCTTGTATTTTCATGAGGTCTTTGACCCATATGTAGTTGAATTTTGTGCAGGGTGATAGGGATCTATTTTTCATTCTTCTACATTTAGCTATTCAGTTTGACTAACACCGTTTATCAAAGACACTGTCATTTCTTCATTGCTTTTGGCTTCTTTGTAAATAATCAGGTGTCTACTATTTCCCTAAACCAACATAATCCCTAACAATAATCTGTTAACATTTGTTCTTACAGCAACAGTTAACTGTAGTCTTCACTTCTCATCAAGAAACTCCTCTTTAAAATAGAAACCACTTCAGAAAACGACAACTAATCAAAATACAGAGTTGTGTAGTCCTGTCCAAGTGGATACATCCACAAACCACTCCTGCATGAAAAGCTCATAAAAAAAAAAAGATTGTAAGACTCTGAAGATCAGGGAGTTTGTTGTGGGATTGTTTCTCAGCATATCAGAAGCTACAGCTATAAAATCTCACCAATGTGGCTGCTCCAATATGGGCAGAGTAAGGGAGTCAACAAAGCCTTGTACATTCAGTTGAGGCAGTACCAAGCCCCTTACCCCACATCAAGGCTGAACAAGGCATCCAACCATAGGTAATGCTCAAAAAAACAAGCTCATGCACCAGGGATAGATCCTGATCCCATTGCAAAGGGCCCCTCAAACAGACCAAGCAATCCAACTGTCTACCACATGCAGAGAGCCTAGTTCAGTCCCATGTAGGCTACATAGCTGTTGGTCTAGAGTTCATAAGTTCCCATGAGCTTGGTTTTGTTGTCCCTGTAGATTTCCCCATCATGACCTTGACCCCCTTGCTTATATAATCCCTCTTCTCTCTCTCTTTAATTGGACTACCCAGACTTTGGCCTGGTGCTTGGATATGGTTCTCTGCATCTGCTTCCATCAATTACTTGATAAAGGTTCTATGATGACAATTAGGGTATTCACCAATATGATTACATTTAGATATCTTTTCCACTATTGCTAGTTCTCCAGGATAGCTAAATCAATCCTGTAAAATATAGCAACTTCTGGAGGCATCACCATCCCTGACTTCAAGCTCTACTATAGAACTATAGTAATAAAAATAGGTTGGTATTGGCATAAAATCTGACATGTGGACCAATGGACTTGAACTGAAGATCCCAACATTAATCCACACACCTGTGAACATCTGATTTTTGACAAAGAAGCTGAAACTGTAAAATGGAAAAAAGAAAGCATCTTCAGCAAATGGTGCTTGCATAAATGGATATCAACATGTAAAATATTGCAATAGATAGATAGCTATTGCTATGCACAAAACTCAAGTCTAAGGGGATCAAAGATTTCAACATAAATCCAGTTACAGTGAATCTGATAGAAGAGAAAGCAGCCTTGAACACATTGGCATAAGAGACCACTTCCTAAATATAACACCAGTAGCACAGACATTAAGAGCAACAATCAATAAATGGGACCTCCTGAAACTGAGAACCTTCTGTAAGGCAAAGGACAAGGTAAATAAGACAAATCAATAGCCTACAGAATGGGAAAAGATCTTCACCAACCCCACATCTGACAGAGGGCTGATCTCCAAAATATATAAACAACTCAAGAAACTAGACATCAAAATACCAAATAATCCAATTAAAAATGGGCTATAGAGCTAAACAGAGAATTCTTAACAGAAGTAGTTCAAATGGCTGAGTGACATTTAAGGAATTGCTCAACATCCTTAGTCATCAGGGAAATGCAAATCAAAATGACTCTGAGATACCATCTTATACTTGTCACAATGGCTAAGATCAAAAACACTGAGGACAGCTTATGTGGGAGAGGATGTGAAGTCAGGTGAACACTCCTTCACTGCTGGTGTGAGTGAAACTTGCACAGCTACTTTTGAAATTAGTATGGTGACTTCTCAGAAAATTGGGAATCCATCTACCTCAAGACCTAATGATACCATTCTTGGGCATATACCCAAGGAATGCTCAATCATATCACAAAGACACTGAGGAATGGATAAAGAAAATGTGGTACATTTACACAATGGAGTCTATTTTTTTCTTATATTAAAATAGCTACACTGTTTGCTTCTTGATTCTATTAACATGTAACACATTTTCCCATCCTTTTACTCTGAGGTGATGACTATCCTTTATGTCAAGGTGTGTTTCTTGACTTTGGCAGAAGGATAGATTGTGTATTGAAATATAATCTGTTAGTCAGTCTCTCTTTGTTGGGTGAACTGAGACCATTAATATTAATAGTATTTATTGAGCAATGTTTATTAATTCCTGTTATTTTGTTGTGATTGTGCATTTCCCTACCCCCTTCTTTTGATGAACTGTTGTAGGATTATTTATTCTTTGTGTCCTCTTGGTTGTAGTTAATCTTTTTATTCATTTTACATACCAACCACAGATGCCCCTCTCTTCTCTCCTCCTGCCCCTCCAGCCTCCTGTGTAACCCATCCCCCATTTCTTCCTCCAACAAGGTAAGGCCTCCCATGGGGAGTCAACAGAGTCTGGTTTTCCCTTAGTTCCCTTGGTATAGCTAAATGGTTGGATATAAATTGCATAAATTGTTTTATCAAGAAATATTTTTCTTTCTCCTTCGGTTATGACAGATGGCTTTGCTGTAGTAGTCTTTTGTGGCTTTTTTTCTCTATTAGGACTTATCAAATATCCATTCAGTCCCTTCTGGCTTGCAGAGTCTCCACTGAAAATTCAAATGTTATTCTAATTGTGAGTTAGTCCTTTTGACTTGAAGCTTTTAATATCCTTTCATTCTTCTGCAATTTAGTGTTTTGATTATTATGTATCATAAGGAATTTCTTTTCTGGTCCTGTTTATTTGGTGTCCTGTATGCTTGCTGTACCTTGATAGATATGCTCTACTTTATGTTGGGATTTTTTTTTTTTAAATATGGCCCTTCCTTTATTGAGTTCCCTATGAGCCAAGCATCACTTTAGGTGCTAAATATATAAAGCTAAAAAACTTAGAAATTAAAAAAGCTAAGATTGACTTCCCAACATAATGCTGCTATCCAGTGAATCCCAGACTCTATGTATGTCAATATTTAACATCTCATGTTTTTCTTCTCTTAGGTTGATTTCCTTTTTGTTTCTATTACTCAAACAGGGGCAGACAAAAACAAAATCAACTCAACTGCTATTTTCGTTTGGTTTCCTTGAATTATTAGTGTGGATGAACAGTTGTTTGTTTACTTTGAGAAAAGATCTCCCCTAGCACAGGCTCTCTTCCTACTCTTTATGTAGCTGGAATGACCCCGAATTTCTTAATCCTCCTGTTCTATCTCCCAATTGCCAGGATTACAGATATAAGCTGCCACTCTAGGCTCTCACTCATTTGTTGACTACTTGTATGCCTTTTCCAACTTGTCATTTCATCCTTTTGCCTGCTTTGCTGTTGGGATAATTGATGGTCTAATTAAAAAAATATTTCTCCACTTCATCTAGGTTTTTCTTCTTCTGTCCAACAGGCAGATATTTCACTTCTTTTGGTAAAACTTGAGGTCTTGCATTCTCTGTTAATGATATTTTTATTTTATGCATACAATATTTCATTTTTTGTTAATTACTATTGACAAACATAATATTAAATGTTGATGACTTAAAGATAAACATTCACAGTTTATATAATGATGAGTTATGGAAATATATATAAAATTATTTAAATCTTTCTGAGCTACACATGAAAAAGCATTGTACCAGAGCCACAGACACAAAATTCTAGAAGAAAGGTAAAGAGAAAGTAATCCTACTTGAACAAAGAATTTCCCACTGTTCTGTTAGAGGGGGTTAGCACTGTTGATGAACTGGCAGGAGCTTGAATTTGCGACATTGGGCAGGCGATGACACTTTCATTGAAAGTGAAATCTAGGGCTATGCAAATAGAGAATTGAGCAAGATCATGAGGGCAGCTGTGGTCAGCCTGGCACAAAGCCTAACATGCTGGAAAAGAGATTTATATTGTGTCCTATAAGCCACAGGGAGCCATCAATGGGCTGTTTTCTGTTGAAATATGTATTTAGTTCTGCTTGTTAGAAGGCAGAAGTAGAAATGAGACAGGGAGCAGAAGTAATGTTCCACAAAATGCAAGTTGATTTCTTCCACTCAGGCAATGGCAGTAGTTATAGAAAGTAGGTGCTTGGCACTGAGAAGTATTTAGAAGATGGAATGGATCTACTTAGAGACTGAATTCAGAGGTAAGGATAACTCATAGCAAATTAAGTCCTCTTAGATAAAAGATCATTCACTTTGAAGTAATTTAAAAATATTTTTAAAGGCAATTACCTGCATTATTTTCTTTTTGAAAATATAAAATTCTGAATGTGGGACCTCTGCTTTGTTGCCATTTTCCCCTGTGAATCTTCTATGTCAAATCTATTACTGTAGTTAAATACATTGCTATGCAGCTTCATCACAGGAGCTTCCTGCTGAACAGTTCACGCCACTGGTAATTACCAGTACATGTATTACTTTCAGAGCATCCTTCTTGACATTTCCATGGACAGTGCAATCAACTAGTAATTTCAGGATATTCTTAAGTGGTTTCTCAGTTCCAATTGGTTCCTTGGATTGACAAAAAGAAAACTGCTTTAAAAGTATTCACATTGTAAAGTTGAGTTTAATTTTGGGATGTCTTTTATCATTTAATGCATAATGACACTCAATTTTCCTGAAGCATTTTTTTTTTGTCATCACATTCCAGCCACTATCTGTCACAGATGCTACATCAGCAATTCAACATCACTAATTTCTTGGTGGTCCAAATATAAAGCCCTCTGATTTAAAGTGCACATTGCTATAATGAAAATATCAAATTGTCCATAGTACGTGTACAGATTTTCTCTTTGTGTTTATGCATATGCACCTAATTTATAGAGAACAAAAAATGGCTTAAAAAGTAAGTTAACACTCACAGTCAAATATATTAAATTTAGTGAAACCAGTCAGATGACACCCTCCATTTTTTTGCCACTTTATTTTCGAAATGAATATAGGTGAGGCAAAATTTTAGTTGAGTTTTTTTGTTTTTGTTTTTGTTTTTGTTTTTCAAGACAGGGCTTCTCTGTGTAGCTTTGCACCTTTCCTGAGTCTCGCTCTGAGATCAGGCTGGCCTCGAACTCACAAAGATCTGCCTGCCTCTGCCTCCTGAGTGCTGGGATTAAAGGTGTGTGCCACCATCACCCAGCCTTAGTGACCACTTTCAAAGGAAACCTGTCATTGCTGTTGGTCAGGTTTCAAAACATTTCTCCAATTTGGTTAAACAGTAGCTGAAATCAGTGATCAACATTGAAAATTTATTTATTTTTTCTAAATTTCTGCTTCTGGTCTGCTGTGGTAGACTTTTAGTATTGGTTGGCTTAAGGATGTTAATCTACCACTAGACATCATTCTATTCACTACTGTGGTGGTTTGAAAGAAAATGGCCCCCAAAGGGAGTGGCACTATTAGGAGGTGCAGCCTTGTTGGAGGAAGTGGTCACTGAGGGAGTGAGTGAGCTTTGATTTCTCCTTTGCTCAAGCTTCCTTCAGTATGACAGTCAGTCGACTGCCTGATGCCTGTAAGATGTAGCATTGTCAGCTATTCCTCCAGTACCACATCTGCCTCCATGCCTCCATGCTCCATTCCATTATGATAATGGACTGAACCTCTGAAATTGTAAGTAAGCCACTCCAATTAAATGTTTCCTTTGTAAGAGTTGTGTGGTCATGGTGTCTCTGCACAGCAATAAAAACCCTAACTAAGACAACTACTCATCATTCTTTGGTTACATCTAGCAATGGTAAATCTCAGGCTAAAGGAAGATACACAACACAGACTCCCAACACCACCCCACCTCTGCACATCTGCCACATGCCTTCTGCTCTATAACTATTCTGACTTTAAGCAAATGGTCAGTTCTGATCTTTACATACTCCCTCTGCAGATCCCCCCACCCCAATCCCTCCCAGTAAAATTTTGTACTATCTTAAGGATCTTTCAACAACCTCACCAGAGTAACATCTTAGTCCCCTGGCTCACAGACCACCAAGGTGCACAGGATCCTGGCCCTCCTCACTAATTGGTCTGTTCCTGCTTTTCCTTTGCCCTGGTGCCTCTGGGAGGGAAAGAATGAAAGTCATGGTCTGTGGGTTTCTCCTGACCTTATCTGAACCCCATACTTCGTTACTGTGTTTGGAATTGAATTCCTGTTGGTGCAGAAACAGTGTGTGTCAGGGGAAGCACTCCCCAGCAGTTTCCACTGACCTTACTGAACCACTTGCTGGGTCCAGACAGTGAACCCTAAGCAGCAACTGCCTGATTTCCCACAGAGATCACACCTGACCTGGGAAGTTTACAGCTGTTGTCTCTTATTAAAATAGGACTTCTGTGAAGTACTGACTGTCTGATGGAAAATGTTTCTAATTGGCCACCTAACCTGGAGTACTCGTTCTCATGTTGTTTCATGTGTTAACTGTATTGATTGATATCTGCACATCAAATGAAATATTGTCTTTTCAAATGTGGGTAGGAATTTTCCCCTGTAGTGAGAGACATTGTCTTGCTGGTGGGTGCCAGAGTGTCACTTGAGGGTGGCTTTGATTCTGTTTGGGGTCAATTATATAGTCTCTGTATAGATTCTTCATCTGTAAGCCTCATCATTAATCTAGGTTGCAGGTATTTGAGACTGTGGGGACACACGCTGATGTTGCAGGCACAAGAGTTTCAAACAGAGAAGAAGTGAGTTAAAATTTATCTTTAAATTGTAAGACATTATTTTTCAGACTTCATAGCATACTCTACAGAGTGCCTACTTAAATATGGAATATTTCTGCTTGTTGGGATTTTATCTCTTGCAATTTTCGTTATGAAAGGAAAGTTAACACAAAGATCTTTAACAGACATATACCAACATTTAATATGCATTTCAGCCTCACCTAAAACCTTAAATTTAACACTTGTATATTAAGAAAATTTCTGAAAAGAATACTTATAGCAATTAATCCAACAAAAGGATACAACAAACAGTATCTATAGGTGTTTTGGTTAACATGAAGCATTTTGGGTCCTATTAAGGTTATATGTGATATGACTATCTAAAAGCATAAATTAAACAAATTATTACTTCTTCCAAAAGAAAGGAATTATATAGAAATCTATGTATCTATGTTTGAGAACATCTATGTTTTGGAAATAAATTATTATCAATACTGTGTATTGAATATTAAATTTTACTGGTTAATGAAAATCAGTCTCATGACTCCCATGAATGTTGTTTTATTTAAACAGGTAGTAGCTTAAAGTTTTATAAAGCATATAATAAACAAAAGATAGTATTTTATAGGTTTTAAGGGGTGAAGAGTATCTAAGTTTATCAGGCAGTATGTATTTATCAGCATATTAATAGTTACTCAGGCTCTCACCTTCACACATGTACACATATGCCTTGTAATTAGGCTTGCCAAAATACAAAATAAATGAAAATAAAATAGTGATTTCAATGTGCAAATAATGAAGTGGCCACATGTTTTCCTGCTGAGGGGGAATTCTAGGAGCAAACTGAATTTTGTTCCATGCTATATTAATACAGAATGACATACAAGCAACTTCTGGAAACAAATATTGACATTCATGATGTAATTACGTTAACACTCTAAAGAGTTTTTCAAAGAATCTTCAAACATTTTGATTATGTGTATGTGCGCCTATGTGTGGGTATGTATATATGAATGAAGGTGACCAAAGAAGCCAGAGGAGGGCATGGAATCCCATAAGTGGAAGTTACAGGTGATTGTCATTTGCCCAACATGAGTGCTAGGGACCTAACTTGGATCCTCAGCAACAGAACCAAACACTGAATCATTTCTCTAGTCAAGGTAAAACAGTATTATCTCTATTTTGGCAGGGAATAATGTTAATTTGGAAACTCCTGAAGGTTGCCTTTTATTTTTTGACTTTTTGCTTTGTTGCATTCTTTTTTAAAATTTTATTTTATAATTTAATTTAATTTTACATAACAGCTATGGGTTCCCCTGTCCTCTCCCCTCCTGTCCCCACCCCCGCTTCCCTCCCAAGTCGACCCCCCATTCCTATCTCCTCCAGGGCAAAGACTCCCCTGGGGATTCAGCTCAACCTGGTAGATTCAGTCCAGGCAGATCCTGTCCCCTCCTCTCAGGTTGAATAAAGTGTCCCTGCATAAGCCCCAGGTTCCAAACAGCCAGCTCATGCACTAAGGACAGGTCCACATCCCACTTCCTGGGTGTCTCCCAAACAGTTCAAGCTATTAAATTGTCTCACTTATCCAAAGGGCCTGATCAAGCTGGGGGCTCTTCAGCTATTGGTTCATAATTCATGTGTTTCCACTAGTTTAGCTATTTGTCCTTGTGCTTTTTCCAATCTTGGTATCAACAATTCTTGCTTATACAATCCCTCCTCTTTCTCACCAATTGGACTCCTGGAGCTCCACCTGCGGCCTGGCTGTGGGTCTTTGCATTTGCTTCCCTCAGTCATTGGATGAGATTTCTAGCATGACAGTTAGGGTGTTTGGCCATCTGATCACCAGACAAGGTCAGTTTGGGCTTTCTCTTGACCATTGCCAGCAGTCTACAGTGGAGGTATCTTTGTGGATTTCTGGGTACCTCTCTAGCACTTTGCTTCTTCCTGTTCTCATATGGCCTTCATTTATCATGATCCTTGTTCTCCCTCTCTGTTCTTGATCCAGATGGAATCTCCCACTCCCCTATCCTCTCTTTCCCTCAACCCTTGCCCTTCATTACCCCCAGTCATATCCAGGTTGTTCATGTAGATCTCATCCATTTCTCTGTCATTGGGTGATCCCTATGTCTTTCTTAGGGTCTCATTTACTAGGTCGCCTCTCTGGAGTTGTGAGTAGCAGTTTAGTCATCTTTGTTTTACATCACTAGATGTCTTCCTATGAGTGAGTTCATACCATGTTTGTCTTTCTGAGTCTGGGTTACCTTACTCAGGATGATTTTTTCTAGATCCATCCATTTACCTGCAAACCTCATGATGTCATGTTTTTCTCTGCTGAATAGTTCTCCATTGTGTATATGCACCATATTTTCTTTATCCATTCTTCAGTTGAAGGGCATCTAGGTTGTTTCCAGGTTCTTGCTGGAACAAACAATGCTGATATGAACATAGCTGAGCAAATGCCCTTGTGGTATGATTGAGCATTCCTTGGGTATGTGCACAAGAGTGGTATAGCTGTGTCTTGGGGGAGATGGATTCCCAATTTCCTAAGAAAGTGCCATATTGATTTCAAAGTGGCTATACAAGCTTGCATTCTCACCAGCAGTGGAGGAGAGTTTCCCTTGCTCCACATCCTCTCCAGCATAAGCTGTCTTCTGTGTTGTTGATCTTAGCCATTCTGACAGGTGTAAGGTGGTATCTCAGAATCATTTTGATTTGCATTTCCTGGATAATTAGGGATGTTGAGCAATTCCTTATTGTCTTTCAGCCATTTGAGCTTCCTCTGTTGAGAATTCTCTGTTTACGTCTAGAGCTTATTTGTTAATTGGACTGTTGGGCATTTTGGTGTCTAATTTCTGGAGTTCTTTATATATTTTGGATATCAGCCCTCTGTCAGATGTGCTGTTAGTGAAGACATTTTCCCATTCTGTAGGCTGTTGCTTTGTCTTGTTGACCATGTGAATCTTCAATGCAATTCCATTGGTCTACATGTTGGTTTTTATGCCAGTACCAAGCTGTTTTTATTACGGTAGTTCTTAAAAGAGCTTGAGGTCGGGGATCGTGATGCCTCTAGAGGTTGTTTTATTGTACAGGATTCTTCTGGCTATCCTGGGATGGATTTTTTTTTTTTAAACCAAAGAAATTGATTATTATTCTTTCCAGTTCTTTGAAGAATTGTGTTGGTATTTTGATGGGGATTGCATTGAATCTGTAGAATGCTTTTGGTAAGATTTCCAATTTTACTATGTTAATCCTGCCTATCCATGAGCATGGGAGATCTTTCCATTTTTTGATATCTTCTTCAATTTCTTTTTTCAGGGACTTAAAGTTATTGTCATATAGGTCCTTCACTTGCTTAGTTAGAGTTACCCCAAGGTATTTTATATCATTATATCATTTGTGGCTATTATAAATGGTGATGTATCATTGATTTCTTTCTCAGCCTGTTTGTCGATTGTATATAGGAGGGCTACTGATTTTTTTTTGAGTTGATCTTGCATCCTGCTATGTTGTTGAAGGTGTTTATAAGCTGTATCAGTTCCTTGGTTGAATTTTTCGGGTCATTCATGTATACTATCATGTCATCTGCTAATAGGGAAAGCTTGACTTCTTCCTTTCCAATTTGTATCCCCGTAATCTCTTTATGTTGTCCTATATCTCTGGCTAGAACTTCGAGTACTATATTGAATAAGTATGGGGAGAGCAGACAGTCTTGCCTTGTTCCTGATTTTAGTGGAATTACTTTGAGTTTCTCTCCATTTATTTTGATGTTGGCTGTTGGCTTGCTGTAAATTGCCTTTATTATGTTTAGGTATGTTCCCTGTGTTCCAAGATAGCTCCAAGACCTTTATAATGAAGGGGTGTTGGATTTTGTCAAATGCCTTTTCTGCATCTAGTGAGATGATCATGTGTTTTTTTTTTTTTTCCTTTGAGTTTGTTTATATGGTATATTACATTGACGGACTTTCGTATGTTGAACCACCCTTGTATCCCTGTGATGAAGCCTATTGATCATGGTGTATAATTGTTTTGATGTGTTCTTAGAGTCTGTTTGCCAGTATTTTATTGAGTATTTTTACATCATTGTTCCTTTACCCATCCATGAGATTGTAGGATTTCTGTAGTTTTTTTGTTATTGTTGAAATCTAACTTTAAACCATGGTGGTCTGATAGAACACAGGAGGTTATTCCAATTGTTTTGTATCTGTTGAAATTTGCTTTGTGGCCAAGTATGTGGTTGATTTATAGAAGGTTCCATGGGGTGCTGAGAAGAAGGTATATTCTTTTTTGTTAGGATGGAATGTGCTGTAGATAACGATTAAGATCATTTGAGTCATAACTTCAGTTAAATCCTTTATTTCTCTGTTAAGTTTCAATTTGGCAGATCTGTCCAGAGGAGAAAGTGGGGTGTTGAAGTCTCCCACTATTAATGTGTGGTGTTTTATATGTGATTTACGCTTTAATAATGTTTCTTTTACATATGTGGGTGCCCTTGTGTTTGGGGCATAAATATTCAGAATTGAGACTTCATCTTGATGGATCTTTCCTGCAATGTGTATGTAATGTCCTTCATCATCTCTTTTGATTGATTTTAGTTTGAAGTTTATTTTGCTGGATATTAGGATGGCTACACCAGCTTGCTTCTTAAGACCATTTGATTGGAAAGTCTTTTCCCAGCCTTTCATTCTTAGGTACTATCTCTCTTTGAATTTGAGGTATATTTCTTGTATGCAGCAGAAAGTTGGGTCCTGCTTTTGTAACCATTCTGTTAGTCTGTGTCTTTTTATAGGTGAATTAAGTCCAATGATATTAATGCATATTAATGACCAGTGGTTGTTCATTCCTGTTATTTATTTATTTATTTATTTTGGTGGTAGTGTGTTTGTACTTCTCTTCTTTGGGGTTTACTGCTGTGGTGTTATCTGTTGTCTGTGTTTTTGAGGGTGTATCTGACTTCCTTAGGTTGGAATTTTCCTTCTAGTGCTTTCTGTAGGGCTGGGTTTTTGGATTAGTACTGTTTAAATCTTGCTTTGTCTTGGAATGTCTTATTTACTCCACCTATGATAACTGAAAGTTTTGCTGGGTATATTAGTTTAGGCTGACATCTATGGTCTCTTAGTGTCTGCATTACATCTGTCCAGGTCCTTCTGGCTTTCAAAGTCTCCATTGAGAGATACGGTGTTATTCTGATGGGTTTGCCTTTATAAGTCACTTGACCTTTTTCCTTTGCTGCTCTTAATATTCTTTCTTTATTCTGTATGTTTAATTTTTTAATTATTAGGTGGTGAGGGGACTTTTTTGGGGTCTAGTCTATTTGGTGTTCTATAGGCTTCTTGTATCTTCATAGGCATTTCATTCTTTAAGTTGGGAAAGTTTTCTTCTATGATCTTATGAATATATTTTCTGTGCCTTTGATTTGGTATTCTTCTCCTTCCTCTATCCCTATTATTCATAGGTTTGGTCTTTTCATGGTGTCCCAAATTTCTTAGACATTTTGAGTCATGACTTTCTTGGCTTTAGTGTTTTCTTTGACTGATGAATCTATTTATTCTAATGTATCTTCAAGACCAGAGATCCTGCCTTCCATCTCTTGCATTCTGTTTTTATACTTGCATATCAATTTCCTGTTCATTTACTCAGATTTTCTATTTCCAGCGTTCCCTCTGCTTGTGTCTTCCTCATTTTTTCTATTTCCCTCTTCATGTCTTATACTGTTTCCCTCATCTGTTTCATTGTTTTTTCATGATTTTCTTTCAGGGATGTATTGTTTTCTTCTGCTTTATTTGTCCTTTCCTCTAGTTCTTCCAATTTTTTCTTTGTGTGTTCCTCCACTTCATTTTTGATTTCTTCTTTATAAGCCTCTAGCCTCTTCATGATGTTATTCATAAGGTTGTTTTCTTCTGATTCTTCCATTTTGTAATGTTCAGGTCTAGCTGTTTGAGGAGGGCTAGGGTCTGGTGATGCTGTATTGGTCTTTATTTTGTTGTATGTACTTCTGCCTTGACATCTGCCCATCTCCTCCTGGATTCGGTCTTGTTCTTATCAGCACTCTTGGTCCAGACAGAGCTGACAGATTCAGGAAGCCTCTCTCTGGTCCAGATGGCAGCTGGAGGCTGGTATTTGAGTCTCAGGCAGTGGCTGGGGTCTTGGACGGATGGGTGTTGTACAGGCTGTGGAGATTGCAGGGTCTGCTTGGGGTCTTGGAAAAGGGGAACCTTCCTGCTTGGCACACCCAATGGCCAGAAACTGGGGCCATGTTGGGCAGGTCTTCCCACAAATGTCTGGTGCCTAGGGATGGGACCTTGGGGCAGGCCTCTCTGGGTATTGCTTTGTTGCATTCTAGATGTAGTTATGTCAGGGTATAGCCTATTTCTTGGATATTGAAGGCAGTGTTCAATAGCTGAATCTGTGAGGCCTGATTTAGGTTGAACCTTCTGGAATTAATCCAATTATCTGGGTTATGAATTCTAGGAAATTAGAACAGTAGGCTTAGATAAAGAAAGGGATTTTACCCATTTGACAAGGTAGCAGCAACATAAAAACCTATTTTGAATGGAGGCAGAGAATTTGGATTTGGAAAAGTCTACATGAAGCAAGAGAAAAATCAAGATAGGAGACAGATATTGTCATGGCTAATTAGTTTGTTCTATTTGATGAAAGGGGTTTTGGGGGTCCTTAGAGAATTTTCCTAGCATTTTATTGTGTTGTTTTGGTTCAATGACTGAAACAGAAACATGAATTTTAGTTGTCTTGAGGATCCAGGCATTTTCCTGGTGGGAAGTGCTATAGGCATAGGCATGGGTAGATGAAGGAAGTTTTACTCGTTATGTGTCTCAATGGATTTAGCACCTTAATTTGCATAGTGTCCTAATATGGTGAAGAGCTATGACACTTGAACATAAAGTACTTTATACCGTTTCCTTTTATTATTAAAAAAAAAACAAGGTTCAACATTAGAATGTTACAAATTTTAAAATTATAATGTTTCTCGACCCATTGAGACTGTCATAAATATGTACTATGTATTTTGATCATATTAACTCCCAATTTTTCCTCCTAAATCCTCTCAGACCCAACTTTCATACCCTAACTTTTTAAACTCTTTTTTTTTCTTTTATAACCCACAGATTTGAATATGTGTTGCTCATATATTCATGAGAGACTCTGGAGCATGGTTGATTTACAAGGGGCCACATCTTTAAAGAAAACTAACTTTCTATCTCCCAGAAGCCATCAATGATCCATAAGTTTCTCATCTATGAGCAGGGGCTTGGGAATTCTTCCTCTTTCCATGCTAGATTATTGACTCATCTTGTGTAGGTAACCAAAGCTGTTGTGAGTTCATGAAGGAAATAGTCTTCTTGCTGGGCAGTGGTGATTCATACCTTTAATCCCAGCACTTGAGAGGCAGAGTCAGGCAGATCTCTGAGTTTGGAGGTAAGCCTGGTCTACAGAATGAGTTCCAGGATAGCCAAGGCTACTCAGAGAATCTCTGTCTCAAAAAACCAAAACAGAAAGAGAAAAAAGAAAAAAGAAAGAAGTAGTCTTCTCATGTTACAGATTTGGCTCTTATAATCATTCTGCTCCCTGTTGTAGGATGGTCCTCGAGCCTTTACAGGAGGGTATGTGTTACAGATAACTCATTTATGGCTGAATATTCCACAGGCATTTATTATCTGCACTTTGACTAGTTGTGAGTTTCTTCACTAACCAATGAAAGTTGAACTAATCTATGTACATGAAGAGGAATTTAGAGAACAGTTTGATAACATGTTCATATCCAGCCCTGGTTTTTTGTCCATAAAGTGAGTAGTTACCCCATAATGTTTTTTGGTTTTTTTTGCCACTATTGCAGCCATGGGAATATCTTGTCATGGTATTCATTATTGTAGCTCACATGTTCATCAGTGGGTAAGGCTGTTAACCACTATTATCCCTTTTTTTCCATTTTTCCTATTAAGAAGGCCTGCATAACAACTTACTGTACTGTAAAAACTAACTAGCTATAAGCGAAACCTTCTCTCCTACCTGCCTGTTCATAAATATCTAGCTGTTGCTTCCCAAATTACCGCACAAAGGCTGATATTAATTCCAAATTCTTGGCTGTTAGATCAGGCTTATTAATAACTAGCTCTTACATTTAAATTAACTCGTTTCTATTAATCTATATGTTGTCATGTGGCTGTGGCTTTACCAGTCCTCTGACATCTTGCTTCTTCAGTGGCTGGCTTGAGTCTTTCCTGACTCCTCCCTTTCATCCCAGTACTTGGTTTGATTATCCCACCTAACTTCCTGCCTGGTTACTGGTCAATCAGTGTTTTATTAGCAAATGAGTACATATTCATAGTGTACAGAAGAATCACCCCATAGCAACTAGCCAGGAGGAAACTTCTTAGTCAGTACCAACTACTCTATAGCCTGTGACCAAAGTCTTTATTGTCTTTAGCAATAGTGTCTTAATGTTATTATAACGATTCATTCTTTGTCCAAACTTTTCCATTACATGGCTTGTGTTACTCTAAAATATTAACTTTTTAAAAGATTATTGTTATCAACCCTATTGCAGTTCTTGAGGCTGAATCACAGCATTCTGAACTTAGCATGGATCCTAAATCCTATAGTTCCCTTCATTTACCTTTTGTCCTCATGAGATAAATGGGTATACTTTTGTTATCCTTCCCAAGTGTTTCTGGGAAATTTTGAAGTTAGCCAGTGGAGAATCAGAAACAATAAAGCAACAACTCTTCTTTATTTACCTTTCCCCCAGCAGGAATTAAATCAATTGCTTACACTGTTTCTCTTTCTTCAGCTATTTCTTTTACCCAGTGGAATAAGTATCTCTTTTAGAACTTATTTTTTAAATGCTGAATTATTAGGCCATGAGAATCAGAGAAGAGACTTATTTAAGTGAATAGTTTTGTCACTTTTTGTTTTAAAAAGAAAAGCAGTCAAGGGCCCTGGAGTTTAGTTCTTATCTCTGGCAAGGTCAAGACCATTAGGACAACTTTTAGTTTATAAGCATCTGGAAGATCAGCATGGGAAGACAGCAGGTGTGAGGATCCTGTGGGCAGTAAATTGACATCCTTAGTTTTAGTGCATGTCCCTGGAGCTGCTTCTGAGTTCTGTCTTATGTACCTGGCATTCAGTGGATGTCTGAAAGGTAGAAGGAAGGGTGGGGAGCATGAATTCTGGCATGTGGGGAGTCTGAGGGTGTGGCATCGTTCTGTCAACCCAAAACACCGTGATTCTGAGTTAGTATGTTGACATCACCCTCTTGGTCAGCAGTCATACCAGAGCAAGCCTCTTTCTTCCAGAATATATAGGTTCATGGTAGGATCTGAGTGTCACCTAGAGTCAGTGGTGATTGATGTGTGTGTGTGTGTGTGTGTGTGTGTGTGTGTGTGTGTGTGATCTCCCAGTAAATGTGGGCTTTCCAGCTACCTGCAGCCAATACAAGCTTCTTGTCTTGTATCTTATCCCATTTGGGTGAGAGAGAAGATCTAAGCAAAATCTGGATTCCTAGAACTAAGGGCTGTGGAAAGCAAAGAGAGAAGGAAGAGGCTTAATCTAGACCACCTAGGTTCCTGCAGAAATCTGCCCATAGTTGCTAATTGCTCGAAGCAGGTAGATTATGTCAGGTGTCATTGTTAAAGAAGCCAGAGAACTCAGAAGCATTTCACTCTTGCCTATAAGCTGATTTCTAGCTGCTAAAGGGACTGCTCTGGATCAGGAGTACTTCGTGAGATTTGAAGGGTCTTGAATCCTAGCACACAGGATTATGCCAGGGACAAGAAGTGGTATAGTACTACAGAGAATGGCATATGCTGAAAAGAGATTGCCCACAAATCTCAAGACTTCCATGGCCAATTGTATAGCATCTACCTTTTCTTATGTTTATACATCACAATTTTTCTCATACATGCTCTAGTTGTTACATGTATCCCAGGTGGAGAAGGGATTTTATTCTTTTTCTGGAAACTGGACTTCTTTTCTTTGTTATTTATTGTAGTTTCTCCAGGTCCCTCTTATCCTGTGACAGTGGGTTTGAGTGAGGTACCTGACTTGCTGTTGGGCTGGGTACAAGCACATGAGTATGTGCTGTAGTCACTTTTTATTGATGGGAGGAAAAAGCATAACAAAGGCAACTTATAAAAGGAAGTATTTCATTAGTGCTTTGTTTCAGAGGGTAAGTTCATGACCATCATGGTGTGAGGGCAGATGGCAAGACAAGGCACTAGAGCAATAGCTGGGAGATACCATATTTATCTTCATGTTTGAGACACACAGAGAGAGTAAGACTGTATCTGTTTGAAACTTCAAAGCCCACCCCTAGGGACATACCTCTTTCAAGAAGCCATATCTCCCTATCCTTATCCAAATAGTTCTACCAACTGGGGACCAAGCATTCAAATACATAACTCCTTGGGAGGCATTCTCATTAAAACAAATACATTACACTTCTTGGCTCTCAAAGGCTTGTAGTCGTATCATAATTCAAAGTGCATTTAGTTCAACTTAAAAGTTCCCACAGTTTTTTATAATCTTAAGAGTAATTAAAAGTCCAAATCTTTTCTGAGACTCAAGACAGTCTCTTAACTGTAATCACCCTGTAAAATAAAAATGCAAATGGCATATTTGAAACATACAATGGCCTATAATATACATTACAATTCCAAAATAGAAGACTAAGGGCCAGTGAGGGACTACTGAACCAAAGCATGACCAGTTCTTTGGATCTCCCATTCATACCAGCTTTGTTCCCCACAACACATTTTTCTCTTTGGACTGGTTCCATTTCCCATTTGCAGCTCATCTCAGTAGACATCCCATGACTCTGGCATCCTCAACATCTTGGAATCACCAACTAGAAATACAGGCTTCCCTTTCACAGCTTCACACAATGGCATCATTGCACCTCCATGCAGGAACTCCTTTGAAAATTCCTGGCCTTGATAGCTCCTTTACTTCAGAGAAAGATTCCATAATTCCTTTTCTCCTATATTCTACTTGGGATGAAACCTCACCCCTACTTGAAGTACATTTGCAAAATCTTTGACATGTTGACACTATTCTTTGTAGAAAGAGCTTTCTTTCATGTTAGAAGAAGATTCCTTAGGCATTAACTTATGTAGGTAAGGCCTTCCTCTGAGGGTACCACTCCCTTTATTTCACTTCACATCATGCTTTTCTTTCATCTTGTCATCTGTTCAAGTATAAGATTTGTTCCCAACACTAATTTTCTAACACTCCTCTTCTCTTCAAGCAGTGCATTTTGTATTTCTTTTCTCTGTGATTGCTCTTTTTATTTGTAGATCTTCATAAGAGTGATTGCTGAAAACCATATGACACAGTTAACATTTGGCTGTCTTGAAATCAAGACAGTGCAGAGATTCTTCCATCTTGTGGTTTTGTGGAGGCCCCTTAAGATTTAACTAGAATTTGATTTTCTTGATGAGAAATCCATGGAAAATTATTCAACTCTATTCTAGGAACTGGAGGTTAAGATGCCCCAACTAACTTACTTTAGCTTCTGTTAAACTGACTTCTTTTTTCTTAGCTTCTCTGGAGCTGTGTGTGGGCTGTAGTCTGATTATCCTCTGCTTTACATCTGTAAGGAGGGCCCTAAGATGGACCCATTGATCACCTTGGGAAGGGGAAACAAATGAGATCTCCATGAGTAAAATGGAAATGAGCTGGGGCAGTAGAGGAGAGGAGATGGTAGATGAGAACATGAAGGAATGGGATGGTTGAACTGGAAAAGGAATGGAATGGGAGAGCAGTGAAAGAGATATCTTGATAGAGGGAGACATTATGGGGTGAAGTAGAAACCTGGTGTAGGAAAATTCCTAGGAATCCATAAGGATGACCCCAGATTAGACTACTAGCAATAGTGGAGAGGATATCTGAACTGGCCTACCCTGGTAATCAGATTTGGTGAATACCCTAACAGTCATCATAGAGCCTTCTTCCAGTAACTGACAGAAGCAGATACAGAGATCCACAGCCAAGCACCAAGCTGAGCTCTGAGAGTTCAGTTGAGGAGAAAGAAGGGGGATTATATGAACAAGGGAGTCAATATCATGATGGTGAAATCTACAGAGACAACTGAACCAAGCTCATAGGAACTCACAAACTTTAGAGCAACAGCTGTGGAACCTGCATAGGAGTGGACTAAGCCTTCTGCATATGGGAGACAGTTGTGTAGCTTAGTATGTTTGAGGGGCCCCTAACAGTGGGATCAGTATCTATCCCTTGTATATGAGCTGGCTTTCTGGAGCCCATTTTTTAAAATTTTTCTTTCTCTCTCTCTCTTTCTTTCTTTTTTTCTCTCTGTCTCTCTGTCTCTCTCTTTCTTTCTTTTTTTCTCTCTGTCTCTCTGTCTCTCTCTTTCTTTCTTTCTTTCTTTCTTTCTTTCTTTCTTTCTTTCTTTCCTTCCTTTCTCCCTCTCTTTCTTTTCTTTCTATTTTTTTTTTTGAGGCAGGGTTTCTCTGTGTAGCTTTGGTGCCTGTCCTGGATCTTGCTCTGTAGACCAGGATGGTGTAAAACTCATAGAGATCCATCTGGCTCTGCTTCCTGAGTGCTGGGATTAAAGGCATGTGCCACCACTGCCCTGCTAGGAAACCATTTCTTATGGTGGGATGCCTTGCTCACCTTTGATATAGGAGGGAGGGGCTTGGTCCTGCCTCAACTAAAAGACTTTGATGACTCCTGATGGGAGGCCTTACCCTTTTGGAGGAGGAGATGGGGGAATTCAGGGTAGGGGAGGCTTGTGGGGAGTGGGAGAAGGATAGAGGGGGATCTGTGGTTAGTATGTAAAATGAATAAAATTTTTTAAAGTTAAAAAAAAAAAGACAGCTTGTGCAAACCTCCCTGTCCAGCTAATTGTTTGTTTTAGTCTCTGTTAAACTGCATGCTATGTGCAAAATCTCCCCCTGCAGTTGGCAACAGAGACACCAGGATGTGTTTTTTGCCTTTAAAAATCTTTTGCTCTTACTCTAAACACTTAGTGCTACACTTGAGTCCCAAGTACCTGAGTATAGTCCCAACTGGATAGAATAAAGACTTTCAATGGCTATGAACTGTGTCTGAGTGGTCATCTCTGGTGGGCCCTCTGTAACAGTAATCCAGGGCACAACAGTTACAGTAAGCATCACTGATGTGCCCAGAATGAACAGAGACCATTGGAAAACCCAATTTACTTACTTAAAACTTACATTTAGTATGATCTTCATGCCATTAATTTGCCTCTTAAAATCTGAGAAAAACATTTTGAGGTCTGTTCATCTGTTTTGTTTTGAGGTTGAGGGAGAAATTTGGAGGAATTTACCCCTGGTCACAATTGTTGCTAGGGAAGGCATGACTAGAATAAAGATTTCTTGAATTCCAAGCCTGAGATTCCATCACACTCTGGATATAGCTGATGGTTTTCATGCAGAAAACAAAGGACAAAGATAAATGGCCAAAGTTGTGGATACCTCCAATCTACACTGAGTCCTTTGCAGATGTGGCCAGTGGATTATCTTTATCCAACTCTCTCTAGACATATTACCTTTGAGAAAAATGTTCATGAGATTAATTAATTGTATGAAATTGCACTCAGATTGCTTTTAATACTTTCCAAAACTCTAGAACAGTTTCCAGCTCATTGTATGGCTTTTGATTTCATTACCAATACTTTTTATTTCCAAACATAAATTCCAAGAAAAATGTTCATAAAATAAGAATTACTTTTATTAGCTGATAGACTAGCCCAAAAGCTTATGGCTTAGGATAAAAATGGCCATGTGTGGCATGTTTAATATATGCTTTATTTTTAGACAGCAACTTGAAGCTTTTGGGAAGGGGAAACCTGAGAGTATGGAGCTATGTGTAGTTGTATTAAGAGCCTATCTGAAGTATCTGAAACAGGACTTGTGTTGAGGTCTGTGCTGACACTCTTAGCAAATGCATAAGAAGCTGGAAAGAAAATGCAAGCTGGGAGGCTGCTCCTTATTAAAGGGAGGTGTTAGATTGGCCTCAGTCTTCTTCATAATGTAGATGAGTTCTTCCTCTCTGTACCCACTATGCTGCTGAAAATGCTATAAGTAATTGTAGTTTTGCCTTGTAAGTTTACAAATATCTATAGATGAAATAGATCATCAATGAATGTATGTAGATTTCAAATTGCTACTTTTGCCCTTCCCTAAGAGGACTGTGGGAAGCAGGAGAGAAAGAAGCCTAGTCAGAGTAATCCTGATGATTAAATTCTCTTTTGTGCTATTGTGTTTCTAGGCTTATAGCCAAAATGATTGCTTTACTGCATAAAAAAATGTGGTGTAGCAAAACTATTTTCTCTTAAATGATAAATAACACCTCTGGTTGATTGGTGCCTAAAGCTGCTTACTCTTCCTCCTCCCTTCTTTTTCTATATTTCATGTTCTTTCATTAATTGATTGATATGTCATTTCAAAATGAAGCCACTGAGTAGTGTGATAGGAGCAGTGGGTCTCATGGTGTGTGTGTGTGTGTGTGTGTGTGTGTGTGTGTGTGTGTGTGTGTGAAATAATTCCTATAGTGATGTTTCTGAACTGTAATGTGTTTAAAATGTATTAATGAAACAGACTTGAGAAGCTAGGCTGTTAATATAAATTAATAAGAAGTCTAGTGGATGGGAATTCTACTTGCCAGGATTTTGTAGAGGAAGCACAAGTCAGTCCCACCTATTATTTTATACAGAATGATAGCTAGTATCCTGAGCTTTTGCTTTAAGAGAAACTGGAAGTTCTAACTTTATACAGATTTCTTACTGATAAATGTTTGTAATTCATTGCCATTCCTTTTTCACATTGTGAATACCATCACCATGCAAACTGCAGACTTTTCTTCAAAGGCTCCCTGGGCCAGCAGTAGACCAGAATGCCTATGTGATTTAGAGTTATGCCCTCATGTCACGGAAGAAAAGAGATTTCTCCAAGTTTGTGGCATTGCTGAAATCAGACTGAGAAAAATGCAGGCCAACATGCTCTTTAGTACTTTCACCTCTAATGACTTCTACTATAGGATATATGTCATGATTAGTTGACAGACATGGCTTCAGTTCCCCTGGCAATGGTGATGGAATGGTGAATATGTAGTTATAATATCTTGAGATAGTTACAAAGGTACAGAGAAGTAGCTTGAGATGTACAGATATCAAAAAGTAGTCTTTGAAAAGAGTGACATGGGTGCATGAGCTTTGAAACAGCAGAAAACCTGTGCATTTTTCAGTTCCTCCAGTTAATCTCTGTACTTCCACCTCTTCTCCTACATCACTGTTTCTTAGGTACACACAAGTTGTCCTTTCAAAGGAAACTAGTTGATCTCTTTCAACTTGCTTTTTGACTTTTTCAAGCTTTTTGACGGGTTTAAGGTAATGAAATAGCTTGATTCAACTAAATTTATAGCCTTTATTTTCAATTTCTGTTAAATGTGGCTGTATAATTATGTATAAGAAAGACTACCAATTAACTCATAATTTTGTTGAATATCTACCATCTGTAAAACACTCTGTTGGAAAAAACAAGGATAGAAAGACTGGGGCAGATATACAACTTGCTATGTATCGTGGATGAACTGGGGCAAAACAGGCCCATATAATATGAGGTAAATATTCTGGGTAAGGTAATAATGAACTATCTAGTCAGCATTTCTTTAAATGATAATAATTATTACTGTGATGGCTAATTTTTGATTGCTAACTTGGCAAATTCCAGACTCACTTAGGAGGCAAACATCTGGGTACATCTGTAAGAGAGTTGGTTTAACTGAATTAGAAAAACACATTGTAAATGTGGACTCTACCACCCATGTGCTGGAATCTCATCTTTTTTTAATTAAGGAATTTTTTTATTCATTTTACATACCAATCACAGATCTCCCTTTCTGCCCTCCTCCCATCCTCTCCCACCTTCCAGTCTTAATAAAAAGGAGGAAGTGTGATCAGCACCCACAGACTTTGCTTGGCTTCCCAGCTCTTAACTTTATCAATTCATGAAAATTGGAGGTCTTTCTATCTTCTATTATCTTCTTCAATATTTTTTCAGAGATTTAAAGTTTTGATTATAGAGGACTTTCATCTCATTGGTATAAACACACACACATTGCATATATATATATTACATAGAAAGAGATACAATTATAAATAGAAGTTTGTCTGTTATCTTTGATGTTATATAGATATAGAAAGGCTACTGATTTTTGTAAGTACATTATTTTGAAGACTGTAATTTTTGTAGTAAGAAAAAAGCATGAAGATTTATTTTATAATGAAACTTATTTATTTGGGAGAATGATGCTGCTGACCCAGAAATAACTTTAGAATGCTATATCATAGTAGATATTAACAACAGAATTTTGGGGAACTAGATGTACTTAAAAAGTTCAACTATTATCACACAGTCAAATCCAGGTCACCAACCCAGAGACTCTGAAAAACACATTAGTGACAACTGAAAAGACCCTTAGTTCTATGATATTTTGTGTGAAATGTCATTTTAGTTCTTTTAAATAGATGCACAATTTTCATATTATCTCATCATGTATTTTTAACACCTAAAGCAATACTAGTTGAATTCTAGTAACTTATACTAAAGAACATATTTGCTTTGTGTCTGTATTCCATAAAAACAAGGGATAAATCAGATCACAATTTAATAAGCCTTTTGAGAGTTGCAAAGATTCACCATCAGATGGTAACTCCACAGTAGTCAGTTTAGGGCAACTCATTTGAGACTCATTAATTAGCATTAATTCACATAATAAAGGAAGAAGAATCTGTGCTAGGAAACTGAAGTTTTTAATTGTTTTTTTTCTTCATTTTATTTTATTTTTTAAGTACATAGCTGTTTTCCTGCATGTCTATCTGTATACCACATGCACACCCTTTTGCTCACAGAGGTCAGAAGACAGTGTTATATTATTTAGAACAAGAGTTACAGATAGTTGTGAACTACCATGTAGGTGCTGGAAATTGAACCCAGGTCCTCTATAAGAATAGCTGGTGCTCTTAAATGCTGAGCCATCTTCCAGTCTGAGGAAAATGAATTTTTACTGGTTTTATGTAAGTACATATAACAAAAGAGTCACGAATTACACATCACATCATGAATTAACCATCAGCACTTGGTTGTTACCAAGTTAAGGTAATTTGAGGTACAATAAGTACCTTTAGGACAGATATATAATTTTGATACATGTATATAATGTGTAACAATCAAATCAACCTGTGCATTCTATCAAGTATTTACCAGATTTGTACAGCGTGAACATTCAAATCTTTTATGCTAGCTTAAAACATACAAAGAATTATTGCAGCTGTAACCATCTCATTCTTACTGTGCTATTTAACACCAGAACTTATCCATCCTACTTAAGTATGAATAGTTTTTGGCTAACACAGATGAGCTTCTGTACTGTTTGCAAGAAATATAGATAATCTTTCTTTTTCTTCTTTTTTTCTTTTCCTCTTTAGCTGTATTCTTTTATATCAGTCATTTTATGTTAGGCTAGTTTAACATTTATCCTTTAGTTACCTTTGTAAACCTAATCTCCCCGACCCCCTAGGAACTTCATTCTTGTGATTGGTCTCATTGGCATCGTGGTGCTATGTGTGAAATCAAATAACCCAGATTTCATGATCAATTAGGCCTTTATTGAACTATTTTCTCATTTGGGGAATACTATAATTAAGTCAGAAGATTAAGGAATGGATATAGTCCATAGCTATTTCATCCAATATGGTATCCAGGGTTAATCTATTTATGTTTGAACTTGAATACAAATTAATTTAAGTTAAATTAATTTAAACTAAAAATATTTAACTTTAGTGAAATTAAAATTTAACATCGATTATTTGTTCTCAGTGGCTGTGAATTAAATGTTCCATCATCAAATGGCCTCCCTATCAGACTCACAGAAAGAATATTTCCATCACTACAGAAAGCACTTCTCTACAAGATAACATTGAACTCACTGCAATAACAATGATAGGGGATTCTAGTGATTCAGCCTTAAGAAGTGTCCAGGATACATATTAGTTAGCAGTCACAGATTCTACAAAGAGTTTTTTGATTTGCTCTGCCATTTCTGTAAGGTACAACAAACGTATCTCAGGCAAAATTAAATTGACAAGTATTTGCATCAGAAGTTTTAATGTTCATCCTGTTTTTGTAAAAGAAGAAGAAGAAGAAGAAGAAGAAGAAGAAGAAGAAGAAGAAGAAGAAGAAGAAGAAGCAGCAGCCGCCGCCGCCTTGGAATAAAATGAATATGCCTAGTGCACAAATATTTTCTGGACTGTTGATAAAAATATATAGTAGATAGTGACTTCTAATTTTATGCTAATAAATTCATACGTGGCCTGTTCATGCTGCCTTGGGAACTTGCTCTATGTACACAGCCCATGAGGCTCTCTGCATCTGGTGAACAGCAGAGCAATCAATCTGTCTTCTCCAGCATATGTTCTACTCACATCACCCACAGGAGCTTACTCTAAGTACTTTACCCCACCCAACGCCTGCAAGCAGGTGAGAGATCAAGTATCCCTACTCCTTGTTAGGTACCACCTCCTCAGTTCCATGCTCTCTGGTCTCTTATGAAGTCACACAGTCACCTGTTGTACCTTGTGATTTTAGTCAACCACATGGCCTTAGCAAGAGCTTTATCCCTTTAGTAACCCATAAACACCAAGCCTTCCTTGTTAGAGTTAAAAACGTGTATCAAGAGACATGAACAGCAACCCAATTCCAAGTGTCAAGGTTTCTAGGAAAATATGAACAATATTTACAATTAGAAAATATGCCTCTCTCCAGATCATGAATCTTATAGTAGTGGACCTGAATGAGAACAACTTAAAAGAAAACCAAGACTCCAAATTCAAAAGAATAGTTATAATTCATTCCATACCTCAAGATGTACTACACAGCTATACTAATGAAAACAACATGGCATTAGCATAAAAAAGTCTTAAGAATTGAAGACATAGACACCTGATTTCTTTTACAAAAGATGCCAAAATTACATATAGGAAAAAAAGACAATACCTTCAATAAATGGGTCAAACTGGATAGCTGCATCTAAAAGAAAGAAAATAGACACATATCTATCACCTTACATAAAACTCAACTCAAAATGGATCAAGAACCTCAACAGAGGACCTGATATCATCAACTAGATAGAAAGAAAAATAGGGAATATGCTTGAATTCATTGGCACAGGAAAGGACTTTTTGAACAGAGCCTCAATAGTGCAGGCATTAAAACCAATGATGAATAAATGGAACCTTGTGAAGAAATAAAGCTTCTGTGAAGCAAAAGATATCACCACTTAAATAACAAGGCAGCTTAGAGAATGGAAAAAAATCTTTACTAATTATTTTTTCTGACAGATGATTATTATGCAGAATATGTAAAGAACTATAATAACTGACCATCAAATAACCCAATTAAAATATGAGGTATAGAATTAAATTGAGTATTCTAAAAAGAAAACACGAATGGTATGGAAACACTGAAAACATTTTCAACATTCTAATCCATGAAGAAAATGCCCATTAAGACTGTTTGATATTTTGTTTTACCTCAGTTAGAACAGCCAAGTTTAATAAAACATGTGATGTAGCTGAAGTTTTCCTGTGTCCCACCTGACCCGTGGTCAGGACAAATATCTCTCATTGGCCAGTCCCACAGCCACTGTGACTCAAGTCAACACACAGAGGTTTATATTATTTATAAACTGTATGGCCATTAGCTCAAGCTTATTACTGACTAGCTCTTTTACTTAAATTAGCCCATAATTCTTATTTATGTTTAGCCACATGGTTTGGTACCTACAAGCAGCTGAGACATGTGCCTTGTAGACTAAACAACCATTGGAGTTTTTGCTTGTCTATCAGGAAACAGCAATTGTTGGACTATTCAGGTCACAACATATAAGATGTTTTATATGTAGATTCATTCTGTCAGTTCTATTACCCTAGAAAACACTGACTAATATTCCACTCTTGTGCATGAAAACACTGGAATCTACAACTTGTTACAGAGATATTTGCTCATCCATGTTCAATTCTGCTCTATTCATAAAAGCCAGAAACTGTAAACAACCTAGATATCTATCAGATGATGAGTAGAAAATGAAAATGTATTTACACATAGAATATTATTCAACTGTTAAGAAAAATGAAAGTATGAAATTTCCCAATGAATGGAGCTAGAGACAATCATCCTGAATGAAATAATCCAGAACCAGAAAGACAAAGATTGTCTTTTCTCTCATATATTGACATTAGCTTTTAGGCTTCAGAAATGTGTGTTTTGTTAAAATAGACACAGAGGTTAGGTAGCTAGTAAATTGCAAAGCAGTAGAATGGAGCCTTCCATTGAAGGAGATATAGCATACAGTCTTCTAAAGGAACAATTCGAATTAGGATTATTAATTTTATTTAGTTGTAAAGAAAAATGAAATTATGAAACTTGAAGCTAAATGTACAAAACTGGAAAACATTAAACTGAGTGAGGTTACCCAGGCATTGTAAAACAGATGCTACACATTCTTTTTT